>NC_140046.1:4961902-5287347 GCF_963513975.1 Fringilla coelebs | reverse complement strand
TGCCTGTCAGCACAGAAAATCTGAAATTCTCAGCAGCCAGGGTTCCAACATGTGCCCCCCAGTGAGTGAGGAATGGGACAGGCAGGGAGCAAAATTCATTTCTTTGTGTTTTTGTGGGTGTTCAATAGCTAAAGGTGAGCAGCCTGAGGCAGGAAAAGCAACCATTCCCTTCCCCTGACTGTGCTGGGCCCCTCCTGCTCAATCCATCCCAGCCCAAACTGGGATTATTCTGGATCCTGCTTCTGAAACACACACATGCACACACACAGAGATATTTTTCTGTGTTGCATTTTCTCTGATGAAACTTTTTATTGCCTCTGCCTGCCCTGGGGTGGCAGCTGTGCCAGGGCAGTGTGCAAACAGCACGTTCTGCATCCCAGAAATTGCCTGCCTTCCTTGGCACCACATCCACTTCCCTTTGGAAGCAGCAGCCTCAGCTGGGAGCTAAACTTGTGACACACTTTGGGTTTTGGCAGAGAGGACTCAGGAAGGGCTTTGTGCACCTCAGCCTGGCTTGTATCAGGGCTTTTCCTTTTTTTTTTTTAATTGCTACCCATAACTAGAGTGGAACTTAGCTCCTGGGGATGTGCTGGAGGCTTTAAACATGACTAAAGAGATTTTTGCCAGGTCTGAAAGCATCTCCCAAGTTTTTTGTTGCTTGTGAAGGAAGGAGAAGAACCTGAGGGCTTTTATTGGCAGCTGTGGGTCAAGTATCTGCTCTTGTACAGGGCTGAGAGGGTTCTAAAAAAATTGCTGGATTTTTATTAATTTGATGTTTGCAGTTTTCTGAGTGCCCCAGACCAGGTCAGGGATGAACAACACATGCTGAGCTCTGAAATGTCTCTGGAGTGGACAAAAGACAGGTGAGATTTGGAGAAATGGGCAGGACAGGCACCTTGGGTACTCTGCACCATCCCAGTCCCCATCTGGGTGCCCTGGTGTCCCTTATCCTGTGGAAAAGTGGGACAGGACTCACCTTCCTGGGGCTTGGCTGAGCCCTGAGCTCTGGAGCCCTTCCAGCCTCACCAGCTGCACTGTTTAATCTCAATCCCCTCTATCATCTGCTGGCTTTTTAATGCTCTCCAAATTCATCTGCATTTTCCCTTTTGTGTGGTTCCTGCATTTCCTGACACAAAGCCCTGGCTCAGGGCTGCAGCAGCCATGAGGGAGGGAGGGAAAAGGAAGGACTGGAAACACCCACACAGAACCTGATGGGATCCAGCTCTTCCTCTGCAGGTTTGCTGTTCCTCACCCAGAAACCCCCCTAGAGCTGCTGCTGGTGAGCAGGCTGGGGGATGAAAATGGCTAATCCAGGCCAATTTAAACCTTGTCCCTTTCCCTCTCCAGCATCCTGCCTCCAGGCATGGGCTCAGCAGGGAATTGCCTCCTTCCCATCCCCATGGGCTGCTCCAAGTGGGACAGGACCCTCTGGCCTGTGTCACCACCTCAGGTGAGACTCAGCAGTTGAAGCCATGGTGAAAATAGCTCAGACCACTGGGAATGGCCCTGAATCCTCCTCGTGCTCCCAAAAGCTGCTGGAGGGTTGCCATGGGTAACCCATCCCTGTGCTGCTGGGGTTGTCACCCCTGGAAGGCACCAGGTTTAGTGGGATGAGATGGGATCTGCAGGTTTTCACCCCAAACTGTGGCTGACTCTTCAAACACTGCTTCTTCCTCTTTGAGTTTTGAGTTTTTCCTCAGCCTTTTTCCTCTCCCTTTCCCTGCTGAAATCTTCCTCCAGTGCCAGCTGAGCTGGTTGGAGCAGGCCAGGAGCAAAGGCTCCAAGGAAAACCACAATTTTTTGGGAGCAGTGGTGAGGCAGGGAGAGTCAGAGGGAGCCTTTGGATTCAGCATTTTCTGCTGGGGCCTCGCAGAGCCCAGGAGTTAATCATTCAAATATGCTTATGTGTAACTAATCTCTGCAGGACAATGAGCTGAGGAATTATTGAATGCAATTGAAATGGGGCAGAGTGGTTGCTATAAAAAGGGTGTCCTGAGCCAATGGGAGCCAGCAGGCTCCTATAAAAGAGGGTGGGGAAGGAAAAGCAGCTGGTGGGAAGAGATCCCCAAAATCCCAAAGCATGTCCTGAGCTGCCTCTTCTTGGGCAGAGATCATCCTGAGCTGCTGGAAATCAGGCTGAGCCCTTCTCCCAGCACTGCTGATCCCTGTGGGGTCAGTGGGAAGGGCTGGATCTGCCTGGAATCACCTGGTGGAGCCTCAAAAGATGAAATCCTGCAGTGCTGTGAGTTTGGGTCAGATTTTGGGGGGGATTGGGATGCTCGGCCAGGAGCTGGGTGGGATCCATGAAAAAGCAGCTGGTAGGAGGAGATCCCCAAAATCCTAAAGCATGTCCTGAGCTGCCTCTGCTTGGGCAGAGATCAGGCTGAGCTTCTGGAAATCAGGCTGAGCCCTTCTCCAGCACCTGTGGGTCAGTGGGAAGGGCTGGATCTGCCTGGAATCACCTGGTGGAGCCTCAGAAGATGAAATCCTGCAGTGCTGTGAGTTTGGGTCAGATTTTGGGGGGGATTGGGATGCTCTGCCAGGAGCTGGGTGGGATCTATGGAAGTGGAAGCCCAGGTGAGGCTGAATTTGGGGAGCAGTGAGGTTCAGCAGTGTTACCCTGTGGGATGTCCCTGGAGCAGGCACCGCTGCCAGGACATTGCAGCAGGAACAGGGAGGTGAGGAAAGGGGTGGGAATGGATTTTAGTGGATTTAGGGATTAGATCAGCTGGGCTGACCCCAATGACCATGTCAGGGCCTGTCCCTGACGCTCATCCCTTGGCTCCCAGCCTTCCCAGCAGGTTTTGGCTCTGTCCCTGGTGTTGTTTGGAGCCTCACAGGATCCGGGTACCATTGGTGAGCTCAGCCCTGGCCACAGCTGGCAGGAGAAAATTCCTCCTGGAGCTTTCTGCCAGCCTTCAAATCCCCCAAAGAGGTGTTAAGTGCAGCTATTCCAGCTCCAGGGCACAGAGTTTTATTCCTCTCGATGCCACTGCCAATCCTTCGAAAAGCAGGAAATCCCAACATCTCCAGGCATCCCATTCCTCCTGCTACTCTTTTTTTTTTTTTAGTTTAATAATATTTTATCTATCTTTTTTTGTGACTTTTCTTCCTTTTGTCCCAATTAAAGCCACAAACAGCTGATTTACAGTAACCCCCCCATGAAATCAGCCTTCAGCTCCCTTTTTTCTCCTTGCAAATCAGCAAATGGGTGTGAGGTGTTTTGGATGGGATCATCCCTGCCCCAGCCAGCTGCTCTCCCATCCAGAAAACGAAGAGCACAGCCTGTTTCCTGTTAAATCTTGCTGCTTGCATTGGTTTACATTGTTTGTCTGATGTTTTACAGCTTCCAAGCTGATGTTGCATTAAAGCTGGCTGGAGTTGAGGCAAAAAATCAGATGCAGGCACTGGCAGGGTTCCCCAAATGCTTTCATGAGGGTTGATCCCACAGTCACATTTTCTCAGTCCCTGCAGGAGCTGTGTCCTGGCCCAGGCTCCAAAAGGTGCTTTTGGGGCAATTTTGAAGTTTGGGGACAATTTTGGAGTTTTAATTGCAGGCAGGTGGTGGAGGGGCTGTGCCTGCTCCTCCTCCAGGCAGCTTTGGTGGCTCTGGGTGGCTCCTGAGTTTCTCTTGACCCCTGAGCTTTGTTTTCAGTTTCTCTTCCTTGCTGTCCTGTTGAGGAGGGGGAGTGAGGGAGGCTGGGTGGGCACCAACCACAGGCTGGGGCAGAATTATATTTATAGATGTTTCTATTTCTATATTTATGTGAATGTTTATTGAATAGGATATAAAATCATGGAATAGATTGAGTTGAAAGGGATCCCTAAAGGTCATTGAGTCCAACTCCCTGCTCTTCACCCCTAACTAAAGTGAACCATGTGAGAAGGAGAATCCAGGTGCCCCTTGAACTCTGGTGAGCTCCCTTCCCCTGGGAACCTCTTCTAGAGCAGTTTGTGTGGATATTATGGATATAAAAATGCATTTTAGACAAAACAGGAGGAGTCTCTGACTGGAGAATTCAGGTTTAATTCAGTTCCTTGTAGCTGGCACATCATGGTGAAAACACACCTGAAATGAGGAACCATGGTGAGGATGGGATTTAAATTCTGCCTTGTCTCATCTTTAACTCTGGGAATTTGAACTCCCCTCCTAAGAACCTCACAGAAAAGGGCTGCACCATCCCATCAGCAGCATCAGTGACCTTCCTTCAGAGTTTTGATCCTGTGTCTTTGGCAGTGAGGTTTTTTATTTTATTTTTTTGGGGTTTGTGAGCTGCTTTTACTTCCTTGTGCCATTTTCCAGGTGCAGATGAGATCATTGCTTTTGAGCTCTTTATTAACAAGCTGATGGATATTTATCTCATTGGGGGGCCAGTGTGCTAAAGCTTTACAAACTCAGGCATTGATCTTGCCAACCATGGGGAATTTTCAGCCATTTAAACCTCCTGGGACAAGAAATAAGAAATAGGAAATAAATAAGAAATAAATAAGAAATTCCTCTTCTTTTAAGGGTCAACTGAGAACATCACACATCACCCAAAACCTTCAGCAGAGACTTTATAAAAACCCCAGTCTCTGTAATACTGATTTGGGGTTTTTTAGGGATTTTTTTTCAGGAAAACCTAAAGAAGGGGAAGGAATTAGGCAATGGGTTATTCTGGGATGTCCCCGTGCCGGAGATGAGCTCTCCTCCCGCACACGTCCTCGTGCCACATCAGCAGCTGTCTGCAAGCCAAGGACTGGGGAGATGCCTATGGCTGGAAAAACAGCTCCTTCTGTATTTATTGGACTTCCTACCAGCTGGAAAATCCCAAAGATCTGCACTTCCAGGGGCTCCTGCAGCTGGGGGAAAAAGTCTTCCTGTGAAATAAATCCGTGTGATGCCTAAAATGCCTGTGAGGAGGGCAGCATGGAGGTGTTCCTGCCCCCAGAATTATTTCTCCAGACATGTGGCAAGGTCAGTTGATAGCTGTCCCATCCAGAAACCAGCAGGGATCAGGAGCTGTTTATCAGAAAATATGGAGCTGTTTATCAGAAAATGCTGCTTTTTGGGGTTGGAGCAAAAATCACCTTGATCTCTCTGAGCTGTGAGCAGGTGAAGGTCAGGTTGTAAAAATGAAATCTGTGTTCTCCTGACTTGGATCCCCTTAGCTGAAATCCTCCTGAAATGGTGCTGGAGCAGGATGAGTCCAAGCCCTGCAGGAGCCAGGGATCCCTGCCAGGCAATCCTGGGAAAAGCTGGAGGTGCAGATGCAGTCGGGTTTGCACGAGGGTGATGCAGACCTGCAGTTTTGGGGGATCCCTGTGCTGGCAGCTGAGGGGTTTTGCTGACAAACCCTGGGAATGGCATTTCTGCTCCCCCAGGGATTCCCAGGCTTGGTTGGGGTGGCTTTGGACAAACCTTGCCCTGCCAAGGGCAGGCTCTGCACGGGCACTCCAGGGAAAAGCAATAAAAATGAGTGTTCCTCTGGGAAAAGCTGAGCCAGACACCAACATCCTTCCAAGTTAACCACTGTCCTGGCTGGGTGTGTGGCTGACAGGTCTGCTCTGCTCCTAAAGTCAGCTGTGTGAGGCTCAAGGCAGGATCTGGGTGCAGGAACATCTGATTCTCCTGGGGTGCAGCAAAATGTCATCAGCTTCCTGTCTTGTGGGGCCTGTTTTCCCTAAACTCAAAGGCTTGTGGACACAGTTCTTGGGTTTTCTCCTCCTCTGGGAATTTTAAGTCTTTCCTGAATTTCCAGGTTGGGTTTTTTTTTGGCTCAGCCTGCCTTTGCAGACACTGCTGGGGTCCATGTGTGGTGCTGGGTGCCAGCTGCAGCCAGCAGTGGGTTAATCCCATTCCCTGTCCCTGCTCCAGGGGTCTGGGATCCCCCCCAGCCCAGGGGCATCTCAGAGCTGCCATGTGCACAGGGATCCTGCCCTGGCATCCTCCAAGGCACCACTGAGTGCTGATGGAATGATTGGCAGTTCCTTTGGCAGGAAGGTGCCAATCCCATAATTTTGTTCCCATCCATAAATTCCCAGATACCAGGATGGACTCAGCACATCCCTGAGCCAGGGGAGCTCCCAGGGCTGTAGGGACAGGGGAGGATGCCCAGCACAGGGCACACAGGGCTTGGAATTTTGGAACTTTACCCAAAACCCAAATGAATTTCCACAGGACAAGCTGAAATCCAACCCTGCTCCTTTGTGTGTGCTTTATCATATCCTCCAAATCCCTCCCTTCAGTTCCTTCTCTGAAGCCTCCAAACTTCTGCAATGAGGCTAACAGAGATTTTTTTTGAGCCCCTCACCCCTCCCTGCCTTTCCAAACTCCCTTTAGTGACCTCAGACATGAAAACCACAAGCACTGAACCTCCTCCAGCTGCTTCTCCATGAAGGAGAGATCAGAGATCCTTCTCATGTGAGACACAGAATGGGGTCCTGCCATTGCTGCTGAGGGATTAGAGGGGAAAAAAAATCATATTTAACACTTCTGGTAAGAACAGCTCACCCTGCTGAGGGCTCCTGGAATGAGCTGGACAGAGCCAGGGGGAAATTCTTTGCATTCTTGGGATTGGGAGGTGGAATTAAGGTAAAATGCTCCTGGATGAGGGCCAGGCTATCTGGAGTAGCAAGCTGTTAAATATCACACTGGACTTGAATTCAGGAATACTTTTGGAGTGGAGTTGGCAGGAAAACATTGGGTTGGGAATCCAGGGAGGGGGGGGAAAGCCTCATTTTGGGCTGTGAACGAGCAAGACCCCAGCTAGCAGAGGTCAGGGCAGCAGTGCTGGGCCTTTGCTGGCTCAGCAGCTGGGGTGATGTGGCAGCAGAGATGCTGCTCCCCAAAAGGGCCCTGGCAGCAAAATCTGTCCCTGCTGCAGGGGCTGGGACAGTCTGAGCTGCCCAGGGGCCTGGCCCCTGCACTGCCCAGCTGAGGAAAAAGTCTGGTGGGTGCTGTGGCTCACATCTGGAAATGAGATGGAGAAAAAAAAGCATAATTTAAGCTCCTAGATAGCACCAGAACTCAGGGATGCTCCTCCTTCCTCCTGCCACCAGCAATCCCAGACACAGCTGGAACTGAGAGCTTGGCAACAGCCATGAGCTGTGCCAGTGATGAGGGAAAAGAGGGAAAAATAGGAGGAAATGGAAAAAGAGGGGAAAAATGGGAAAACAGGGGGAAATGGGGAAAACAGGGAAATGGAAAAAACAGGAACATGGGGAAATGGGAAAAACTGGGGAAAAAACAGGGGGAAACAGGGAAAACCAGGAGGAAGCAGGGGGAAACAGCCACATCTGCTCCTGCCAGCGCCCAGCAAACCCCAGACTGTGACCCTGCCGCCCCGGGCTCATCCTTCATCCCTTCCTTCCCAACTTCCCGGGACCAGTGCCAGCGTCCCAGCTGAGCCATCCCCCCGTTCCCTTCTGGGGCTGGTGTGCAAGATTTGTGCAATATTTGCTGGGTTCTTTGGTCTGTGGCTGCCGGGTGAGCATTGATTGAAGCAGAGCCCAGCGTGGGGCACCCTCTGCATCCTGCATTTCCAGCTGCTCCATCCAGCAGCGCTGTTTTCCCCCTTTTTCCCTCGGAGAGCAGCGTTTTCCCCAGCCCGGAGGCACCGTTTGATTGGAAGGCTTTAAAAGGGACAATTGTGTGAGTCACAGTAAAAGCCATAAAAGAAAAACCAATAAAGCCATCTGAAAAGTGCTGTTTAATGGATCGGGGGAAACTTACTGGAAACAGGAGACAGATTGTTTCATCTTGAAATCGTTGCTTTAAATCCCTCTGCATTTGGGAGCAAAGGACATTTATTCCTCATCAATAGCTGTCAGGGAAAAGAGATTTGAAAGGGATTTTGCCACCTTTGAAAGGAGTTGTGGGTTTCTCTGGGCTCCCAGCAGCTCTCTGAGCATATTTAAAAGCTTTTCAAGTGCTGGGTACTCTGGAAATTCAGGACTTCCAGGGCAGAGCTTTTCAGAGAATGAAAATAATTGTCCCTGTCATAGATACACAGGTATCTGCTTGCATGGCAAATATTGATTTTCTTAGCAAATAAAAGGCAGCTGAGCTGAGCCACACTCACCTCTGGAGAGAAATGCTTCTCCACTCTCACTGTGGCATTTCCCAGACTGAATTTTGGGATGTTGAATCCCTTTGGCTGATTTTTTTCCCCCGCCAGTTGGCAGGCAACACAAATCTGGGGAATGTCCTGTGGGATTGTTCCCTTTGCTGTGACCCTGCAGCAGCACTGACATCTCTGCAGGCTGTTTGTCTGCATCTGGGCTTCTGTTTCTGGAGAAGAAATGTGTTTTCAGTTGGATTTAGCTTTTGCATATTGCTGTGTTAACTTTAGCAAGTCCAACTCAACGTGTTTTCCCACTTTTGAGGAACTGAACCTGGCTTTCCACAGGAGCACAGGGAATGAGGGGGTCACGATGGCCTCAGGCCACGCTTTTTGAGAGGTGAGTTAATCTGGAGATGTGAATTTCCTTCTAAACTGCACCTCCAGGGGCTGAGAGTCACCCTCGCTCCTCTCCTGGCTGCTTCACCCAGCTGTGGCTCACAGTTGGGGTTTGTGCCCACAGCTGGCTCAGGCTCCGGCTCCTGCTGCAGCCTGAGGCTGTTCCAGATGTTTTCCCAGTTGCACACGTGGTGGGCACGTGGCTGGCGCTTCCCTGCGCTGCAGAGCAGGTGTGTGACCCCAGGGGACACCTGAGCCCTGAGCGGGGCTGTCAGCACCGTTCGGAGTTTCCCTCGGTTCACAGGGCAGCTGCAGCGCTGCGCTCCAGTGCTCGCCCAGATGTGCTGGGCCGGTTCGGGAGGTTCCAGCTCTAAAGCCCAGCCCGGGGGCAGAATTCGGGCAGAGTTTTGTCCGTGTTTGTAATTCAGGGATCATTTTCGGTGAGCAAAGGAGGCGTGCGAGCTGGGCCGGGCTCCCGGCCGCCAACATCTGCCTGGCACATCTGGCCAGACGCTGCCGCGCGCGCGGCGCCGCCGCCCAGATGTGCGCGCGCGCCCCGCCCGCGGCCAGCTGTGCGCGCCAGATGTGCGGGGGCGGGGTCAGCGCAACTGCCACGCCCCCTGCCGCTGTCAATCACTGGCGGCGACCCAATGACGGCCCGCGACACATCGAGGCCCGCGACCAATCAGGGCGTGGTTGTGATTTCCATGGCAGCCGCAGCCGCGCGGCTGAGGGGAGGCGGCGGCGCCGCGGCCGCTCCCGGAGCCGCTCCCGTTCCTCATCCCGCAACCGGAGCCGCTCCCGATCCCGCTCCCTGCCCACTGCGATGGTGCCCGAGCGGAGCCGCGGCGGCGGAGGGGCGGCCGTGCCGCTGCTGCGCGGCTCCAGCCGGGCGCGGGGGCGGCGGCAGCAGCGCAGGTGAGGGGCCGCGCCCGCCGCGCACCTGAGGGGAGCCCGGGGCGGTTCCGTGCCCGCCGCTCCCCGTGCCCGCCGCGCTCCGCCCTGCCCCGCCCGCGGCCCTGCCTGCTCAGGGCTGGGGGCCGCGGCCTGAGGCGGCGGCAGGAGCGGCTCGGTCCCGCCGGGCCGGGCAGCCCCGGGGATGCGCGGAGGGCCGGGCCCGCTGCTCGTTACCCGCAGCCGGCTCGTTCCCAAAGTTTCCCTGCGGGCGGGAGAAGTCTCGGCAGGGGCTCCCGGTGCCTTTGTTCGGTGCCGGGGAGGGCCCGGAGTGCCCGCGGTGGGGCAGGGGCACCGTGGCCGCCGCTGGAGCGCTGGGTCGGTACCTGCGGGCAGGTATGGAACGGCTTGGCTGAGAGAAGCCTAACGCGGCTCCGGGGACACCTTCCCTTCCCTAGGGCAGCTTGTTCCGATCAGTTGGATAGTTTCACAATTGGATCGTTTTATAGCCGGAGATTGGAGCTGTCGCTTAGCTGGAAGTGGGTTTGCTGCCGCCGTTGCGATTTCCATTTGTTTTTGTGAGTGTGCCGTGCGAATTGCTGTGGATCTGGGTGGTTTTGCTGTTACTGAGGAGTTTGGGTCTCTGCAGTGCCTCGCTATAGAACGGAGCGCTGAGATCCCTCCGAGGAGCGCACAGAGAAATGCACAGAGCAGGAGCTCATCTGCTCTCAGTGTGACATCTCTCCTCTCTTTTTCCCCTTTTCTCTTCTTTTATGTGTAACTTTAGAGAGCTCAAAGTCTCTGTGTGTCGCCAGTAAAATTCCTTTTGTTGAATTGTTCTACTGTAAAAATTAACAAACACTGTTTGTTTCTGCATAACCCTGTATGTTGGTAACTCTTTTTTGGCCATTTTGTATGCAAATCCTGATAATTTGCTGTATATATTCTAGGTGTAAGTAGAGCAGAATGGATAAAGATATTTCCTTTCATTTGAAGCAGAACTTCTTAATTATGTGATTTTTTAAAAGTCATTTTAGAAGCCTTAAATATTGAAAAACATAAAAGTGTTGAATTTTGAGTGCTTGGGTAACAAAACTGAAATGCATAAGTATATGGTTTTTTTTACTCTGTATAATGTGGTTGTAATAGAAATAGTGAAATTATTACATAGTTGTGTGTTCGATTCCCTGATAGGGAAACTTTCATTTAGGGATGCTGAAAGAGCTTAGGGTAGATCTTCCTCTGAGGAATAATTCTTCACTTTCTAAGTGTTTATTGTTTTGAGGGTGATTCTTGAGAATTCCCAGTATCTGCTGCCTTTCTAGTATTTATTTTAAGAGAGAAAAAGTGAAAGGTGCAGGAAGAGGCAGGGAAGAAACTAATAGAGTTGACATTTACTTTTTAAAGTCCTAACTGCATTTTCATTTCCCCTTCTCCAACAGAGTGATGATGGATAACAGCACTTTGGGATATTTTTCCATTCAATTTAGCCACTGTAAAATGAATTTCCTTTGTAGTTTTGGGTGTAGTAGTCAGGCTGTGCATCAGAATCTTCTGTTTCTGCAGGGTGTATTTTGGAGCCTGCTCCATAGAGCCTTGGCTGGGGAGGGGGTGTTGTTGTCATAGCCCCAGAGAATCAGGGATTGAGCAGCTCCCTGAAGAGGAAAAGGAATCCTAGGAGCATGGTAGGAAGGCATGAGGGGAAAGACCACTTTCCAATGCTATGAATTCTTCCCCTGCTTCACTCTTGCTCCTACTTTCTGGCACAAAAATCTCCTTTTTTATTGGCTTTTTGTTTTGAGGATGCCTGTGGAGCCTCATGCCCTGCTGACACAGAGCTGAGTGTGACCTTTCTGCCCAGAAGAGTTGAGCTCAAACTCTGGCCCTTTACATTTTTCAGAGCTTTATATTTCAACCAACCCATCAGAAAAGTTCAAGGGAATGCAAATGTGTGAAAACATTCCTGCAGTGGGAACTGTAAGGGGAAATTGCTCACTGCACTTGGAACAAATCAGGAACAAATCCCATTTAAAAAAAACCCAAATCCCATAAAATCCAAGCTGTGCTCTTCCTAGAAGGAGATCTGATGGTCAGAATCTGAGCCAGGAGTTCAGGCCATGGAAGCAGAGCACAAGTTAATCACTGAGAAATGCTATATATATTTCTGGGGCTGTGTTTTATTTTGGGCTGGATGATGCCACTGTCACTGCCCTCTCAGTTTAGCCCTGGAAAAGCTCTGCTTGAACAGGAGGAGGGAGGTGCTCCCTGTCCAGCCTCCACAGGATTCCTCCTTACAGCCTGGGAATGGAGCAGCTTTTATTCCTCTGCAGGGAATGTTTGAAACACCAACAAACCCCAAACTAGCATGAAGTACAAATGGATGGCTTGCCTCTTGACTAAGCTAAAAATTTTCAACATTTTTTGGATGAACTTGAGGAAAAAGGTCTTGACCTGCTGCGTGGAGGGGAGGGCAGGAGGATGAATTGTGAGCAGGAGAAGGAAACAAAGCAGTGCAGTCAGTTCTGCTGTGCTAACATCATCTGAGGCTGACTCATAGGCCTGACTTTTCTGGGCAGAAAATTCACTTACAGACAATTCTGCTTGGCTGCACTGTCTTGTGATGAAACTTGTAGATCCTAATTTTTTTTTTCTTTAGTTCCACATAAATTTTTCTGGGAATTCTTTCTAATCCTGGCACTTGAAACTTGCTGCCAAAGGCCTCTCTACCATTGTAGTCTTCAACAACTTCCTCAGCTCGTGTTTTGTGTTAGGGGGCTGTGTTTGTTTGGGTGATTGTGGGGTTTGTTTTGGGATTTTTTAAATAAAAGCTGTCTGTGCTTGTAAGGTGAGTGGCACTTTGCCCTTCTCAGATAAAAACCCCACAACATTTCAAAGCTCAGAGGGCTTGCTGATTGCCCTGCTGTGATTTTGAAACGCTGTCAATTTAATTCCTGTTAACAGCAGAGCAATAATAACTTTTATAACCCTTCAGGCTGACAGATGCTCTCCAGGGCACTTACTCATGGGGAGGAGGGAAGGTGGGGTTTGTTTGCAGAAGGGCAGCAACTTTCATATGTCATCCTTCTCCCAAAGAGCTTTCCTTGGAACTTCAGGCACACTGGGGAGTTTGCTGGCTTGGAGAATAAATAAATTTGGTGAGAGGAGCTGCTCCTGATTGCTCCTCTCTGGCTTTCCTGACACACACAGCCCTGGTGTTTATGGCAGTGAATGCTCCAGGTAAAAAACCAGGACAGAAGGTTGTAGGACACTTAAATCCCGATTCTTTGTGGTCTTGCAGCCTTTGGCAACTTTGAACTTCCCAAAACAATAACTGCATCAAATGGAAGTGTTTGTGGGTGATTGATGTGGGGTTTTGGTGGTGTAGGTGAGTCAATACACACAGAAACTTAGGAAACCTCCTCACAGTCTGCAGCATTAATGGAATTCACAGCTGGAATTGTGCCCAGAGGGAATCATCACTTGCTTAAAATTAAATTAAAGATTTCAGCCTTCAATCACCAGCTTTCCTCCAATACTGAGAGTTCTTCAGCCTTGTTATTAAAGCTGGGTTTATTTTATTTTAGTTGAACTGATATTCTAATATAAATCTTAAATTTGACCATGATATGCTTTTCTCCAGTGATCACCTACCTAATTTCTGCATTTGGGGAATGTTGCTGTATCTTCAAGGAGTAGGTTTTGGTTTGGAAGGTGAAGGTTTCTGTGGAGGATGTTTTTTTCCTTCCTGAGGAAATTAGTTTTGTGGCATTTACTCAAACTGAGTAATGGTCAGGATTGGAGGAAGTGTAAATATTTGTAGGGTTTGTGTGCTCTGTGCTGAAATGCTGTTTCTTCTGTGTTAACTCTTCTCTCCAGTGGGTGCTGCATCTAAACAATTTTAAAAGATTCTGTATTATTTGTTAGTCTTAAGTAGAACAATTTCCTCTTCCCTAATTTCAAGTTACATGCTGAATCTTTCAGAAGAGATTTTTGGTGCTATAGATATATGAACTGCATGATTTATTTTCCTTACTTTTGAGCACTGTTCAGATGACCTCCACTTAAATTTCTGGGAATTTGAGGGGTTTTTTTTAATGTTCAGATATTTAAAGTCCAGTTAAAGCAAGGAGAGGTATGTGAGTAGAATGAAACTTGTCACAGAGGATGAATTGTTCCTGTGAGTGGTGTTCTGGCCAGAGAGTGTTGGCCACCTCACAGGAAAAGAAGAATTAATCTTTGAGTTATATTTGAGTTTAATTTTGGTAACAGAGACTAAAAACTGAACTTTGAGTGGAGTATTGTGCCAGCTGTTGATTGGAATAAGCTTTGTAAAGCTTTGGATGCCCTGGCAGAGAAAAACCCAGCAGGAATTCCCTGCTTTGCCCCACTGCTGAGTGGGAATTCTGTCCTCTGCGTGCACCTTCCCATAAAACAGGCCCAGGGCTGGAGAGCCTCCTCAAATCAGCCTTCTCTGAGAACCACTGGGTTTTAGGAGGAAAAGGTGAAGTGGACAATGCTTTGGAGAGGAACAGGGAGCAGACAGGAGGATCCTGTGCGCTCAGGGATGTTCCTGCAGTGCTGACAGAGATGGAAAAGCCTGGAGGAAGCCAATCTTTTAAAATGTTGGCGGTACCTCTGTGCTTGGAGCTCCTCCCAATTAAAAGCATCTGTAACTCTGAGTGCTCAGTGAACTATTTCAGCCCTGAACAGCCAGATCTTCCTTAAAATTCCAGTAGGGTATACTAATTCCATTGGAATTTTGGGAAGAACAGTCAGTTTTGGGAAGAAGAGTCAGTTTTCAGCCCACCTGATCTGAAAACCCAAAGCAGGTGAACTGCAGAACACAGGTAAATGATTCTCTACATTAACTGTTAGAAATGGGAAAAATAAAGGTACAGGTGGAGTCATCCAGCAGCAGAATAAAGATTTGTCTAAGCCAGTGTTTGATATCATCTCTGCTATTCCCTATAAAACATGGCATGTTCTTATCCTTCTTGGAAATGGAGTTCAACAGACAGATTTTGAAACTATTTTCTATCTAAAAGTTTTCTTCAGACTCTTATGCATATTTAGAAATCATCTATTTTTCTTCTCATCTGTAGAAATGAAAATTACTTTTGAATATAGCAGTTTTATGAAGCTGAACTGAAAAAGAAATGAGAAAATTCTGAAATTCAGAAATTTCTTTCTGAAAAAGAAATGCGAAACCTTGCTTTTATTTTGGGTGTTTTGGTGTTTGAGACTGAATCTTGTCTCATCTCTTGGAAAAGTAATTCCTTGAGTAATTCCAAGAATAATTTCTTGCCTCATTGTCTCATCTCTTGGAAAAGTAATTCCAAGTGTAATTCCTTGTGTCATCTCGTGAAAAGTAATTTATTGTAAAACAAATTCTAATTTTTTAAAATTTTTTTCTCCTCTTGCCAGACCTTAATTTATTTGGGATTGGGATCCCCATGGCACGTGCACTAGAGGATAATTTGGAGTAGGAGGTGTTTTGGTCCTTCCCAAGATGGTGGGGAAGCTGAAGCAGAACCTGCTGCTGGCGTGCCTGGTGATCAGCTCGGTGACCGTGTTCTACCTGGGCCAGCACGCCATGGAGTGCCACCACCGCATGGAGGAGCGCGGGCAGCCCCCGCGCGGGGACGGCGCCAGGGCCACGCCGGGGACAGCCCCCGGTGGCGGCGGTGGCGGTGGCAGTGCCAACAGGAGCCTGCCCTACAGCAAGGACATGCCCCTGATCTTCATCGGGGGCGTCCCCCGCAGCGGCACCACGCTGATGCGCGCCATGCTGGACGCGCACCCCGACATCCGCTGCGGGGAGGAGACCAGGGTGATCCCCAGGATCCTGGCTGTCAAACAGATGTGGGCCAGGTCCAGCAAGGAGAAAATCCGCCTGGACGAGGCCGGCGTGACGGATGAGGTGCTGGACTCGGCCATGCAGGCCTTCCTGCTGGAGATCATCGTCAAGCACGGCGAGCCCGCTCCCTACCTGTGCAACAAGGATCCCTTCGCTCTAAAATCCTTAACTTACCTGGCCAGGATCTTCCCCAACGCCAAATTCCTGCTGATGGTGAGGGATGGCCGTGCCTCCGTGCACTCCATGATCTCCAGGAAGGTCACGATCGCTGGCTTTGACCTGAACAGCTACAGGGACTGCCTGACCAAGTGGAACCGCGCCATAGAGACCATGTACAACCAGTGCATGGAGGTGGGCTTCCAGAGGTGCATGCTGGTGCACTATGAACAGCTGGTGCTGCACCCTGAGAGGTGGATGAGGACTCTCCTCAAGTTCCTGCACATCCCCTGGAACCAGGCAGTGCTCCACCATGAGGAGATGATTGGAAAAGCAGGGGGGGTTTCTCTTTCCAAGTGAGTACGAGCCTTCGTCCTTCACTTTGTGCTGTTCTAAAATAGTATATAAAAATATAGTATTCTATACTAAAATAGTATGTAAAATATATCTAAAATAGTATATAAAATGTATCTAAAATAGTATATTAAATGTATCTAAAATAGTATATAAAATGTATCTAAAATAGTATATAAAATGTATCTAAAATAGTATATAAAATATATCTAAAATAGTATATAAAATATATCTAACCTAGTATATAAAATATAGCTACAAAATAGTATATAGCGTATTTTGTATATAAAAATCGCAGCTTGGTTTCAGTTTCTCCCTTGAGCAGCTGATTTATGGTGCATCTTTAATGCTAATTAACGGTTTGCAATCTCAGATTGGTTATGTGTGTAATGGGAATAAACTTTTAATGGTCAAGGCCAAGTTGAATTTGAATATCTGATAGCAGCTTTGCTTTTCTCTGTGGCCCTAAATAAACCTGAGCTGTTTTATCTAGACTGGTGTCACCCATCCTAGCCACATCACCCATTTGATTTCAGCAACAATATTGTTGTCAGTGCAAGAATGGCCTTGGAGCTGAGTTTGCCAAGAACATCCTCTTCCAGGAAACTGGAGAAACTGCTCCAAGAGAATAGAAAGCAGAGCTGGCAGCTTTTCTCCTGGCATGTGCTCCCAAAATGACAAGCATTTTGATGGAAAGTAACCTTGTTGTAAGCAGATCTTTCACTATTCTGTTGGGCCATCTGTGCACCTGATTCAGCTGCTTTCAGAATCCAAAATTCAGCTCTGCTTAGGAAAACTAGATGGGTGTTGTTAAAAGATAATCTGATTTATTCTCTGCTTAAACTACTCTGGTTTCTTTGCCACTGTTCACAGCTGAACAGCTGAAATGCAGAAGCTGCTTCATCTTTACACTGAGAGAGAAAAATGTCAAATTTTGACACTTCTCCTATTTTTGAATCCACCAGATTAATTTTTAAAATCCTGAATAAGAAGCCCTCTTCCAGCAGCAAGGCCTGCCCAGTTCAATTACTCAGCTCCTGGATATTCAGCACTGGCCAAGTGCTTCTGAGTGAGAGGCACCTTGCACAGCAAGCACACACAGACTGTTACACACCAATTCTATTTATTTAAACTCCAGTTTTGAGAAATAGAAATGGGGAGATTTCCTTCCTTTCATGCCTAGGAACACAGCTGTGGATTTTCTAATATTTTGTAAGGGCATTGGATTTAAAACAAATGTAAAATTATTATCAGTGATTACAAAGAGAACTTAAAACTCAGGTAACAATTAGATATTTGCACTGTGGAGGTTTCACATCACCATTCCCACTGAAGAAACAGCCTCCACTGTTCCCAGGTTATCAGGAAGGGATCTCATCCCTTTTTTTTGGCAGTTTTGTTCAGTAGCAGACTGAAAATGTGGAAATGTTAGCCTGAAGCAGGGCCCTGTGATACCTGCCTGGAACCTGATCCACATGGGAACCTCTCCCTCATTCCTGGGGTTTGTGGCTGCTTCAGCAGCATCTGAGTGGAGGTAACTTAGTTTTACTTTTTATTTTGGTGGTTGCCAAGCTTTAAGTGTCTTGTAAAAAATAACTATATAATCCCATTTCTAGTAAAATATTTCTGCCTTACAGATTCCAGATTGGTGGTTTTAAAAATTGATGGACCTTTATACTGTAAAACTTACTGAACCACCTTACTGAATTCTTACTAATATTTCTTATTAAATCTGCTGGAATGGGCTGTGAGGAGTTGAGAATATTTGTTTCTAAAAATTATGAGAGTGGCTCAGGCAAAGTCAAATGTATATATATATATATATATTTTTTTTTTTTTTTTTTTAGTAAAACCTTCACATTTAAGACAAAAGCGTGTGGACATGTTCTTGTGACCCTCAATTCAGTCTGGTCCCAGAGGTCATTATGCCTTTATTATCTCTCAGGAGGTGATGTGGGGAAGCAATTTCTGATTTCAGGAGGCTCTGGCAATGGTGGAGAAAGACTGAGAAATGGCTTTTATATCTGGGGTGGCTTTATCTAATCCAATACCCTTGCAGTAGGTGGTGAAATTTGGTTTTCATTGCAGGATTTGATAATGATTTCAGTGACTGAGGCCTTCAAGGGCTGCAGAAAACCCAGTGAATATCAAAACCTTAAATGTCTGTCTTGTGTGTTTGAGATTCCAGCTGAAACTGTGCAGGGAGAGCTTGAGATTTCCCACTTTGATGCCCTTGTTCCTGCTGGGTTTGGCATTCCCAGCTGGGATATTGTGTAAAAACTTCTGGAAACAAGCAGAGCTCCCTGCTTTCATCGTCTCTCACTCACCTGAAAGACCTGCAGGTCTTAGAGACAGGCTCAGCATCCACTTCAGATTCAGGTCCACCCTAGGATGCCTGGAGATGTTTTAATTGTTGCAGGTATTTTTTGAAAAGAAATCTGACAAGTTTTTTGGCATCTTGAGATATTTAAAATCATTTTGAGAACGAAATCACAGTGTCACTAAAAGATCTTTATAACCATGTTATTACCTGCTAATAAATGTTCAGAATTTATTTCTCACCCCTTATTTTGATTTTTATCCAGGAACACTGCAAGGGCTGGAGGGATGTGCAGTGCAGGATTTGTAGGAGTGGGGATTTTCTGTGGTTTGAAGTCCCTGCCAGCGTGGCTGTTGAAGGAATTCATTATGGACTCCATGCTCTAACCAGGATTGTTAATTGAGCTCTGGCATTTGCCTAAGTGAAAGCAGCTGTGCTGACCACTGATGTAAAGAAATGTCAACCCCTCTAGAGCAGTTTTTATTAGGTTTTTTATGGAAATAGCTGTCTAGGCAGAATTACTTCAGAATTTACTATATTTAGTACATAGCTCTCGTTTGATTCTGGTACAGATGCAGAATTATTTGGGGTTAGTCCTGTGTGCTTCCCAAAGCTGAAACTCTTCCTAGAGCTGGAATTGCAGCCATATAATCAAATTTTCCCAAGAATTGGCGTTCCCTTGTTTTTCTGTTTGGATTTTTACATTTTTCTTTCCTCCTGCCCCCAGTCTGTCTTCCCTCACAGTCCTCATAAGGTCTTTATCTGAGGAATCTTTCCCACAAATTTGAATTTTTTTTCCTTCCCACCTTAACTGAAAGCACAGAGAAGGCTTTAACCAGACCAAATGTGGAGCAGTGGATTTTTTATCTGTGCTTGGGAGCAGCTAAATGTAGTCCCTGCTATCAATCACCAGGAAATGTTTGATGCTGAGGGCACTGTCAGCAAATATTAAAATGACAGAGGGACAAAACATACATTTCAAATGACATCAGGATGTGACAAATTTAGGCTCAAATTGATCTGTAACACCCATTTTTGGGGTGTCCTGCAAGCTTTTAGCCAGGCTCATTTCCTGGTTCTCCCAGTATCACCCTGATTTTAAATGCTCAAATAGATTTTTAGTTTTGGTGAAGAGGTTTTAGGCTTGGCTGGCTCTAAGGACCATAAATAAATCTTACTTTTTTCCAACACCTCGGGATGTTTTTTCCTGAGTGTCCTAGTCCAGCTGTGGACTCCTGTTGTGGTGCTTTGAACTTCTGAATCTCAATTTTTAGCAGCTCTTTTCTTGCTAATTTAATGTGGAGTCAGATGCTCATCTTCTAATTAGAAAGATCACAAAAAGCATTACCTAAACTTTTTAATTTTCCATCCAGACGTAGGAGCTCAGTCTAACAACCCTCACAATGTTGAAATTTAGTCACAACTCCTGGTCCCAAAATCCCCTTCTGAGCTCCTGCCTTTGGTTTGAGTCTCTGCTAATGGTTGAAGAGGATAAAGCTGAAAATTTTGGGTGTTTTTTTGTTTGTCAGCTCCTTTTCAGCTGCCATAAAACACCAGTCTGAAGGCCCTGCTTGCCAAGGCCCTTTCCTTATGAGCATTTCCCTGTCTGGTTTGTTCTTTGTTGATTGTATTTAAATTATTTCATCTTGCTGACCTTCCAGCATTGGATGAGTGATTTCCTTCCTCTGGCCTGGGAGGATTTTAGCTCTGCTGAGGAGTGAAAAAGAGGAACAAGGTGAACTTTGGTGACTGGTGTGTGCTCAGCATCAGCTGTGAGGCAGACAGAAATATTCCTTTTATATATCCAATAATGTCCAAACTCTTTCTGAGGTCAGGAAACAAGTTTTAAATTATTTAGAGTAAAAACTCAGGGAGTTTTCAATTATTCAGCTTGAGTCTGTTCCAGGAATAAGCACAGTAAAGAAGTTGTGTGTCTGACAGTCATAAAGACAGAACAAAGCAGTGCCAGATTTCTTCCCTGGAAAATAAAACACACCACAAAAGTAGAGCAAAAATGAAAATTACATTAGGACTGTTGCTTAAATGAACAAGAAATCAATGGTTTTCTAAATATGACATTAATGGTGCACTTGCCTTTAGGATCTGTAAAGACCAAACAATCAAAGGAGTGGTTGTGGAAAATATTTCTGTAGTTTGTAGCTTTCTGTCATCTCAGGTCTCTCTTTTTAAACAAGTTTAAAAAAAAATGAACCACAGAATGGTTGTGAGAAGAAATAACACATGGATTGGAATTTAGAATGCAGCTTTTAATACATCCCAGACAATTAAACAGCAAATGTGGGAATGTGCCAGTGGGAAAACAGATTTATATGGAGATGTGGGTTTACTTTTCACTTAACAGTTCCTGGGCTTTCTCTGCTGCTTTTATGGAATAAAGAAATTGTTTCAGCACAGTGTGAGAGCCTGAACCTGACAGCATCTGCAAATATTGTGCAAATTATTCTCATTAAAACTTCAACTCCTATCAGCTCTGTAGAAAACATGAAGTTTTGAGAGGGAAAGAAGAAAAATGGGAGAAAAAAACCCCAAACAAAACAAGCTAAAGGTCTTAATGCTATTGAAAAATAATTGGTTGGAAATAGAATAGTAGAAAGAATATAATGGAAAATGAAAATTTAATAATTAATGGTGGAAAATATAATTTTTTTTTCCTTCCCCAGGGTTGAAAGATCCACTGACCAAGTGATCAAGCCAGTGAATGTGGAAGCCCTGTCCAAGTGGGTGGGGAAGATCCCAGCTGATGTCCTGCAGGACATGCCAGTGATTGCCCCCATGCTGGCCAAACTGGGCTATGACCCCTATGCCAACCCCCCCAATTATGGGAAGCCAGACCAGAAAGTGGTGGAAAACACGAGGAGGGTAAGGATTTTGTGGGTTCAATTACTGACTGAATAGATTTGAGCTCTAGAGCAGGAGCCTTTTGTTTGGTCTGGGGTTTGGAGTCTGTTTCTGACACTTTTTGCTGCTTCACAATGTGTTTTCTTTGGGGGGAAATGAAAGAATCCTTTGGGGCCTTGAGCTGTGCTCCTTGGTGTGTGCAGCTGAACCTCCTGGGAGCTGCCCAGGAAGTTGGGGAACTGGTAATGTCAGTTCTGAACCCAAATTTGTGTGCAGCCTAATCTTGGGTTTGCCTTGGTAAATTGTGCTGTGTAAATGCTGACATTTTCATGTGAATAGAATATAAAATACCCTCAAAACATTTGCTTTCCAGTGACATTATTCTTCTTAATATTGCTGATCTTGGCTGTCTGCTGTTGGTGTTTATTAGGGGTAAATGCTGTTCCTGCAAAGGTGAAGTTTTTAGAGCAGAGACAAATCAAGATGTGCAATATAAAAATTAGACTGAGTCATAATTAATAGTGGGAAAAGCTTTCTTGTCTGGATTTCAAACTTGATGGACGAGCTCAGCTTTTTATAGATGAGGCTTGGCAGAAGCTCTGTCCCAAAATTACACCCCAAATACTCAGTAGAGTTTGAAAAATGACCCGTAGAAAACAGCCCACAATGATCAAAATGCCTGATTTTCCAATTCTTTGTAGAACACAAAGATGGAGAAAGGTCTGGTGCTGATTAACCTAAACTTAAGGATTTGAGTCTGAATTTAATGTTGTTGGAATTTGAGTAGTTGGGCTATTAGAGCTGTTTATCCCTGGAGGTATCCATTGAAAAACTCATTACCATTGTTGGAAATAGAATTAATAACTCTGCTTCTGTTCTTTTTGGACATAGTTTATTAAAAGAAGGTGACTTTTTCTGCTGCAGCAGAGTAATCAGGGAAAAAAAATTGAATTAAACAATTTCAAAGGACTCTCTTCCACCAGCCTTCTGATCCTGAATGAACTGCTTGGAATACTGATGGGGTAGATAGGAATGAAAAAGGGTTTGGGGTTTGTGAAGTCCCTAAACACTTGCATTATTTTTTTTCAGAAAAAATGTCATTTATCAGTAATCAGTGTATTAAAGGCTGGCAGGTTGATTTTTTTAATTAATAGCTGGTAGCTCAGCATGGAAAATGTAACCCACCCTATTTGGTTACAGTTTATGAGTTCCCTGTTTTAAAAGGCTCACAAACAAATAAAGTTGTCTGCAGTTAAAATAAGTGTTCAGTACTAGGAATTGCAAATTCTATTGGTTGTGTCTCACTGATAAAATTGACAGAAGTTTTTACAGCCTTTCTGATCTTTCTGAGGCCTCCACCTGTGTGGGGGAAGCTCAGGCCAAGCTGTAAAAATTGTCTGGATTTCTGTCTCTTCTTGAAATGGATTTGATTTCAAAACGCAAGAGAGCAATTCAGGTAATAAACAAAGCCAGCAACTTTAAAGAAATGAAAACCTAATTTCAAAGGCTGAGGGTTTACTGAGGCTTTTTCCAAGTTTGCTTTGAAGGATAATTTGTTTGTTTACTGATGCTGAGAGCAGCTGTTAAAAACTGAAGCTGATCTAAATATTGCAGACATATGGAACACTCATTAATATTTTGGCTGCTATTTTAGTTTAATAGCTTTACTTACAGCCCCAGACAGCTTTTTAATTTTGTTGTTTATTAAAGTACCCAGTATAGATTTTTCTAGTCACTTGTTCTATGCCAAAATTCCATTTGCACGTGTGGTTTGTAGAGATAAAATGAGGGAGGTGTTCTGAATGAATGCTGAAAGCAAGAGAGTTCGAGATGGTTCATTTTCAAAACTTAGAATATTTCTTTAAAAATAGAGCGACATAAAGATTTCAAACTGTTTCAGATTCTGGTGTGTGAGTTTGGCCCATCAGGGACAGCTCTTGTGGGGTTTCCTTTCTCCTCCAGGAACCTGTGCTAATTTATTCCTTGCTGCTGCAGCCTGGAGAAAAAAAAAGCATTTATTTAAATGGATAAAATAAATAAAACTGGGTTTTTCCAGCTTTTTGGAGCTGGCACTTGGCAAGTTAAGTGTGTTCCTGTGTACTCTGAGCTGGTGAATTTGTAAATCACTGGAGCACTTCTTTTGCTCTTGCTTTCTTTCAGTTTCTTCACCTGGGATAGCCTTTCACAGAGTTTTGTGCTGGGTATCTTGAATATGGATGAAGCTGGCCAAAAAAAATCTTTCCAGCATTGCTTTTCAGTGCATAGTAAGAATATCTGGATCTTGTTTGTAGCCATTTATTGGCTCATTTTGTGTTTGGAAGCAGCTCTCTTATATTTATATTTGTATTTGTGGTCTCCAAGACTTAAAAGTGAACGCAGAACTTCAATTGTATTCATTGAAAACAGATAAAGTTTAGACTTCTAAAGCTGAGTTAAATCTGTCCCTTCCTGGAAAAGACCACAAATTGCACTTAGCAGTGAAAATAATGCTCTACAATTTAGAGCTGCTGCTCTTAATCATGGAAGTGAGAACCAGCAGTGTAAAAATTCCTAAACCGAGGGCTGGTACTGGAGAAAAATGGAAAGAGATGGCTGGTGTGGTGCAAAATATTCATTTTCCTAAGCTTTCTGAACACTCAAGTGCTGTTCCTTATTCCTCTTTTCTCCTTTTCTGTCCCCTGCTGGTGATTTCCATATATACAGCTTAAATATCTTTTTCTTATTACTCAGTCTGGAGAAAATTATTTTCTCCAGCTAAAGGACAGTGCTTAAATTAGAAATGCTATCTCCTTGTAGGTATGCAAGGGAAGCAGTGCTCTCTGCTAAATTTGGATTTTTCACTTGCCTCTTACCTGTGGAGAACACCAAAATGCTGAGGTTTGGTTTCTGTGCTCCTGCAGCACAGCACAAAAATAACAAGAAACAACCTGGGTTTGTATTTTGACATCTCTGCTTTTGTTTGAAGAACTAACAGAGCATGAAGGGAGCTTCATCTCTTCTTGTGTTGCTCTCCCAGTGCTGTGCTAGGAAATAAAACATCTCTGACAGGACCTGCACTGGGCCAGCCACGAGTTCAACAGATTTTTCTGATGTGTTCACTAAAAAGCTATTAACTTTTTGTTGATCTGTTTTCTGTTCAGCCTGACAATATTATCTTTTCTGACAGTTTCTCTTGTCTCAGTTAAGGAATGCAGAGCAGAGAGAGCAAGCTCTGGCCAGGGTTGTGCTGTTCTCTGCCTGTGACCTCTCCAAGCAGTTTTGTCTTCCCTGAATGTGTTGTAGTTTTCTTGTAATTCTGTTGCTGATCTGTTAATTTATGACTGCAAGAGTTCCTTCCTTATAGATACATAATTACTTGTTGTTCCCCCTGGAGTTTTAACAAGTTCTACATCCGGAACAGAGAGGAAATCAACATCCTGAAGTAAATGAAGTTTTCATCTGCAAATTGTGCAGAAAATGCAAATAATTAAGCTCTATATGAACTGGTAACCCAATGTCTATGGGGTGAAATACAAAAGTGCTTCACTCCTCATTGGAACAGTGTGTGATATGTCCTTATCAGTACTGTCAGACGGTGTCAAAGTGCATTTCAGTTTTCCAGAGCACAGCAGAAGAGGAGAGAGCAGCTCCCAGCTGCAGAGTTCTGCCTCTCCCCCTGGAGAAGCTGCTTTGTTGTGTTATGGTTGGCACAGTGGTTTCCTCTCCCATCTGTCATGAATTACATCAGATTTTCTTTGGCACATCCTTCCCACTAAATCAATTTGGATGCTTGGAATACACACTCCAGGAAGTTCTTTTAACTTCTTCATGGAGTTGTGCTCCCTGTCCTGGAGAGATCCAGAGGTGGAATTACAGAATTCCAGAGAAAGAGCTGTGGTTTTCACCAGCACTGTTCAAATACAGTTCAGATAGGTTGGATGTTAGGAAAAACTTTTTACAGAAGGGGTGATGAAGTTCTGGAATGATCTGTCTGGGGAGGTGGTGGAGTCACCATCCCTGGGTGTGTTTAACAAAGCCTGGGTGTGGCACAGGGTGCCAGGGTGTAGCTGAGGGGTTGGGGCTGGGTTGGACTCAATAATCTTGAAGGTTTCTTCCAACCTGGTGATTCTGTGAATTCTGTGATTCTGTGAAATACAGTGGTTCTTCTACTGCCAACCCAAAGCTGTTCTCCAGCTCTGGTTTCTGCTCAGCTAAAGGTGTTTTATGTTCAGCTGATGGCAACACCTAGAGATAAAACCAGAGTTTACTCACCCCAGTCTCATGCCTGGTTCACACTGTGAGGAACCATCTCCTGTCCAGAGTCAAAACATCCATGACAACCAGGAGTTCAAGAGTTTCTCTTTGAGGTTTTAAGGGCAGGAGCAATCTCTGATGAAGGTAAAAAGTGCATTTATGCTAAGGGATGAGGGTAATTGTGCTGTCAGAGGTGTTGGGATGCCCAGCTGCTCAGGGCCCTGCATCTCCATTTTCACTGACTAACCTGGTCACGAAGGCATTTGGCTTTGTGGGTGTCTTCTCTGATATTTATTCCATCTTCCATGTGACCACAACAGCACAGACTTTCTCAGTGTCCTCTAAATTTGTTTAGTATTCCCTTTAGTGGGTGTTTCTTCCAAGATGTGGATTCCCAGCTGCATTGTTTCTCTCCAGAGGTGCTCCTATCTTATTTTTACAACAAAAACAAAACCTCAAACCCCTTAACCCTGCACACATATGATTAATAATGCATAAAGAGAGTTATTCCCAGCCTAAATGCAAAGTGAGGTGTGGCTGGAAGCTGCCTTTTGGCAGCCATTGCTGGGCCTGTGTAAGATCCTGCTCTCTGTGTTGTCCCTCCTGGGTAAACATTTACATCTCACATGGCCCTTCCTTGGCAGGCCCAGCAGAGGTGAAGAATTGTGTAAACCTTTAAAGCTGCCTTAAAAGTTCAGGAAGATCTGAATGATGAGCACTCCATGTGCTGTGGAGTGGTTCTAGAAAGGGGCTCAGCTCTGGTTTTGCCAGTGTTCTTTAATATTTTCCTTTTAAAATTAAACATCTTATACTCTACAGCTTGGATATTTTAAAGTTGATTGCAGGGTGACTTTTACACAAAAAAACCCCATTATTTTTGTGTACTGGAACTGACCAAATATAATGGGACTCTTTCCAAAGCAGACAGGAAAATGGGTGAAAAAAAAAAAAAGCTTTAATCTTCTGTTAAAAAGAATTGTAGGTTACACTTCTGTTCTGGAGTTCTCCCTGTGTGTTTAAAGGGGTTTTCTCAGGCAACTGGATGTGAAACTTGTTTTCTGATCTGTTTTTGAGGATAATATCCATTCAATTTGGCTATAAGAATGTGTTTTGGTTTTTTAATAGAACAGCTTGAATACTGCCAACACTGAACAACAAACTGACACAGGCTTCAGATCCCCCTCTTCTGGAATTCCATTTGGACTTGCAAAATAATTCCCTTAGAAATGGTAAACCCCATTTCTCCTCAATTTTACTGAATTCTTGCTTAGACTGGAAATAATTCCAATATCCTTCTTCTGTCTCTCTAATGCCACTGTGAGTGATGTGTTCTACTCTTATAAATTGGTCAGAAAAGAGTTTGGAGTCTGAAGCCTCTTTAATTTCTTTGGCTGCAGATGGAGTCATTGTTTTTAGAATTTCTGGATTGTTGTTGATCCCTGGGTTTTGATTCAAAAGGGACCATTTATGTTTTTGGAGCTACTTTAAACCAGTTTTTATTCAGTCTCCTCCTGACAAAACCAGTCCTTAGGTAATATCAGTTTCTGAACCCAAATTTGTGTTAAGCCTAATCTTGGGCTTGCCACTGCTTGGATTTGCCTTGGTAAATTGTGCTGTGTGAATGCTGGTTTTTTCTGTGAAATATATATGTATTATATTTATATATATATATTATATTTTCTGTAAAATCTTTCTATTTCTATTTATGTGAATATAATATAAAATACCCTCAAAACATTTGCTTTCCAGTGACATTATTCTTCTGAATATTGCTGATCTTGGCTGTCTGCTGTTAGGTGTTTATTAGGGGTAAATGCTGTTTCTGCAAAGGTGAGGTTTTTAGAGCAGAGACAAATGGAGATGTGCAATATAAAGATGAGACTGAGTCAGAATTGCAGGAGAAGGAAAGGAGGAGGATTCTGATTTGGTCCTTCTGGTTCTGAATCAGTCACAAAGTGCTGTCACCATCAGGATTAATTGTTTTTAAGAATTCTCAGAAGAGGTGAAGGTTCCTGTCTGTTCCTTCCAGCATCAGCACCACCTAACACAAAATCCTGGTTTTTCTTGTGACCTTGCCGAGGTTATTCTGCAACATTTTTGCTGTGACAGTATTGTTTTGTAACTGCCATTCCTGTTCTCTGGGACACAACCTGCATTTTGATAGTTGGATAAAAGCAGAAAATGAGAAATCCTCTCGTTGATTTATAAATATTTATAGTGGAGCAAGGCTTCAATAGCCACACACTGAATTTCTGCCCAGGGTGACTTTTCATAATGTTCCCATGTGGGAATGCCAGTGGCCCCTGGCTGAATACAGATGAGAGCTGTTCCTGTTTTATCTGAACCATAGAATATCAGAGTACCACAGTGTGTGTGGAGTAATTCCTGCTCTCTGTGAAACCTGGATGGCTTGGGAAGGGAATCCAATCCTGAAACAGAATCTGCTGGGCAGGAAATTCAGAGCTGGCTCAGCTGCGGTGCCAGGCCACTGCAGAATATTGACACGCTGGGCATGGCTTTGTGTTCTGGTCATGTGCACATAGGAGAGCAGAGAAAATTGTGATAAACACCCCCTGGAGCTCCTTTCTGTGACACAAACCATGGAGGGCAGCTCAGAGGGAGGCTTTGGGGGAGCCCCATTCCCATTTCCTGGCTTTAGGGAATTTTTCCAAATAGGTTTGTGCCCTTTTTTAATTTTTATTTTGCAATTATTACACAAGAGCACAGTCACAACATTGGGATGATCAGTCTTTATGCTACAGTAGACAGGATGGTAAAACTTCTCAAGTATACTTCTGCTTTGGAAAAAAAAAAAAAAGAAGAACAGAATACTTTTTTTTTTGCCCTTTGGAATGTTTATTCTCAGAAGCAAAGAGCTTTTAAAAATTATCCTCTAGAGAGAAAACAATATGTTGCCAGAATATTTAATGTTCTAACATTAGTGGATGCTAACAACACAAAAAAAAAGAACTTTTCTTTTTTTTTTTTCTTTTTCCCTTAACAAGCTCTTCAACATTTCAAACAATAGTGAATGAAGGCTTTGAGTAGTATAAATTTTTGTTTGTTTTTCCAGGTCTATAAAGGTGAATTTCAGCTTCCTGACTTCCTCAAAGAAGTGCCACAGGTACAGTATTGAATTAATTTCCTTTTTGTGGGTGTAGCAGCAAAGGATATCAAACAGCCTTTATAAACCACTTCTTCATGAGCTTGGTTTTCTGATTGATGGTGAGATTTGCTGATTATCCATGAGGTGGAATCTTGAACTCAGCATCCCAAACTTCTCCTGAATCCGTGTGTAACTCCAGAGTGAAGAGTGGTGTTTGTCACCCTGAGCTGCCTGAATATTGCTGTGAAATGGAAAGAAAAATTGAGTCTCTTTTGTGGACCAAGCTGCAAAGTTTGTTACTTGTAGAGGAGCTTTTTCTTTTCTTATCTTGGTTTAAAGCAAGTCTAATCCAGAGAGCAGAGTTATAAGTACTGAGAGATTTTAAAACTAAATAGAGATGTTATCAAAGTCAACAAACCCAGCCATGGATAGGGATGGTGCTGATTTAATAGTCAGGTGTGCTATGGAACTTCAGGTTTTACTGAAAATTCACAATTTGGTACCCCCCAAATGCTGTTCTTTGTCATCAGCTCCCTAAGGGACCTACCAAAAAAACCCAAAAAACCCTTACTGTGAAGCTCTCAAACTGTAGGATCCTGTGGATATCGCAGAATTGTAAAATCCCAGAATGGTTTGGTTTGAAGGGACCTTAAAATTTTTTTTTTTCCCACCCCCTGCCATGGGCAAGGACACTTTCCACTGTCCCAGGTTGCTCCAAGCCCTGTCCCACCTGGCCTTGAACACTTCCAGGGATGGAACAGGTTAAAAATACCCAGGAATCTACCACAGACAAAGCATTTTAACTTCTCCATTTGTTCAAATAAAAATGATTTGATTAAAAAGGAAAACTGATTTCTTTTGTTCCAGCCAAAGAAGACAGTAGAAAGGAAGTCTCGTGGCAAGATAAAATGAACGTGGAGCAGTAAAGAGGCATAGCTGTAGTGTGTGTTTCATGTTTTCAGAAAATAACCCTGCTGTGGCCA
The DNA here is from genome assembly GCF_963513975.1 of Fringilla coelebs. Classification (NCBI taxonomy): domain Eukaryota; kingdom Metazoa; phylum Chordata; class Aves; order Passeriformes; family Fringillidae; genus Fringilla; species Fringilla coelebs. Next base: position 5,258,144 of record NC_140046.1, on the reverse strand, counting down.
CAAAACCTTTCTGAGCAGCCTTTGTGTGATCTCTAACGTGGGCTTGGCTTTTCCCTGGCTCTTTGCCTGCTTGGATCACTCAGTGCTCCTGCTTTGCTCAGCTCTGGAGAACCATCCCAGCCCTGTTGCTGCCAGCATTGTCCCTGTCACTGAGTGTCTGCTCCATGTGTGCTGCTGAATTCTCAGGAGCCTGCTGGGGTCACTTCCACTTGGGGTTGCTGGTGGGATTGTAGGATTAGCCACCAGAAAGCTGCAGGAATGGGGTGTGCCTTACCAGGAGGGGAAATGCTGCTGAGAGGGATTTATGGAAAATGCAGGGAGATCCATCAGAATTGAGCACATCATGTATAGGTGGTGTGCTAGCAAAAAAATTCCTTGGTTTTTAATAAATCCTGGGTTAAATCCTTTAAATCCTGTTTGCATGCAGTATCAGTTAAATTCTGCTGTTTGTGGTTTTCAGCTGTCCTGGGGTACCCAAAAGAGCCTGGGTCACTCTGATAAATTCCTTCTTCACTCCATAGGATAGGGAGGTTCCTGCTAAACTCCAGGAGGTGAATTTATACAATTAGCTTGGTTTAAATACAGTATTTACCAAAATCTGAGCAGATTTATCCATAGCAAAGACAGACCATCTAAAAGACAAAATAAGCACTGTGAAAGAGTAAAAGAATATTCCTTAAACCATAAAAACCTGATCAAATTGTTGCTGATAGTGTTCTCCTTTAGTATGAACATAATGTAACCAAACAGCTCAGAGGTTTGGAGAACCTTGGTACTGATATTTTTGTCCTCTAATGTAAAGTAGCTAATTTAATTTTAATTTTTTTTTTTGACAGACTGAACCTATGGAATAGAAGATAAAATGGACATTTCTTGCACAGAAGGTAATAAAAGAGTGTTGCTGTTCTGCTCATTTGTTGTTCTTAATTTGAGATGGTTTTTGTTTAACTTCTGTAACTCCATGGGTAAGAGAAATATGAAGATATGCTTTTTAAAGGAAGCTGCTAAAGATGAGCTGGTTTGTGATATTTGATTTAACATCTCATAGCCAGTGTTTTCAAAAAGCTGCATTTTAGTCACTGAATAAACAGTGACAAAATTTTGCAGGAAGTTGAGTAAATTCCAGACCAGTTAAGGAATGAGTGATGCAAGATTTCCTGTGTTAATCCAGGATTTTTCTGCTATCAGATGTTCTGGCCTGACAACAAAAGATGGCAAAATTTAAATCCAGTTTAAAAATAGCCCAAAGCAGTGTGCCCTACAAATATCCCCAAAATAGATCCTTACGTGGCCATAAATATAAACACCCTAAATATAGCCAAAAGCACTGCTCTGTGTAGAAATAATGGCTCTAAAATCTTCCCAGAGGTGAATTACAGACCTTCCCTGTGAAATCAATAAAGAAACCATCATCTGTTCACACAGTCAATTTAAAGTAATGAAAGCATCAACCTCATTTTGCCACTTAGCTCTGAAAAATGGGTTTCAACCTGCAATATTTCTGTCTGAAGAAAGCAAACTGGGAAGTTCCCAGCATAACTTTCCACTGGGTCACAAGGGTTTGAGATATAAGTGGAAAATCAATAAATATTTTTTTTTTCTCCATGCTGCAAGCAGTCTTTAATGATAAAGGAGGGACAAAGCAGCCCCATTCCTTTTAATGGGATTTGTCCTGGAAGTGACTTTCCACCTGCTGAGACAACAGTGGCTACCCTTAATTCTGCAATATTTATAATGCCAAAATGCTGTCCAGGATAAAAAGCTGAGTATTACCAGGAAAACTCCAACATAACTTTATTTCTTTTTCCTTAGAAGATCAGCTGCTGCCTTTTCCATGGGAATGATCCCTCAGGCCTGTCCCCCTGGCATCAGAGGTGTGCTGCTCATGGCCTGCTCTCTTCAGAATGTTCTCCTCTTTCTTTCATCTGTTTTTGTTCCAAATTTTGCTGTTGTGAGCGCATGTAAACCTGTTAAAAAACAACCAAAAAAAAAATCACTGATGTTAATGTAGAACTGCGTTACATTCGCACAACTATTTTTTTTAAGGTTTAAAAAAATGCAGAAGCAATGCCTGTCTCTGAAATTGCTCCTCTGTTTTAATTAGAGGGCTTCATCTTCAAATTTTTTTTGTTTCTTGTAGCAGTTTGATTTTAAATGTACAAAGCTTTCAAGAGTGGTCTGTGCTTGTCCTGAAAGATTCTTGGTGGAAAAGTTGTTTGTTTTATTCATATGTGAAAAATGTTAAATATCTTTTATTTAAAAAGAAAAAAAAGTTGATAAATTACATGTACAATTACAATTCAATGATCTTTTGTATTTTATTTTTCAAAATAAATGCTTTAAATGTGATTTTTGTTTTATTTATTTCTTAATTTATGGTCTCGTTTCCAACTTAAGATTTAAATAATTCAAGATATTGCTGTGAGGGAAGGTATGATCTCATGTCCTGGATTTGGATCATATTTTAAGGTTTGCAATTTAATGCTTTTTGTTTGCTTTTAATAGCTTGTGAGGAAGAAATATTAAATCAGAATGTCCCACTGAAAGGTGTAATGTGAGATTTGTTTACTGCAGGTAGCAGTAGGTAATTTTAGACTCTTGAATTTGTTCCTTAAAAGCAATTTTGTTTAGAGATGCTCTGCTGGGGGGAAGGTACTGCTGTGAGTTGTACCCTAAAGTTTCGATCTTTAGGATACAATGTGGAACATGATTATTTCCATAAGTTATTTTTGGGATGGTCGTGGCTCAATTTCAGCTCCCCTCGCTGGTTCAAGGCGGTGAAGGCGTTTTCAACCTTCCCCACCGGTTTGGAGAGGAGTTCGTGCCAAAACATTTGTATTTCCTCGGATTGTGGATCTGACAGAGTTTTGCTTTCCCTCCGTTTCTCGTGTGTGGCGATGGTGGCCCCGCCGTGCCGTGAGGGAGGCAGATCCTCCGCACTCGCGCTCCCGGGGCCTCCCCTGGTGCCGGCTGAGGGCAGCGCGGCCCCGCCGCTCCCGAGGCCGCTCTGAGCCCCACTCGCTCCTTCCCGCCGGCCGCTTCCCCGGCGCCGCGCGGCGCTGAGGGCTCGGGCTCGCCCCGGTGCCGCCGCCGGTGCCGCCTGGGCGGCTCCTCCCGCCGGGACCCGGATGGGCCCGTACGTGACGCGGGGGCGCGGCCGCTCCCCCCGGGCCGGAGCGGAGCCGCAGCCGCGGCCGCGGGCGGGCAGCAGGTGAGCGCGGGCGGGGACGGCCGGCCCCGCTCCCCTCAGCCCTCCCTCATCCCCTCCATCCCCGGCGGGGCTTTGCCCGCGGCCGGGGCTCCGGTACCGACCCGCGGCAGGTGAGGGAGCGGCGGGGAGGCCGCGGGGATGGAGGGGTGAGGGGAGCGGAGGGACGGCGGCCGGGGCCAGCTCCTCGCGAGCGGTGTCGAGCTGTGTCACCCTGGCAATGTGAGAGTTAATTTCTAATTAGTTATGAATGAATTATTGGTTATTTCCCTGACTGTTGGCGTGCCCGCCGCCTGGTTTGTGCTGCCCCATCCAGGCGCTGTGGTGGTGATGCCTGTGCTCCTCACAGCTGTCAGACGGCTCCGAGCTCTGAGAGCCGCGGGATTCCCTGAGGGGCAGTGGCAGTGAGAGAGCCCCGCTGTGCCGAGAGCCGTGAGATTCCCTGAGGGCCAGTGCCAGCCCCGCTGTGCCAAGAGCCGCGGGATTCTGTGAGGGGCAGTGCCAGCCCCACTGTCCCGAAAGCCGCGGGATTCCATGACGGGCAGTGCCAGCACCAGTGGGTGCAGCCCCGGTGTCCTTCAGCCATGGTCACTCCAGCCCCCGGCCAGGTGTCCCTGCTGGCCTGCAGGGTCACTGGGATGGACACTCCCATTCTGCCCATCCACACACTCTGTCTTTGCTCTCAGCTGCAAAAGTTGAGTTACACTGCCCTTTCATCATACTCTGTGGTGTTTGTGACTAGAGATGATGGGATTTTACAGTCCCGGATTCTCCAGGCCAATGTATAACACAGTTTATTGCCCCTCTTCCAGGGTGTTTCTTTGCTGCTCTGACACAGATTCATTGGAATTTACTGGATGTTGTGTCTTCACACAAACCTTACAATCATCTGTGTCTCTTAAAGTTGGTGATGCAGACACTGCTAAATAGGTCTCATTCTACCCCAGCTTCTCTTTAAAAGGGGGGAGCCTTCTAACAATCCAGTTGGTGTCTCCCCAAAAAAGCACATCCCACAGAGTTATCTTTGAACTCTTTTTTTTGTGTGGGACTCCTGCAATAGGTTCATACATCAGAACATTGATAGAAAAGCCTTTGACTGTATAACCATTATGTTATGTCATTTTTTGTTGGTCTGTAACTTTATTGGGGTTGTAACTTTGCCAGAACTAGTGCAACCTTAGAAAGTATTTAAGAAAAAGTTTAAACCAATAGGGAGAAGTTGAGATAGCAACTTGAAAAGCTTTTATAAATCTCAGCATCAAGCCCAATTCAAGGGTTGCTGTCACTCTCTGGGGAATGAAGGCAAACTGGCAGGGCCAGCTCATTTACTGAGCTTTCTTTGCTGTGTGTGGGACAATATCTGAGTTGTCCCCAACAATGCTCCAGGAAGCAATCCCTGCTTTTAAATGACAGGTGGAAGGACTGGAAGGAGGCATTTCTGATAGAGTTGCATGCTGCTGACGTGATATTTGATTTAATGATAATTTTATTTATTGGCAGTGTTTTCTGTTGATCTAGACCTAGATGTATTTGAAATGGAGTAAATTACTTAGTTTAAATAAATAAATTCTGTAAACTTAATGAGAGATTTAAGAAAGGAATATTTCTACACATAGTTAAAAATAATTATTGCAGGTGCTTTGAGTGCAAAGAAATAGATCAGCTCAAGTTTGGATGGGGCTTGGAGCAGCCGGGTCTGTGGACATGACAGGGAGTGGAACTGGATGATCCTTAAGGTCCAGTTCAACCCAAACTATTCTGGGATTCAGATGGGTGTGTTTTCTTCATGAAATGCAGAGGTTAACTTGTGGTTTTCTTTCAGGAGGACTCTGCTCCTGTCAGCACAATTCTGTTTCACTGCTCCCTGGGTGGACAGGTGAAGCCAACCTAGAGAGGGACATCACTCACCTTTTAATGAACGACAAAAAACAGGTTCAACTTGTCAGTCATTGATCTTTTTATTGCCACTCCTTGTTCTCAAAATCCTGCTCTCATGATGGCCTAAACCTCATTGCTGAGGGGTTGTTCTGTGTGGATGTTCCAATGGCACAGAAGGTTGGTATCCTGAGCACAACATAATTAATGCTGTCTCGTGGCTTTTTTTCTTAAACCTTGGTGTCATATTGAAGGAGATTATGAAAGGGAGAAAAATCTCTTTCTCTCAGGCTCTAGCTCTCTTAGGAAAGAGGCCCTTTTTGGTGCAGTGCCAAATGGATGAACTTAGCCCAAAAACCCATTCTGTGGTCAATAATGCTGAAATAGTTAATGGAGTGAATGTTGCTTATTCACATTAAACTCCATTTAGTGAAATCTATGGGACATCCTTGAGAAATGCAGACAAAGAACACATTTTTGGTCAATCTTTTGTTCTTTTGAGTACTCTAAAGAGAACCAGAAATAGCAGCCAAAGCACTGGTGTCAAGTGGCAGCTTTATAAATAATACTTCCACAGTAAACACAGGCTCACTCTCAGTTTTTGACTGTGCATCTTATAAATGCTGATCTGCAAGCTTTTTCTGGCTGATAATTAGTTTACCTCCCTAAAGGAATCCCTAGCAAAAGAATCTTTCATTTATATTGTGTCTTTTCTTTATCTGTGAGGCATAGTTGAGCTGTTTGGATAGCTGATGATGTCAGAATAAAATTTGGTTTAGGACAAATATCAAAATTGTTAATAGGGTGTGGCCCTTCAGATGCTCTTCCATCCCTATTTATCTGCATTGGACTGGGGTGGAAAAATTATTATGAACTGTAGAGAAGAGAAATTAAATCCCTCTCTGAGCTGAGCCAACCCTCTAAATGATGTTTGGAACTTCACATTAGCTACTTATCTGTGTTTATTAGGGTGTTAAACAGGGTCTACAATTCATCTCCAGATTTTGGGGAAAGAAGGCTGTGGACACTCCCACAGAATGTGGAGATTTTGGTCAGATCAGGTCTCCATAAAGTACCTGTTTTGCTCAGGAGCATCCCAGCTCTGGCTGGGTTCATTCTGAACTCAATATTTCCTTTAAGAGCTGAGATCTAACAGTGTGCACAATCACTGTTAGCACCACTATTAAGGCAGATTTTTTAATGTCATTTTTTCTTGCTGATTTTGAGGGGAAGCATCCTTGAGTTAATAAATAAATATGCCAGATGTGCTTGTGCAAACAATCCTCTTTCTATTTTTTTATAGTGATTTGAGAGAAGGTTTGGAGGGGGATAAAGCCTCTGGTGGTGAAATGTCTTTGTTAGGGAGTTGCAATGCTGCTGGAGACACCCTGGGAACAGGGATTTTACATAACACAGTGTAAGGAGAGCAGCGGGCTTCTCTTCCAATTATTATTTTTACCGTGCAGTCTGTCAGTGCATCCCATTGTCCCGCTGAGGATGAACTGAGAAGCCTTGGAGGTGTTAAATTCTGTTGATGATTAGCAGCGTGCTAAGGAGAGTTAAATATTCGTGTCTCTCGTGCTCGTCCGTGTGTGCTGTGCTGCGATGCAGCGGGCAGGGAAACGCCTGCTCTCCTCGGCTGCTGAGAAATCCCGGTTTTCCCATTTCCCCGGGAATTCCAGAGCCCGGCCGAGCCCTCCCCGTGCCCGTCCCCTCCGCCGGCGAGCGGCTGAAGGTGACAGACGGAGCCGGGTGTCGCCAATGTGGCAGGGACGCGTCCCTGCATCCCGCCCCTGGCAGGGCCGTGTTCCTGCATCCCGCCCCTGGCGAGGGACAGGCTGGGACAGCGGCCACCCAAATTCTCCCAGCAAATGACATTTTCCTGCAAAGCCGCGCCGGAGCCAATCGCTCCCTGCACCGTGCAGCCAATGGATGCCGGGCTCTTCCAGCCCCTGCCAGCGGCTCGGCGGCTGGAGGGCCTTGGACCAGCTGTGCCGGCGGCATTCCTGCCCGCAGCCTCTCCGGGGGTGCCTGGCATCCCTGCTCCTCCTTCTCCCGGGAATAACGCCGCTGCTGCGGGGAGCGCTCGGGGTGACGCGGCCGCTGCGGGGAGCGCGCCGGCGATTGGGGTAATTCGGGTGATTAATTTGGGTCTCCCTTCAGCACTGCCACGGCCTCCTACTCAGCAGAGCTGCTCCGCAGAGCCAGAGGGATGGTGGTAGTCACGGGGCAGAACAAAGTGAGTGCCACCCCGGATGATGCCATGTCGAGCTCGGATGCAGAGGATGATTTCCAAGAGCCGGCCACTCCCACCGCCACCCAGGCAGGACAAGCGCTACCTCTGCTGCCCCAGCAGGTAAGAGCTCACCTGAGACGGGGATGATCACGGCAGCACAGACTGCTCAGGTGCTGAGGAATTCAGCATTTCCTTGTGGGGCTTAACACGTTTGAATAAAACTCAGTCTCTTGAATGTATTTGAGTAGCTCGTCAGCTTTACTTACAAGTTCCATCCAGGTTTGGACTTGAGACATGCAATTAAGTGTTTATTCTGGTAATTAAGGCAGCCTGGGGTGTGATAGTAAGATTTTAGGCCTGATGTAAACAAATGTAATTTTTTTTTTTTCCAGTCTATAGTATAGTCTGGTTGTGTAAAGGAACCAGCAGAGTGCAAGTCCCAAGGTTGACCTGAGATTACTTCCCTTTTTTTTCTCGCTGTGTAAGGCTGGGGAAGGAGTTTTATTTTGTTCTTTCCCCCAAAAGACTCAAGAGAGGAGGCATTAATATCTCGACTATCTGCCACTCCAGCTGAGTGATTCTTGCTGTTTCAGATTCCCAGCTACAATTAAACCACTCCCTGATTCCTCCCAGCAGCCAAAGCATCCAAAATTTCGCCCCTCAGAGCTCCCTGATCTGTGGCACTGTGGCAGGAACCACACACTGGCAAACCGCAAGTGCCTTTCTGAAGCTGCGCTGTCACCTGCAGAGGAGCAGCAGCTCCTTTCTGATGTCCTGGTTGCTTTTGCAGTTCCCAGAAGTTGTCCCACTGAACGTGGGGGGGATGTTTTTCACCACCAGACTGTCCACGCTGCGCAGGTACGAGGACACCATGCTGGCAGCCATGTTCAGCGGCAGGCACTACATCCCCACGGACGCCGAGGGCAGGTACTTCATCGACAGGGATGGCACCTACTTCGGGTATGTGTTCTAGTGTGGTTTTGTACTCTTTGTATCCCAGTATTTTCCCCAAATGATTTACCCGAGATTGTACCCCCCTCCCTTTACCTATGTAATCCCTTTCCTTTGCTGAGGTCATCCCCAAATCCCTACCCTGGCTCTCTGTCAATCTCAGCATCCCATCTCCTCCATCTAGAACTTTCTGTCCAGGACATTGAGTGATTACCAGAGGCTAGGAGTCAACCCCCAAGTGTTTCTCCATACACTGTCCCAAATGTCCATTTCCCAGTTTCCACACCTTAATTTTTCTTATTGGTCAGTACATGTTATCTACTTTCGGTTTCCACCCCTTCCTGAAATAAACCTTGGATGAACCCCTGCTAAGACTCAGCCCTTTTGTCCTCTACCCATGTCTCCAGTGTCTCTTCTGCTGCAAAGGCGACCAGCCTGGCTGCCCTCAGCACCCTCGGGGCACGAGAGTGTCCCCTGCTGTCCCCCTGTCAGGGCTGGCCGGGCTTCCCGAGGGGCTCCCAGAGAGACAGAGACAGCTACGTACAGACCCTCAGGGCTTCTGTGGCTGAAATGACTTCTGAGCTATTAGAAAGTCTTTTTTTCTAGCCTTGTGACCTAAGAAGAAGTTGAGATTCGTTGGTTTTGATCTTTAAGGTTGTTTATTTTTTTTCATTTATTACATTCTTTCTTTGACCTGCGGAGATTTGTTTAGCAGGCACAGCGACTGCCTTTGGGGTGGTGTTAGCTTTTTATACTAAGAACTATGTGTACTTTATCTACAATAATTTTCTAATACTTATCACTTATATTAGACAGTTTGTTTTCATTCTAAACTAATCAAAAAGTGTCACCAGCACAGCAGAAGAAGGAGGACAAGAAGAAGGAGAAGGACAGGATACACTTAGATTTCTCTATCTTGCTTCTTGAACCCCATTCTAAATCCTTACAATTTTACTTTTTCACTTTGTGACAAATTAACTATCATTCTACTCAGACTTTTGTGGCTTGTAAATCTTCACACAGTTGGTAATTTTTTCCATGGACTAAAATGGCACAGGTGTTTTTGATTCTCTGCCAAGGTCTCTGAGCCCCTTACCAGGGTCTTGAATCATCCAGGGCAGCCAGAGGAATGTCCTGGGTCCTGACACAGACCCTCAGGGCAAGCTTGGGAAGTCCTTACTGAAAACTTATTTTTAAGCTTGTTTTTAACAATTCATTTCCTTAAAGTGCAGTATTTCATGTTGCACACCTTTAAAGCATCACAGGAGTAACTGCAGTCAAAAATTCTTAAATGGGATATAAATGCTAAAATAAAGTACAAGCCTGTAAATAATTTATTTTTCTAAATTATTTTTGTTAGTAGTGCCATATTCCTTCACCTCCAGGATTCCTTCCTTCCTGCTCAAATTTTATTTTATTTTTAATTAAACTAACCATGATTACTAATGCTTGAATGTTTGAATTGGGGTGAGATTGCTAAAAAAGGGGATCAGTGTTCATGGGTTCAGGTCTTTGCCCAAAGCACACATTGCAATTTATCCCAAATTTCTTGTTGCTCCTTTATAAACATTTCCTTATTGCCTTCAACAGAGGAGCACTGAATTATTTTCAAAGCACTTTTGGGTTGTACCATAATATAGGACAGAGATAGATTTAAGCCCCTGTATTCATTCTAAAATAATTCTGTCTTTACATGAGGCAGTTGTTGGAAAACCAATTCATTTGTGATGTTATCAACCTCATTGAAAATAACCTGGAACAGAGAGCCAGGTTAGCGTGTGCTGTATTTGTTGTCATTCTAATATTGCAGTAATGCTTCTTTAATTTGATAAGGTTTTCATGGTTAACACTTATAAAGTGATTTTTTTGTTTATTTGATAAGGGTTTTGTTGGTTAATACTTATAAAGTGATTTCTTTCTCTGTCAAATGATCCTGTTGCTGAACAGTGTTTCAGAACTACGAGGAAATGTTCTGTCTCTTTTTAAAAAATTCTGATTACTGTCCTGGAAATGGCCCTGATCTGTGATGAGAAACCTCCTTTGCAGATGTCCCATCCATTCAGCTGGATCTGTGTGAATACAATGTCCATGAAAATTATTCTCTGGGAAAATGCAGAAGTTTATTTTGTCCCAGACCTAAATTTGAAATGCAGTGACCACAATTTCTTTCCCATGAAACACTCTGGCCTCTTCTGTGTTATAAATGGTTTCCTCCACAATGAATGTTTGGTTTAAAATCCACTGATATTTTTTCAAATGAGTTTTGACATCAGCTGAGGCAAAATGTGAAATAATGGCTTGGAAACCTGAACGTGGCAAACTTTTGCAAACAAATGTTGGGAATAATGCTCATTTATTTCAGTTACTGTCTCAATAGAGCAAACAGTGAATATCCAGCATTTCCTGTCCTTTCCCACCTGCGGCAGTTTTGGCAGAAATGTGTTTGTTAATGATATTTTTGCCCTTTTTTTTTAGAGACATACTAAACTTCCTACGATCTGGTGACCTGCCCCCCCGAGAGCGAGTGAGGTCAGTGTACAAGGAAGCTCAGTATTATTCCATAGGACCCTTGCTAGACAATCTAGAGGATATCCAGCCTCTTAAAGGAGAAAAAGTTAGACAAGCTTTCCTGGGCCTAATGCCATATTACAAAGGTAAATAAACTAAGTAGCACTGACTGTTTCTTCTAGTGGGATTCCAGTGTTAAACCTCATGCTTTCAGTCTGCTCCCAGCTCCCAGATTGATCCCATTGCAGCTGGAAAGTTTATTCTGTATTTCTTATGCTGTTTGGATCTCTGAGGTCTCCACATCCTGCTGCATCCAGGGCATGGATTTGTATGCTTAGAAGGGAGCAAGGTTAGGCTGCAATGTTATCAAATGAGAGGGTTTGTCTGCATTTGTTCTGTCAGGACTTGCAAGTGAATAAACTTGGCCTTGTAGTGAGGCCAGATAACTTGTGCATGTAATAATGCCACCAAGCTCACCGGATAACCAAGATTTATTTGACTCTTCTATATTATATATAATAGAATATATAATATTTTATATAATTTTATTACATGTAATTATTTTATGCAATTATATAATATATTAATTATGTAATTACATAATATATTAATTAATATATATTTATATTTTAAGGCCACCAAGCTCACCAGATAATGGAGATTGATTTTATTATTTTATATCTTATATAGAATAGATATAATATCATATATCATTTAATTATATATAATTATTATATATGTGGTTATATTATATAAAATAAAATACATTAATTATGTAATATATTAATTTATATATATATATTTTATATAATAAGGCCACCAAGCTCACCAGACAATGGGATTGATTTGATTATTCTATATTTTGCCACATGCTGCTAATATGATGCTGAGAACAGCTGCAGTGCCACGGTTCACATGAAGTAATTGCTTTTGATCTCTTTCCCTCGGCCCTTCCTCGGGACCCTCGTGTGTGTCTCTTGCAGACCACCTGGAGCGGATCATCGAGATCGCCAAGCTGCGCGCCATGCAGAGGAAGGCCAGGTTTGCCAAGCTGAAGGTGTGCGTGTTCAAGGAGGAGATGCCCATCACTCCCTACGAGTGCCCCCACTTCAACTCCCTGCGCTTCGAGCGCAGCGAGAGCGAGGCCAAGCTCTTTGAGCACCACTGCGAGGTGGACGTGTCCTTCGGGCCCTGGGAGGCCGTGGCCGACGTCTACGACCTCCTGCACTGCATCGTCACCGACCTGTCGGCCCGCGGCATCACCGTGGACCACCAGTGCATCGGCGTCTGCGACAAGCACCTCATCAACCACTACTACTGCAAGCGCCCCATCTACGAGTTCAAGATCACCTGGTGGTGAGCCTGGGGCACAGCAAAGGTCAGGGGACTCCCCCAGGACAAATGTGCTTTCAAAGTCACCTGGTGGTGAGTGCGGTGGCACATCGAGGGCTGATTGGACTGCTAGAGGACAAATGTTCTTCCAAGAGCATTGGAAGAACGTGGCGGTGAGTTGTGGTGGCACTGAGGGGTGAGAGGACTCCTAAAGGACAAATGTTCTTCCAACATCGCCTTGTGGGGGGAGACTGAGGGGTGAAAGGATCCTAAAGGACAAATGTTCTTTCAAGATTATCTTATGGTGAGTGTGGTGGCACATTGAGGGCTGAGAGGACTTCTAGAGGACAAATGGTCTTTCAAGATCATCTGGTGGTGAGTTGTGGTGGCAGAGAGGGGTGAAAGGACTGCTAAAAGACAAATGTTCTTTCAAGGTCACCTTGTGATGGTAGATCAAGGGGTGAAAGGATCCTAAAGGACAAATGTTCTTTCAAGATCATCTTATGGTGAGTGTGGTGGCACGGCAGGGGATGAAAGGACTTCTAGAGGACATCAAGATCGCTTGGTGATGGATGTGGTGGCACTTAAAGGACAAATGTTCTTGGCAGTTGCCTTGCTGCTCACATTCCTTGGGATCAGCCTGCTGGCAGGGGTTGGGAAAACCTCTGGAAATTTGAAAAACCAGCCTGAAATCAGACTGTTGGCTCAGGTACCTTAACAAGGCACAAAACAAAATCACCTCATGCAAAGGATGGAGGGGAGTGGCTGAACATCTGCCCAAAGGTGCCACCAACCACGTGGCTTCAGGATGGAATTGCAGATTTTTCCTGCATTTTTGGGAATCTGGGGTGCTACTAAAGCTGATGTGTCAGTTTTACCCTCTTAGAAATGTTTTAGTTCCTCCTCCAGCTTTATAAAGTTTGAGTCACACCCAGCACAAAGATCTGGAAATGTCATTTTGATGTACTAGATAATTTAAAAAAAAAAGAGTACTCCTTATATATTATTAATTGTTGTCAGGGTTAAGCTGTATTTCTTTTTTAATTAAGATTCTACGTTGTGAATTATAATGTTGTACTTTAATTATTTCTGTTGTTATCAAAAGGAATAGCAGATCTGGAATATATTCCTTAATGCTTTTAGGAATAATAACTGTTCATGGAAGACTTGTGCCTGTTTTTAGCCTTAGAAATTTTAAATGTTTACAATATCTACAAAAATAAAAAAGCTCTTTAGAATCAGGTAATTTGCAAAGGCTTTTGGTAAATGAGAAAACCCTGTCTGTATGTTCCTATTAGCAGTAGTAAGAGGAATATTTAATGTATATTATTTTATTACTGACTCTTTTTACATTCTGTGATATTAAACTTTATTTTAGACTTAAAGTCAGATGATGTTAGACAAGTGCTTCCTTCCTCTCACCTTCGTCAGACAATTAAATCTTAATTTTATCCTTCTTCTTGACCCTTCTTGGTGTCATAGAAGGAAAAACAAAATTCAAACTTCATATTCAGATACTTCTCCACTCCTAAGCAGTAGGAAATTCCTTTCCATGCTGGAAGAGGCAGCCACTGCAGAATCATATTTTCTTCAGAAGGTCATTTTTGTACTTCTGACATGAGCATCCCCATCCCAAATTTCAACTACTGAACTCAGCCCAAAACTGAGAGGGAGAAAAGTCTGAAAATCTTACTGTTTTATGAGGTACAGAAAACTCCAACCCCCTTGAAGGAGCTTCAAAATAATCCTAAAGAGAAAGAAAAAGTATTTAAATTTGGGGTTTTCAGATGTTCAGAATTAGAGACATTTACAATTTCAGATTACAATGAGAACTGCAGTATTACTGCAATTTTCAGTGTTTTTTTCAGTGTTTTTTTAACCACTTCCCATAAATGTATTTACAGAACTCTGGTTGGAATTCCAGCACTCCTTGCAGAAATGGATCCCAATTTGCTTTTCACAGTGTGTTTTCTGGTTTGGCTTTTGGAATTTCCCTGCTGTTATTCAGGAGAAGCTGTGATGACAAAATTCCTGTTTCAGTCATTTTGTTACTCATTAATATTTTGGATTTTGTAACTTTTTCCTGTTCATTGCTTAAATAATTAAGGAAGGCACCCAAAAAAGAGAAAATGAAAATCTTGGTCTGTATCAGCTGTCTTAATCCAAGTTCTCATCCTCCTGAAGACATTAAGTGCAATACTGGAAAGGAAAACATGAATTTAAGCCCACAAGCTTTAATTAGTGCTGGGATTTGTGATTTGTTCAGGTTAACAAGATTTTAATTGTTCCAAGCAGTCTTTGTTTACAAGGATGTAGCTGCTCTTGCCCAGCCTGTGCTCATTTTTTGACAGAAGCAGAAGAATTGTGCAGGTGGATGGCAGGGGAGTGTGATCTAAAAACTGGGTTGTGGAACGTGATTGATTCTCTTTTCTGGGCCTGTAGCTTTTGAAATCCTACACTTAAACAAAAATGGGAGTGGCTGATGTGCTAAATCCATGTTTGAGAGGACTGAGGATTTCTGTGTAGAATTATATCATTAAACTATGGAATACTGCTTTGCTGCTTTTTTTTTTTTCTCTTTTTAAATTTTCCTTTAGGACTTTTCTTTATATCTGGGCAGGTCAGAGGTTTGCTAATCCATATTTTTCTGTGCTCCCTCAGCTTTTTTGCCACTTTATCATCAACACAGCCACTTTCCCACCCTCACACTCCCCAGTCCCTGTGTTTGTGAGCAGTAAATGGTTTCCTTTCCATTTGAATATTGGAAGAATGGTGGAACAGTTGAGGGATATTTATTTAAAATTAGAATTGTTAACTACTTTTAACTTTGCTGTGTGTGAACAAAAACATGACAAGACCAACATTTTTTTAACATTCCCTTTATATCCATTGTGGAGTGGTTTTTAACAGGGAACAAAGGGAGCTCTCATATGGAATCAGTTGGCCAATTCCACAGCACATGAAATGTTTCTGCACCTGGTTTATGCTTGTGAAATAGGAAGGGGGAAAAAAAGAAAATAAAAAAAAAAGAAAATAAAAATAGGAAAATAAAAAGTAGGAAAATTTAAAAAAGGGAAAATAACCCTTATGAAGTACTCAAAAATGACCTGAAAAGTGTTTGTGTGCAGCAGCCCCTTAAGGCTGCTGAGCTCAAGAGTTTAAAAAAAATCTAAAAATAATTTTTGGACTTGGTGTAGACTTTTAACTGGAATACCCAATATTCTGCCCAGGAATCTGAACTGTTCCTTGCTGACCTTGCACCCTCCTCAGAGGAAAGTGAAGGTGCTGCCAGCTTTGGTCTGGGAAGCCTTTGTGCCATAAACAGATCCTCTGTGCTCCTTGTGGGGCATGTGCAGGATTTTTTATTTTTATTTTAACCTATAATGACGAAGCAGTTTTGGTTTTTTCCCCCCTAAAAAGCTAATTACTGGTGTAATTAAAGGTTTTGTAGCTTCATTTGGCATTTGCAAGCCCTGTGAGCCCTCGTGCCCAGGTTTATCCTCACTGCTTGCAGTTTGGAGATGACAGGGACGTGATGAAGGGGATGATGGAAGTGGCAGCAGGGAAGAATTCCTGTCACAGCTGCTTGTTCCCACTGCAGAGCTGCTCTCTGTGTTTGGTTTCAGCTCTTGGTTGGTGTGAGGCACAGAACATCCTCCCGGTTTGGGTGAGCCCTCCACTGCTCTCCCATTTGTATGTAAATCCATGGAGCTGTGGCTCTGGCAGACCAAAGGGCTGTGGGTTGCAGCAGTGACCAGTGAACCTTGCAGGGTCACACTGCTGCAATCTGGGTTACAGCACCTTGATGTCACAGCTTCTCTGGGACATCTTCTTTCTTTCTGTGGCATTTTCTTTCTTTTCTGCATGGCAAAGCAGAGTGGTCACTTGGGACACAACTGCCTGGCAGGTAAGGGGAGATTTCAGAGCAGACACCACAAAAAAATGATCCCTTAACTCATTCTAAACTCTGGGATAGATTTATTTCATTTCTTTTAATGACTGCTTTACCCTGGACAATTTATAGACCCCACTGGCTTTAAGTTGTGGTTGGTATTACTGAGCCCTGAAGATGTTTTTAGGTTTTCACACACTGCACAGAGGACCCAAGCTAGCTCTAAATTTTGGGCTATGACCAAAAAAAAAAAAAATCCCTCCAGTCTTTCATTATCTTTCTGCAAAAATGCTGATTTCAGAGGATAATTCTATCTCCTGTATATAATTCTCTAACTGGAAATCACTTTCCAGAACAGCAGTTCATAGTCATTTTACTTACACACACGAGCTTAGTATAAGTACCTCCACTTTCACTGTGACTTTTATAAATGGATTTTGTTTTGCTGAATTATAAATTGTATGTGTCTATGCATTGTAACCCGTAATGCCTTTGAAAATTCAGCCTGGATGCTAACGATCAGGGTTTGGAATTATCTCCAAATGTGTTTTGTTAATAATTATGTTGATGTGTGATGTTCAATACTGTGAGTACTGCACTGTATTATTTCTTAATACTTTTGACTTTTCAGTTCAGGTAATATATAATCTGAATGTTTTATTTAAAACACATAGAAGAAAACGTGGATATAAAGGTTGTGTTGTGCAATAAAAGATTATGATACTGAAAACTTGGAATTCTGGCTCATCTGGCCTGCAGCCACTGCAGTGCTTTTCCTCACCTTCCCTGGGATTTAAGTGTGCTTTGCCTGACTGCAAATGAAAATTAAGCCAGGAATCTCTGTCCCGGGCTGTGTTAATGCCATTTAGGTGTTTATTATCATTTCCTGAGCAGAGGCACTGCTGCAGTGTGTGCTCAGGGACACCGGCCGGGATGGATCATGGCAATGACTGATCCCATCCTTCCCTCCCCACCCATCCATCCCTGTGACAGAGCACAGCAGCTGCCCCTGGTTCTGCGGTGCTCAAAAAGAACCTTTCTGCCTCTTCGGAAGAATTTCCCCCTTAGTCTGAAGTAATTTCCTTCCGTCCATCTGTCCGGCTGAAGCGCTCCCTGTCTCACAGCGGGATGCCCGTGCTGAAAAAAAAAAAAAGGGAAAAAAAAAAAAATATATGGAAACCAGCACACAACACTGTGTTACTGAGCACGGAAAGAGGAGTTTGTAATAGCAGTGGGTTTCATATTTTTCATATTTCCCCAAGGCAGCTCTGAGGCGCTCGTGTGGGGCCAGCCAGGGCCGGGCCCTGGAGCCCTGAGGAGCTGCTGCGGGCTCTGGAGAAGGAAGGAAGGGAGGCTGCAGGGCGGGAATTCGCCACGCTGGGAGGGCTCCATAACAAAAAGCAGAGCAGAGGGGCTGTGGGTGCGCTCACAGCACCAGCCCGGCCGAGCGCCAGCCCCGCTCCCCCTCAGCCCGCACCGCCCAGCGCGGCCGGGCCCCGCTTCCTTCCGGGCTCGGTCCCGCCCCGGAGGTGCCGCCCGCCCTTCCGCCGGAGCCGAGGGAGGGACGGAGGGAGGGCCCGAGCAGCGCCGGGGCCGTGAGGGGCTGCGGCGGCAGCAGCGCAGGGGAGCGGCCGGGCCGGCCCCGCCGCCCGGGGCAGCCGGTGAGAGCCGCGGGGTGAGGGCCCGGCGGGGTCGGGGACAGCGGGGGCGGCCGTGTCCCCCCGGTTATAGCTCGAACCGAGGGTCGGGGCTCGGTGTCCGCCCCCCAGAGGGGCTTCAGGCCGGCCCCGCTGCCACCTTGGGCCTGGGCGAGGGGACCCTGTGCCCTGCAGGGCGGCAGCGATCGGGATAAACAGCGGGATAAACAAACACCGGGATATGCGGAAACTTGGCAGACCGCCTTCCTTCTCCCTGTGCCGCTCCTAAAACTGATTTTTATTAGATGTACATGTATCTGTTCGTTCGATGGGTCTGTGCCGGTGTTAACGGGGTGCAGGTGGTGCTGACAGCTTTGTCACCATGTCCCCCCAGCCTGTTTTCCTCATGAGCTCCTTGTGGATCAAGGAGGTTTTGGCTTTTTTTTTGTAAGTATTGCCGCTGCCCGGCTGAGGATTAAAGTCCTTTAAACTCCAGCCGGGGGAAGTTCAGAGCATTTTTAAGACTCTGAGCGGAGCGTTTTGAGTGCTGTTGTGGGTGTTTGCCCTCCTCCATGTGCAGCTCCTAAAGCTAATTTTTGTTATCTCTGTATTTAATTAATTCCACGGGTCTGTGCCTGTAGTTAACAGGGTGCAGGTGTCACTGGTAGCTTTACCAACAGTCCCCCACCCCAGCCTGTTTCCCTGATGAGTTCCTTGCGGATCAATGAGGTTTTGGCTGTTTTCCTGTAAGTATTGTCCCTGCCTGGCTTCTCAGTGCACAGCTGAGGATCAAAGTCCTTTAAAGTGAAGCCAGGTGAAGTCTGGAGAACACTTAAGATGCTGAGCAGTGCGTTTTGGATACGTTTTTGCGTATTTGTTGGTGCTTGTGTAGTTCAGGTTGTTCAGGGAGTGGCTCAAGGAAGGTGTGAGATCCTGAGGGATGAATGATGTGCTTGAATTTCCAAAGGAATTCTCTCAGGGGTTGGCTCAGTGCTGTCTGAAGTCCTGCTGCTCTGTGGCAGGGTCTGGGATGGGCTGTGAAGGTTTTAGCAGGCAAAATTAAATTGTTTTTCCTTTGGCTGAGTGGGGCCCAGTGCTGGGACATGGCAGCACTGAATGGTTTGGGGGGAAAAGGGTGGCATTGTGGAGGTTGTGATTTAAATCCATTATTGACTTGCCATACTTTAGTTGTTTGGCCTCATTTGAAACTACTTTTGATTCCTCACACCAGGGCTTTGGGAGCTGCACTGAGCTGCCTTTGGTTTTCCAGTTCCCCAACACTTTTGTGAGACCAATGAGCAAACCAGAGCACTGGAGAAGGGCGAGGTGTTTTCCAGGAACAGTGCTTCACTCAGGAATTGGATGTGCTGGCCTTCTGGACAGGGTTACACAAGTGTTTTTTGCAGCAGGGAGGATTAGGAAGAGAACTGTAGCTCAGTGGAATGTTTTGCTGACCAAGAAAAAGCCCAGAACAACACACAGTAGAAAGGGAGAATAGGATATAAAGCCAATTATACCAATTCCTGAGACTGCTTTACACAACAAACAGGTTATAAGCTTGAAGGTAGTCCATGATTCTGGTATTTAATTTTGTTCTGTGGTGTTATTTAAGCTAGAAGAGCCTTTCTCAGCTCCTTTTTTTCTTGCTGTGTAATCCCCAATTATACTTGGGTTTTTTTTTCCTGATGATTAACTGCCTGTGATCTAAAACTAGGCCTAAAAGTCTTGCTCATGAATTCCTGATAAAATGCTACTTGTAACAAGTCAGGTATGAAGTTTATAAAACGTTTTGAAGTTTTTCCCTGAAGTTTTAGGCAACTTAATTTCCATCTGTGTCCAGGTGAGTGTGTGTGGGAGCCTGTTGCTGAGGGGATTTTAGCAGTTTAAGCTAATCTTCTCTTTACTGTGCCCTGAACTCCCAGTGGAGCAGCACAAAGAGTTTTTAGATGTTTCCTGTGATTTCGATGAAAGCACAGCTGTGGGTCACATGGAGATGGTGAGACAGAGCCTGGTCACTGATGTCACAGGGACAAACCAAACCTGTACCCCCAGGCCTGGGCTGACATTTGAAGGGAAAACACAACTCCAAGCTGAGGAAATTGAGAGCTGGAGCCTTGTGGCCATCAGGATTTTGGAGGTTTGAAGCAGTGGCTGCAATTTCCCCTCCAGATGCCAGGACCAGCTCTGTGGTTTGTTTGAAGTGGCTGCTCATCAGACTGTTTCTTTTCTTGGGACTGGTTTTTAGCAGCCTGCCCTGTTTATCCTACAGCTGCTGGAGCTGAAATCCTGTAATTGCAAGGAAGATGCACATGAAAAGTGTGAGCACTGCAGAGATAACACCCTGATTTCTTGCCTAATCCCCAACTTGTCTAATGGCCTTTTTATTTTCTGTTCTCAAGCCTGAGCTCATCCTGCCCCACCCTCTCCTTGGGAGGAAATTAGCTCATGGTTAATTACCCTGCTGCTAATTACATGCCTGAGTGTTTGGGCTTCCACCTGAATCATGACTATTTCAACACGTAGGTTGCTGCTCTTCAGAATTTTGGGGTGTTTGTCAGTGCTTCTTTGCAATAAATACATTTTAAGGGCACTTTTCCATTGGCAAGATACTAAATACACCTTGACTCCCTCCTTCCACCCCTCAGTTTTGATGCACTTTCTAGCCTACCTTTTAAATCTATTTTTAGTAATTAAAGTTGGCTTGTTCTGAATGATGATGGAGTTTTCAGGCACCAGTAAAATGTGAACCAACAGCAGTTCCTGTAAGAATTGTGTGTTTGGAGCCTCCCTGGTTTTCTTTTTTTTTTTTTTTTTCTGCTTTAAAATTCCATTTCTGGGAATGACCATTAATGACCAGAGAGTTGCAGTGAGTTCATTGTGAACTCTTTTTGGGGCACTTTGATATTTTTGAATTAGAAGAATTCAGGTTGTTCATTAAGTGCTGGAGTGACTTTTGAGGAGCTGAATCTCATTTGCTTCAGCCCAGTGAAAAGACTGCTGTAGGTTGTTGCTGATGTTTGTGCCAAGATTTTTTTTTTTTTTTTTTGAGAAAACTTAATTTTAGGGAGGGAAGAAATAAATCAAACCAACAACAACAAAAAGAAACCAAAGTGTACCCACAATCCAAAGCAAACCTGTCTGTTCCCAGTCTGTGTTTTGCTGGTTTTAGATACTTTTAATTAAGTTGTTACCAATGTTGAAACTCATTTATTGACCTCCAATTATAGAATTAAAACCACTCCTTTAACTTCCATTGTTAGTTTGTGGAGTTACTTAAAAACTGTTCTTCACAGCCTGTAATAATTATGAATTGATTGCAATTAGCTTTTACTGAAGGTGTTTATTGATTGATTAAGCAACACCCTTTCTGTTCAGCTTTGACTGTGAGCTTTTCCAGCCAGCTCTCTAAAGGTGACCTCAGCAATCCAGCACTAATGAATAGTTTATGACCCAGCTGAGATCTCCTGACGATCTGCACTGCTAATAAAGGTTCAGATCCTTTTGCCTGCTCCATCCCTGGCAAGGCAGGGAGGTGGAAAAGAACCAGAAGAACAGGCTAGAGCCCGTGGTAAATCCCTGCTGCTCCTGGAGCATCTTTCACCCAGTGCTTTTCCCCAAGCCAGAGCTGTGTCTGCAGTGCTTGTGCTGTGAGAATTCCTTGTGTTCCTTGCTGAAAAGAAGGTGTTACCTGAGTTTAGTCTTTCATGTGTGCATTAAATTGGATCCAGTTCGGGTTGGAGGAGCCCTTTTTTCCCCAGCCATAAAAGCTGAGGCTGCATCTGCTCTTTGCTGTGACTGACACTGATTTAATACATTTAATATGTTTTATTCTGGTTATTTCTTAGCTTGGTCTGTGTGAAAATTAGAATTTATTATTTTGCTGTCATTGAGCTACAAAAGGTCCTGGAGGAATGATTGCTCCTCCTTCAGTCCCCTTGATGGAACGCTGGCAAAAATGGCCTTGGGATTTATGGGCTTGGAACAAAATTGGTGTTTCCTGTGTCTTAACTCTCTCTGTGTTGTCTCAAAGGTGATTCAAAGGGTGTGACAGGGAAAGTGAAGTGGCTCTCAGGCAGAATATTTAGCAGGAAAGTTGGTTTTGCTGGTTTGGGTTCCTGGGGGTGGTAAGTGAAACCCTGCAATGTTTGCACACATTCTCAGTTTCAGCTTTACAGAGCCACAGAGGGCAGGCAGCTGCTCTGTCCTTCCTGAAAAATAGTCTGTGAGTCCCCATTTTCTGAAGGGACAGCTGTGATTTATTGGAGGAAAAAATTGAGGGGTGTGAGCAAGGATGAGAAGTCTCTGAGTTGGTATTGCCATTTTTAAAAGGTGTTTGCTCTAAACAGGAGAATAAAAAGGAAAAAAAATTCTCTAAGTGTGGATACAGTAAAAAAATATGTTGATAGGAAGATGTATTTGAAAGCTTCAGAATAAATTGCATTCAAACCAATAGAAAGCTAATTTTGAATTAAACCACAGTGATTTGGTGGGTTTTTTTGGTTTTTTTTATCATAACAAAACTGCTGTGAGGTGCTCTAAAAAAGCTGGAGCAGCTCTGATCTGTCACTGGAGAGCTTTGATGTGCAGCCCTGCAGACAGATCTAATTTAATGTGAATCAGAAACCTCATTTCCTTTTGATTTCAGTAGAATTTGGGAAGATAAAGAATTTGGAAAAATCAGCTGGACATGCAGAACATGGAGGTCCCAACTGGGAATGCTTGTGGCAGCAGACAGGGAGCGTTTTGGTGTCCCCAGCCAGCAGTGGGACACCTTTCCAGGCTGGGATTATCCCAACTCCATCCCTCAGGAGCCACCCACGGAGTGTGAGGTGCACTTTAAAAATCATAGAAAAGCATTGGGTGATTTCCATTTTCCATTTCACTGGAGAAGGGGAAACCAGAAGCTTTTACTTGCAAAAAAGTAACATTAAGTAAAGGCATTTTATAAATTAATAACTAAGTCTGAGGGCCCATTGTTTTTCTGAACTCTTCAGAGGGGTTGTTGCTAATTAACACAGGTATTAAAGTGTGATGAGGTCTGGTCCTGGCACAGAAATGTTTAAAAGAAGATTCTGTCCCATGATGTTTGAGGTGTCATTCTTGTTTGAGGTGAATTCACAGTGTTTTGAAACACTAAGTAAAGCAGTGGATGAAGAGATTTTAAATTATGTTAAATTTTTGCTCCTGGGAGGGAGAGCTGGTACTTCCTGAAGTGCTTTAACTGGGATACAGGAGATGCAAGAAGGATGTTTGGTACAAAGCCTCTCTCCAAATTGTACTAGTTAATGTTATTTTTGATCTTCTGGTATGTTATTTTATTGCTGTATTTCTGAATTAAATAGTTTATTTTATTTTTTTTTTTTAATGTAGAATTTCATTACTTTCCTTACGTTTTTCTGACTTCTCAGTGGGCAGGTGGTGTAAAGGTGTTTGGAGTTTCCTGCTCTCCCACTCCAGAAAAACAACAAATTTGGTTTTTTTCCTTTCAATTATGTTAGAAGTGAGCTTTGAACAGGTCATGCATTCAGGGTAGGAGTGAAAATAAGAGATCTGACCCTGCAAAATGTGTGGTGTAACTGTGCCAACACTGAGGAGCTGATTGTTGGGTAAGGAATGATCACCTATAGCTGGGGTGGAGGGAGGGAAAGGAACAGAGGAAGGGGGGAAAAAGTGTTTTGGACACTCTACAGTTCCAACAAAACATTTTTATTATGTAGGATTATAATTCTAAATATATAAAAATATTTTATGTATAGTATATTGTAAGTATAGTATAATTATAATATCATGATATTATGTTATAATAATACTATATAGGATATAAATATTATTACTATGATAATTAATATGTTAAAAATAAAAATAATTATTATGTAATAATTTTTTAAATTTTTATTTTATTATGTAAGATTTGGCAGTGATTTACTTGCCAAAAAATAATTTGAGAGGGTTTTTTCACATTCATTTTCTCAAATTGTTTTCTTCATTAAAATATTAATGCTGACCTGCAGAAATCAGCTGGGAAACTCGTTTCTGTTTGCAAGGACCTTTTCTGTGTGAAGTGTCAGCTCTGTGTGCAGCATGTGACTCCTTCCTGTGGCTCAGGGTGACTCCTTTGTCCCCAGGCTGAGCTGGTGGCGCTGCAAACCCTCCGGGGAGGGCAGGGCTCTGACTGCAGCTCCCGGCAGCCCTGCTCTGCTCTCTGCCCACTGGACAGAATTGATTTTAGTTTAATGTACACAGGGGGTACCAGAGGGGAGGTGGCACTGGGGGTGAGGCTCTGTGGGCATTTTGGTGCCTCTCTGGTGGCAGAGAGCCATGCTGTGGTTTCAGGTTGGGCTGGGACAGAAGCAGGGGCAGCTGTTTGATTTGTCCTTTAATTTTCAAATAGAGTCTGGAATTTGGGGCTTTGAATAAGAACAGACACCTGGATTCTTGGAAGTACTGCAGTTCCAGAATTGTAACTATGAGTTGTAATTCTAGTTATTGCAGTTCCAGAGTTGTGTTTTTGAATAAGAACAGACACCTGGATTCTTGGAATTATTGCAGTTCTGGGGTTGTAACTCTATTCTGGGGGGTGACAGGAGTTTACAGGGTTTTATTTCCTGACAGAGATCCCTGTAGCATTTCTGGGAAGTTTGTGGTATGAGAATGTTTTTATTTATTGTGTATTTGTGGTTTCCAGTGAAAACATTGACTGATCAGCTTCACATCAATGGCAGTTAAACATTTGATGAATATTTGTAGGATTTTTTTTTTTAGGATAGGCACCTGCAATAGAGATCTCTGCCCAAAATGCTGCTGCAGCTTCTGCTTTTAGGAAGTAGTCTTGAAACTGAATCAGTGAAGAGTTTCAGGCTTTTCCTTCCCCTTTCTTTTCAGAATTGTTGCTCAAGGACATGAGTGATGCTCTGGGAATGGCCTGAGTGTGCCAATGCTGCCAAAATGCAATTCCTGCCCAGGCTGTGCAGCTGACACACATTGAAATTTTCATTTCTGAGCTCTGAGGTGTTGGCAGCCAGGAGCTCCCACACAGACCTTCCCTGAGAAATCAGCAAATGAAACCAAAAAATTTTTTGTGAAAGCAACATATTTATGTTTCTCAGTTATTTCTGCATATAGGAACGAAGTAAAACTCCCAAATATTTAAAATATCTTTTTTTTTCCATTTTGCTCTGCAGCAGCACAATATTGTCTGTCAGGCTTTTCAGTGGGAAAGAAAAGAAAATATTCAGCTGCTCTCCCATCTATAAAAATGAGAACACGTAGCTATAAATTATGTCATTAAGAAATTGATTCCCTTAATATGCATGTCTCTACAATGAAACTATTTTGAGGTTATTTTTAGTAACTCATTATTTCTTTCAAAAATAGAAAAGTGGAAGAAATCTTAATACTTACGTAGATAGGATATTTAGTAGATAGAATATTTAATTTGTTCCCCCCTCAGAGAAAATTGTGTGTTTCCTGTTACTTTGCTCAAAATAACTTGGAAACATTAATGGGAAATGTTAAACATGATCAGTCTTTTAAAATGGATAACTGAGCTTGGAAGAAAAGAGCTGGAATTTCCTGTAGTAGAAAACTCTCAGTGACATTTGTGCATATTCCATCTTTTGTTGGATGATCCAGAGAAGAGTTGGAGGTGGAATTTCAGGGGAAAAGAAGATAACTGAGTCATTTACTGATGTTCTTCAGTTTGAGAAAATCCCTTTTCCTCTTGCTTTCCATACATGGCAATTCTGGAATGGCAGGAAGAAAAAGGAGCTGTATTTACTGGACAAAACCTTGCTGTGCTATTTCTGCTGTCCCTGTCTCAATATTGCAAAAAAAAAAAAAATCAGTATTTTAACACACACACACCTTAACCTTGCTGCTGCAGGTGATCCTGGGCTGCTTTTCTCCTAGGATGACTGCACTGGAAGCAGGGAGCAGATGTGGGATGGTTTGTGTCAGGAAAGGAAGGGGAGGCTGGATGCTCCCTGCCTGCTCCAAGGCAGCCTTGGCACAGTGCTGGTGTGGGCAGGAGAATCTTTTTTGTTGCAGTCACTAATTATAAACCCCAGAGCTGTGCTGGGTGCAGGCAGGCAGTTTAACCCTGCAGAGCTTGGGGGCAGTGGGGATGTGCCCAGCTGTGATTCCCCTTTGGAATGGGCCCTTTGGAAACCAGAGGTCCCTGGAGCCTCAGCAGTGTGGTTCTGTGCAGGCACAGTCCCAGCACACAGTATATTCTATGTGCTCCTTTTACTGCTTTTTGGATCTTTTATTTCTTTTTTCCCCATTGCTTTGTGCCTCTGGCTCTGAGAGCAAGGTGCTGGTGAGAGCAGAACCTTGAGCCTTTTGTCCCCTGGCTGTGGGACTGTCACTGCAAAGGTGTGCCTTGGCAATTTGTCCCCTGGCTGTGGGACTGTCACTGCAAAGGTGTGCCTTGGCAATTTGTCCCCTGGCTGTGGGACTGTCACTGCAAAGGTGTGCCTTGGCAATTTGTCCCCTGGCTGTGGGACTGTCACTGCAAAGATGTGCCTTGGCAGTTTGTCCCCTGGCTGTGGGACTGTCACTGGTTGCCTGGGGCACTCTCTGGGGCAGTGTGAGGCTCACAGCCCTACAGGATGTGCTGTGTGCCCCTGGCTTTGGGGCTCCCGGTTATGTAACTGTGCCCTTCCTCCCGTGGCACTCAATCCGTTGCTATGGAGCTGTTAAATAATTCAAGCAGGTGACTCCTTTCCAAAGGCAAACCCTCAGAAGCAATGATTTCTAGCAGGCTGCTGCCAGGTTTGTGTTTTTAACCCTTCTTCTCTTCCTCCAGGAGGAAGATGAACCTGAAGTCGGAGCGCAGGGGGATCCACGTGGATCAGTCGGAGCTGCTGTGCAAGAAGGGCTGTGGTTACTATGGCAACCCTGCCTGGCAGGGCTTTTGCTCCAAGTGCTGGAGGGAGGAATACCACAAGGCCAGGCAGAAGCAGATTCAAGAGGATTGGGAGCTGGCAGAGCGGTAAAGAACCTTCTTTTCTTCCTTCAGGGTGACTCCTCCAAATTCTGTTCCTGCCTCCTCTTTCCTAGTCCTGTTTGCTCAGGTTCATCACAAATTTCCCAACTTGACCTTTCCTTCCTTTTGATGGAAAGATAGATGTTCAGGACATTCTGGTATAAGAGGTTTGAAAAGAAAATCTGGGAAGGAACAAATGTAAACAGAGTCCAACCTGCCTATGACTACTTTAACCTAATTTGCATATGCAAATCTGTATTTCTGTCTAGCAGTTAGAAGGGTTAAAGGGACAATTTTGATTAAACACCCTCTGGAGATGGCAGTTATTTCTTGGGTATAGGCAGCACCATGGTTTTACATTCCAGCTGCTGGTTAAAAACTGATTTGAGTCTGTTCTGTGGTCATTCTTTTAAACTGCAGGCTTAAGCCCAAGGACATCAAAGCTTTAGTTTTGCTAATTTAGGTAATTGTCTAATCACTTTTTTCCTGCAATCCAATCTAGTTTTCCTCGTGTGATAAATGCTTGACCCTGAAAATGGAAGATGTGTTTTCAGAGGTAGCAGCACAGAGGTCATGTCATTGTTTTCCTCTGCCATAAATGTCTTACACACTTAATAAAAACTTTATTATTAGGGCAAATATTTATCCTGCCAGTCTTGGATCATCTCTAAAACAAAGTGGAGTATTTAAGGAATTTTTTAATGAGTAGCTGGGAGATACTGAAGGCACAGATAAGCTGTGATTGTTTGTTGCAGTGAACAGACAGGTTTGTCAGCCCTGATAAGATACAATTCCTGCCTCAAGAGATTGCAGATCCCAGGCTATTGATGGTCCATCCTGAGCTGGAGGGATGTTTAAAGAATTACTCAGCTCCCAGCATCCTGAAGGGTGACAGAATGTAACCTGTGTGAATCCTCCTGCACAGGAGGAAAAAAGGGTGCGGGGTTGGTGAGTTTGCCTTCCTCTACTTTAGATGAAAAACTTGGTCTTTCAGGCTTTGCCTCATCCATTCAAGCAGGTATTTATCACCAAAGCAGATTGTGACAACAATGATCTATTTCCCAAAATATTCCTCAGATTGGGACAGGGTATTTTGCTTTTGTAAGATGGGAAAGGACTGCCTGAGGTAACAGGTTGGGGAACTCAGTGTGAGGCAGGGAGGAAGGCAATGAATCTGCTGCTGGAAATCCCCCCTGTGCCTGTGGATAACTCAGAGTGTGACATGAGGGGAAGGTGACCATGCTTAAACCTCAGTCTTCTCCCTTTGGGCCTCACTATTTAACCCTGAGCTTTCCTCACTTCTACCACTGCAGCATGGAAAGGGAGGGTGTCCTGCAGTGAAGGGAGATAGGCAGAGGAAAGAATTAACATGTCAGATGAGCAATTAATGATTAATTTTGATTAATGAGTAGTTTTGCACAGGAAATGAGCTCCTTTGCCTTGTTTCTAAGCCCTTAAACCAGACCTGTATTTTTGCAACTCCAGGCTCCAGCGTGAGGAGGAAGAAGCCTATGCCAGCAGCCAGAGCACCCAGGGGGCACAGTCCCTGACCTTCTCAAAGTTTGAGGAGAAGAAAACCAATGAGAAAACAAGAAAGGTCACTACTGTGAAGAAGTTCTTCACTGCTTCCTCCAGAGCAGGAGCTAAGAAGGGTAACTCTCCTCTGCTTTTCGTGCTTCTGTACATTTTAAAAGGAAAAGTTTTTGGCAGGTGTGTTGTTCTATAAGACAGATTAATGCTCTGTGCTTTGACTTTTGAAAGTAGGAATAGTGATGTTTCTGGAGAGTGGTTGCTACTGAAAACACAGAAGAATGTGAGTGATGCCAAACAATCTGTTAAATAGAGCAGTGCACTGCTAAACCTGTGTTTATGTGTGATTGTACCCAGAACAGGAGTCCTTCCACTGAACAGCAGAAATGTGTTCTGGTGCTGGCACTGCACTGCTGAGGGGAAGTTTCTTGTTCCTTTGGCACACATTCCAGTGAAATTCCTGAGTCACCATGGTGTCACACCAGATTCAGGGCTGGAAGGGGAATTCCTCCTGGAGAGAACAGCAGAGAAGGTGCTGCCTGTCAGTCACCTCACCAAACTGCTGTGTGTGAGTGTGATAGAAATATCACACTCACAGCGAGATAAAATGTCAGCTGGTGCTGCCAGAGTGCCTCACTTTGACAGGAAAAAATGGGATGTGTGAGCAGGGTGCTTTGAGCTGCACATAAATGTGAGGCTGGCAGTGTTTGTGTGGGCTGGGAATATCAAGTTTGTGGCTGGCTGGGTGTTTGTTCTACAGAATGTGTTACAAGCAGGAATGATGAATGGCACTGCTGGCTTGGCATAGCAATAGCTCACACAGGCAAAAGCTGGGAAATGCTGGGCTCTGAAGGAGGAATTCCAGAAGAAAAAGCAGCATTAATCTGTCTTAACCTTAGAGACAATGCATTTCCTTTATTTGAAATTCAGCATTTTTCTGGTTAGAGTTGTCTTGGTGCATGACAGCAGCTGGCTACACAAGGCATTCATTCACCTGCATTAAACCTTTTTTTTTTTTTTTTTAATGTTCATTCTTCTCACTTTCCATCTTTTCTTTTTTTATCCCTTCACCACCTGTCCTGCCATGCTCCTGCTCTTGGTGCCCTGCTTGCTTTGGCCTTTTTATTTCAGCAGCTGAAGAGAAAACCCCTAAGCAAGGACAGCTTGGGAGGGAGAGAAATGCTGATAACATTCTCAGGGATTTGAAGGAGATTTTTACTCCCTCCTGGGAACTGGCTTCCCCTTCTGAAGGTAATGCAGCACAGCCTGGGCAAGCTGTCTGCCTGGTTTTAGTAAGCTTGGCTCTTAGTTGGGCTTTGCTAAACACAAACTAGGGTTGTGCCAGTTGTAACTCGTGCTCTTCAACATGAAGATGGCAAAAAAACAAGTCCAGCATCCTGAGGTGATGTTGAATGTCTAAACCAATCCTTTGGTTTTAAGTAGGGAGTCTTAGGAGTAAAGCTGAAGCTTCTTTGAGCTCCACCTTAGGATTAGGATCAAAAAAAAAAAGAATTTTATAACAATTAACTGGATCTTGTGCTGCCTTGTGTTTTTATAAAAATAATTCCACGTTGCTGTTACAAATCTGATTTTTGTGAGTTGAAACCACTTCAGGAACTTTGGCATTCTCAAAACATCTCCAGATATTTGTTATATAAACCAAGAAGAAAATTTCCCATCAAGAGGAGACACTGATTTCACTTAAACCAAAAGGACACCAAACCCCTTGATGCAAACAGCTTTAAGAGCTCATCCTCCATTAATTGTTTGCAATCCTGACTTGTTCTGCTGGCTGAAGAAATGTGCAATGTTTATGAATCATTACAGGAAGTGATGAAGGGCTGTGTGTGGCAGAGCTGGGGACAAACCCTGTTTCCCATCCATGCTTGGACTGGCTCCATGGCACAGCCATAGTGAATCCCTGGAGTGCTCCTGTTCTGCTGTGACAAGTGGCTTTCCTGTAGAAAGAGTGAAATATTAATTATGTTTATTCTTTGTGAAGCTGATCCATCCTTCACTCTTCCCATGCTTGCTCCTGGCATTTTGGCATTTTCCTTTCTTTAACTAGTTGGAATTTCTTGGCTGTGATCAGCTTCTTTTTGTTAGACTGAATTCTCTGAGAACAAAGGACCAACCTGAGGATGTTTTATTGCTGGAAGTTCATTTGTTCCTGCAGCCCTTGGTAATCAGTACAGATTAATTTTCCCTAAATCAGGATTTCAGCTCAGAGATTAGTGAGTCTGCAACTACAAGTAATTCTTGGTGTAACTCATTAAAAGACAGTTCATTCTAATTAACATTCACTTTTTAATACTTAATATTAATCTGCCTCAGTTGACTACGTGTCTCTAGTCACTAAACAACAATCTAGTTTGAATTTGTGACTGAAAAAATAATATTCACATTCCTTAAGGTCAAACAGTAAAATGAGGCTCATTATTTTTATAAAAGAGTGAACTCATTGTTGAAGTAAGGAAATAAACCTTCAGCTGTACTGTGAAATGAGATCAGTGATTAATCATGGAAGAAATAGCTGATAATTCTGCCCTTTTCTTTGTTTATTATTTCCAAATAAGCTTTCTGCTTGTCTAATGACAAATGTAATTAATGACCACCCTTCAGCTGGAATCCTGTGGAGGATTTGGGGTTCATGCAGTGACTCTTGGGTATGAGGGCAATGGAAGGAAATCCCCTCTGGAAAAGTGTCCTTGAGTAGCTAGAAAGGAATTGGATTTGCACTCTCTATCTCAATTACTGCAGTTGGAATTTAAATATTTGCATAACCTTTTCTGTTCTGGGCCCTGAAATACCAGAGGTGCTCTGATGGTGCCTGGCCAAGTCACTCCCTGTGCTGAAGTGTGGGGCTCTGCTCAGAGCAGCAGGGTTTGGTACTCCCTGGGTGACACAACTTTGGATTTTCTGTAGTGCTCGATCTCTTCAGAAACACATAACAACCAAAAAACCCCACTCAACTCCCTCAAATCCAAATAAAACCAACTTAAACATAT
Organism: Fringilla coelebs; assembly: GCF_963513975.1. Lineage (NCBI taxonomy): Eukaryota > Metazoa > Chordata > Aves > Passeriformes > Fringillidae > Fringilla > Fringilla coelebs. The sequence goes on along the minus strand of NC_140046.1, from coordinate 5,226,981 downwards.
GAATCCCATTTCTTTCTCCTCCCTTTGGAGTTGTGCATGCTTGTTGAAAGCAGGATTTCTGTGCATGTGAAGTGTTTTCAGGTTGAAAGCTGTGTTTGTCTGGTGCTGACCATGAATATTTTCATGTTTTCTGTCTCTCTGCTGCTTGCCTCTCACCACGTTCATTTCCACCACCTCTGTTCAATCCCTCCATTTCCAACAGCGTTGGCTGGCAAGCTGAAAGGTGGGTGAAGGTACTGGAGCAGCACAATGAGCTTGGAAGTTGGAAAATCAGATGGTTTTGTGGGAAAAAGCCCTGTGGATGCAGCTCTGTCATCTTGCAGTGTGTGTTCCTTGAGCAGAACTGCCCTGAGCTGCTGGGGAGCCACTGGTGTTGGTGCAAGGAGTGTGGAGGTCAGGGCCAGTGGAGAAGCCTCCTCATTATCTTTAGGAATCTGCAGAATCCCAGCTGGAAACATTAAATGGAGATCTGTGACCTGGGAGTGGCTGTAAAACCAAAAAGCCAACCCTGTGTTGCAGTCACTTCTGATATAAAAAGGCCATGAAGGTGAATGGGGGTGTGGCTCTAAATGTTCCACTTCAGTGGGATACTCAGTTTTCCTGGAGTTGTGTTTAATAATTATTGCTGTATTTATTAACATCCAACATTTCCCTGGCAAAGCTTGAGAAATATAATTTACACAATTGCTCATTTACAATTTACACTTACACAACTACAAATGACCAATTTGCACAGCTGAATTTTTAATTTTTTTTTTTTTAACAAGTGACTCAAAATGATAAAACCTTTCTGCTATTATCCATCAGTGTCAAAAAACTGATCTGCTGTGCCCTGAATTTTGCCAGCAGAGATCCAGGAGGCCAAGGCTCCCGGCCCTTCCATCCACAGACAGGCCAGCATCGAGACAGACAGAGTGTCCAAGGAGTTCATAGAATTCATCAGGACATACCAGAAGCCTGGCCAGGATATCTACAAGCAATGCAAACTCTTTTTGGACACCATGAGTCATAAAAGGGTGAGCTCTGAATGATCTTGTCTCAATAAAATGGGGAAATTGGGGAGAGGGGGAGGAAATGCTGCACTTCTTCCAGAAGTTTGGATTTTCTGGAGTGGGGCAGGGGCCTTCAGGTGATTGGATTGATCAAATTAAGATCTGGGTGCCTTTTTTTGGTGGTTTGGGACCAAAGGATCCTGCTAACCCCAGATAAATTAGTCCTGACTAAATCCCAATAAATGAGTCTGTTCAGCAATATTCTACATTAATATGACTTTAGGAAATGATCTAAGATATCACCTGGGGAGTTTTTAGATCTCCCAGAGTGGTTTGGGTTGGAAGGGATTAAAGATCATCTGATTCATGGGCAGGGACACCTTCCACAGTGCCAGGTGGCTCCAAACCTGGCCCTGGACTCTTCCAGGGATGACACAACTTAAACCTAAAAACTTCTAAAGATAATTCAGCATCCACCCACCCCTCTCCTTTTACAGGGGAAGAGGAACTTGACTGTGCTGCTTTTTTTTAATATTAAATAAATGTTATCTTCATTTTCCATTAAAAAAAAAACTATATTCTTGAAATATTAGCCTGTGGTGCCACCTATGGTTGGAATGAGTCAGAATTCAGCACAGCTTTTTTTTCCCCTCTTCTTGTCCCTTTTCTGTTTAGGTCCTCAAATTATCTCCTGAGTTCTCATGGAATCTTACATTCCCTCTACTTTGAATTCTTCTTTAACTTTTATTTCTTTTCTTTTGGATCTGTTTATTTAAACAGAGTGGGTTTATTTTGGCTTCAAGCACTGAAGGTGTTCTCATTTCCTACTTCACCCTTCTCAAAACATGGGATTTTTTTACTACACATAAACCAGGCCTAAAATCCATTTTCAGCAAGAGCTGAGACCTGTGTTCAGGAAAATGTCCAGTTTTTTGCCTTAGATAATTCAGAAATCAAATTCTCCCCACACTTTTTTAATGTGTGGTTTCATTTAATGATGAAAACTATTCATCATTATTAATTTAATGATGAAAATTGCCTTAAGTTAATTTTATTTTCTTCAGGAGCTCAGTTAGCAAAGGCCAGTGTTGTTTCACAAATACCACTGTGAATATATTACACAGTAATTTTATCATCAGAAATGTCTGCTTTGGAGATATTCTTTGAAATAATTTAAGTTCTTAGGGGTTTTATAGACTATAAATTGTCTTTTAAATAATCAGAGGTTAAATAGGGACAAACATTCTGCTTAGTCTGTGTTATTTTGTCGGTGCTCCTCAGGGGAAAAAGCCATTGCACCTGTGCTAATATCCATTTATTCAGCAAATAAATACAAATCTCTCACACATTAAAGAACCAGTGTTGGCTTCTCCTATTTTTAACTAAAATTGAGCCACTCTAAACACCTCTGATGACACCTCTGCATTCTCAGACTGTTACTGCAGCTGGACACTTGCCTTAAAACAAAACACGAGGTGTTGCTGCCAGCCCTTCACACTTCCCCCTTGTTCTCTTGCAGGATTTAAGCATTGAGGAACAATCTGAATGTGCCCAGGACTTTTACCAAAATGTGGCAGACAGGCTGCAGACACGTTGGAAAGGTACCAAGTTCTTGCACCTTCCTCTTCCAAAAGCAGTGATGTAAAACTAAATTGAATTTTCAGTTCAAGCAAAGCATTCAGAAATTCTGAGAACAGGTTCTGGTACCAGAGGTAGAATTAATTCTTCTAGGAAGTTTTGCTGTCTAAATGTTTTTACAAATATTTTTTATTTTCTTTTAAATTCTCAATGGAGTTCTGTTGGATTAAGCCATTTTCTGACCCAGGGATGGGGTAACTGAGAGGCATTTTAAAAACTTTTATTCTATATTATATATTTCTTATGAGATATATATGGATGTCTTCGATGTCTTATATCCATTTATGATCTCAGGTTGCCTTGAATGTAATCTTAATTTACTGATATTGGGATTAAACCTTGCAAAGAGCCTTGGAATATTTCATTTGTGGGGTTTGTCCCTTTCAGTGCCCCCTGAAAAAGTGGAGAAGGCAATGGATGAGGTTGAGAAATACATCATGACTCGCCAGTATAAATATGTTTTTTGCCCTGAGACAACTGATGATGAGAAGAAAGACCTTGCTGTCCAAAAGAGGATCAGGTAAGGCTTGAAAGGAAAAATAATTGAGTAATCCCTAATTCTCTAAATGAGCTCTGAATCAACCATGTTAAAAACCTCGTGCTGTGCACAGAAAAATGGCTTGTTAAGGGTTCAAACCATTTTATTTCAAATACAGAAAGAATTAATAGGTGGGATAATGACAACCACTACAGTGGGAAAATTTGCTTTTGTTAAATCACAGCCAAAAAAAATTTTTAAAAAAAGGAAGTGCTTTCTGTGAAAATAAATGACATCAGTGGAATAAACTGGTTTATGGCTGGAATAATGCCTCACTGACACAAAGCATTCCTTTGCCCTGAGTTCAGGTTTCAAACACCTGCATGTGAGTGGCACTGAAGAGTTGAACCCTTTTTCTCCTTTTTACCTTCACTCCTTTAACTCCTTTTTCTCCTGTCCCAGGGCTCTGCACTGGGTGACTCCCCAGATGCTGTGTGTTCCTGTCAGTGAGGAAATCCCAGAAGTCTCTGACATGGTTGTAAAGGCAATTACAGGTTTGGGAGTGATCAATTCTCTATTTCCAGCTTTCAATCCCATCTCTCTTGCTTATTGAGATAATTTTTGCTGTCATCATGAGGCTGACAGCAGCATCCAGGCTGTTAAATGTGCAGGAATTTGGAATTTCATCTGTGGAACAGGGATAATTTCCCACACTGAAGTGCTTAGACTTAACTGATCTACTTGAGACACTTCCCCACAGACAGAAATGATGCAATAAATCATGCAGTAAATGAATTTAAAATTAATTGATATAATTTAAAATGAATCAATATAATTTAAAATGAATTAAAACTTTTAAGTAAAGTCACAGAGTTTTAAGTAAGTCAAGTCACAGAGTTTTAAGTCACAGAGTTTTAAGTAAGTAAAGTCACAGAGTTTTAAGTCACAGAGTTTTAAGTAAGTCAAGTCACAGAGTTTTAAGTAAGTAAAATCATCCAGTTTTAAATTAATTCATATAATTTGAGCTTGCTTTTTAGAAGGAGCAGGAGCAGAAAAATGCACTTTATTTCCCTGAATATTACCCAGCAAATCCTGCTCATTCAGTGCCTGATTATTCCAATTTGAATAATTCCAGGACTTTTTTTCCCCTCCCAGACATCATCGAGATGGACTCCAAGCGTGTCCCTCGGGACAAACTGGCCTGCATCACCAAATGCAGCAAGCACATCTTCAATGCCATCAAAATCACCAAAAATGAGCCAGCCTCAGCTGATGATTTCCTGCCCACCCTGATTTACATCGTGCTCAAGGGGAACCCCCCACGCCTGCAGTCCAACATCCAGTACATCACTCGCTTCTGCAACCCCAGCAGGCTGATGACTGGGGAGGATGGATATTATTTCACCAACCTGGTGAGTGCAGCAGGCAGGGTGGGCTTGGACAGCAAGGTTTGGCTTTTAGCTGGAGGTAGGAATTGCCAGCAAAGGGCATGAATTCCAATTTGGAAGCCTAAATTCAAATTCATAAACATTAATTCAAATTTATCCTCAAACAGTGGTTGAGGTGACTTAGAGCACAGCCTGTTTTGTCTCCTCTCTCTTCCATCTCCTCTGTCCAAATCAGAGCTTTGTTTTTTTATTTTATAATTTTAAACCCTTTATTTGAAAAGTCTGATGCTAAGATTTGGGTGGGTTTTTATCCTGCAAGATCAGGACTCTGTTCCTCAGACCCTGAGTTTGGGCTGTGCAGATGTTCCAGATGCAAAGTCCCCTCTGAGAGTGTTTGGAAGGCCCTGCAGAATTAGGCCATTCATGTGTGGATTTAAACAGGTTTTTTAGAGCTTCTCCAAGAGGCATTTCTTGGTGTGCTCTGCATTTTATCATAAAATATCCTGAAGGGAAATTAGAGAGTTGAATGAAACACTTGGAATGTTAAGAGTTCATTTCAGTAGGAGCAGAGCACCTACCAAGTGAGCTGGGCTTTCACATTCCTTCAGGAAATTAATTAATTAATTAATCTGCACAGCAGATCTCTGCTGAACAGATAATTAAAAATTAACACACTGCTCCTGTCTCCTTGGCATGTTCCTGCTCTTCCCTCACCTCCCAGACACACAGACCCTGAGGTCTGGAATGTACCTTGGCAGCTCCATTTTTGATTTCTTCAGACTTTTGGGGAGAGGAAGGAATTGTATGAAGTGTCTGATAAAATTAACTTCTGGAAAAGCTTGTTTAGGGCATTAAAAATATTTTTAAAAAGCAGTAACTGGTGTAAGAAGAGGGAAAGGAACAGGAAATGTAGCATTTTCTGTAAATGTAAAACTGTAAAACATGGCAGTGTGTGGTGATTCCAGTCTGGCAGTGATGCTCTCTCTGCTTTCTTTGCAGTGCTGTGCCGTGGCCTTCATTGAAAAACTGGATGCTCAGTCCTTAAACCTGAGCCAGGAGGATTTTGATCGTTTCATGACGGGCCAGACCTCCCCAAAAAAGCAGGAATCTGACAGTTTCTCCCCTGATGTGTGCCTGGGGGTGAAGCAGATGTGCAAAAGCTTAGACCTCCTCTCTCAGTTGAATGAGAGACAGGAAAGAATTGTCAGTGAAGCCAAGAAGCTGGAGAAAGACCTCATTGATTGGACTGATGGCATCACCAAGGAGGTGGAGGAGATTGTGGAGAAATATCCCTTAGAAATCAAACCAAAAAGCCAAGCCTTAGCAGCCATTGACTCTGAAAATGTGGAGAATGACAAGCTGCCCCCACCACTGCAGCCTCAGGTTTATGCAGGATAATTATCCTCAGCTAGCTGGGAAGGGAAGGAAATTTAAGGCTAAAAAAAAAGAAAAAAAAAGCTTAAATCAGTGCATTTTTAAAGGTACTTTTGTTTTGGGGTTTGGTTTTTGGTTTTTTTTTGTTTTTTTTGGTTTTTTTTGTTAAGTGTAATGAATTGTATTTATTTTAGTCCAGTAGGTTTCTATCAGGCTTTGGTGGGTTTTTTGAACTGAATTTCAAATTTTCTACACAAACTGGTGTAATTTTTAAGCAACACTAGTCCATTGACATCTCTCCTGAAAGTTCCCTTCTAAGCATGCACATAATTGTTTTTAATAATTAGTTTAACTTGAAGCCAAGTTCCAGCAGGAAAAAAAAAAAGTACCAATGTTAGTCTGAACTTATTCTGTAGCTGTAAAGATGAATTATATATTGTAAAATATGTAAAATTGTAAATAGATTTCAAATCTAATGTCCCAACTGTGCATGAGCTCGTGTGTGAGTGAAAATGATCTCAAAATATTCATTTTAGCACTTTTTCAGTTCCATCATGTTGCAGTAAAAAGGCAAAAATGCTGTTGGAGTTTGGATAACCTGGAGGGGAGAAATTGGAGTGATTTGAGAACTTGAAAAATCATCTTAATCTGCTTTGTTAAAAAAAAATATAATTAAAAGATGCCATTTCTTCATTTAAATGCTCTGTCAGAACACCTGGTAGCCTTGAGTGGTGCACAGAAGTGCTGATTTTACTGCTTTGAGAGGGAATGTGAGGCCAGAAATTGAAAATATTTCAGGAATAGGAAGAAATATTTGTATTAAATCTGCATAATGTGTAACAAAAAATGGGGAGGGGAAGGAGACCATGAGAGAGTTGCTCCAAAAGTGTCTCACTCTCTCCAGGGCACTTCCTTCAGTGGGATAAATTTTGGTTGGTTTTTTTGACAATCCTGGGAAATGAATAAATAAATAAATAAATTAGTATAATTTGAGGTTGCTTTTTAGAAGGAGCAGAAAAATGCACTTTATTTCCATGAAACATCAACGTTCTGCTCTTCATTGACCCCTTCAGCACCTTGAACAGTGAGCTAAAAATGGCTTTTTGTGTCACTAAAAATCAGATTGGGCTGAGAAAGAGGAGCTCACCCCACAAAAAAACAACCTCTTAAACAGAACCTGGAAACTTTTTCTGTGTCATTTTGAAATCTCTTGCAGATCTGTGCAGCCCTGACCTGAGATCCCGAACACAAAGCTCAGCTGGAACTGCTTTTAAGCCAGGTTTAACTCTTGCCATGAGGAGGAAAGCACAACCCTGGTGCTTCATTCTCATTCACTGAAACACTTCTCCTATTAAATGTGCACTGCACTAACTTCAGACCACGACTGTGATTTCTCCATTTTTCTGGCAGTTTTTGGCCCCTGCTGTCCAGAGAAGCAGCTGCAGCACTGGGATCCTCACAACAACAACAAAAAAAATCAAATTATTCTGCGTGTCACCACCCAAATCTCTTAGTAAATAATCCTGGGCTTTATTTCCTTGATTTAGGTGCTAATTCTGCTCTCCAGGTTTGTCCTGAGGGAGGGGTGGGGGAAGCAAACTTGCAGCTGTTGTGTAAATGAGAGTGTTTAAATAAAAGTTCTGCCCTCGTTAATGAGTCCCTAAACCCCTCCTCACCCTTTGTTATTCCATTAATCATTCATGGCTGCTCCTCCATCCTCTGAGTAGCGAGAATCTCCTCCTATTTCCATCAATTTCAAATATCTGTTTCTATTTCCATCAATCCTCAAGTGCCCTGCAAGTTCTAGGCTGGGTACCAATGTTTATTTTTATTTTCTTTGCAGAGAAGTCATCGGGGTGATGAAGCACTTGAGAAGGATTTTGTGATTAAAAATATCTCTCTTTTTTTTTTTTATGTGACATCTTGTAATTAAGGCACCAAAATGGGGATGTTTGGAGTAAATTAGTCAGGAAAGGTGGATTTGAGACAGTTTGAAAATGTTGAGTAAATTTGAATAAATGAGTCAGGAAAGGTGGATTTCCACACCTGGAGTAATCCCTGAGCAGGGCTGGAGCACAGAGGCACTCAGAAAGTTTGGGTGAGACCCCAGTGCTGCAAAAAAAATAGCAAAGCAGAGACTTGAATGGAAATATCTTCCCTTAAAGTGATTTAAATGGAAATATCACCCCTTAAAGTGATTTAAATGGAAATATCACCCCTTAAAGTGATTTAAATGGAAATATCATCCCTTAAAGTGATTTAAAATACAGGTGCTGTGTCCACAGTCATGCTCTCAGAAATTTGCTTTATTTTTCCTGCTGTTAGCTCAGTTTCACTGAAAATAAATTCTGCAGCTCCTCAGGTTGGGTCTTTTATTGTAAAATATTTATTTGCATGGGAACTCCTGCATTTATTTCCTTTGGTAAAAATGATATTTTACAGGAAATGCTGGAGTCATTAATTGTGATTATTGCTCATTAATTCAGTGCTGTCATTTTGGAGTTTCTGACCTTTCAGATCCTCATGGGACTGCTGGAGTTTTACCTCTTAAACACTTTTAGGGAATATTTTTCACCCAAATATTTTAGTGCATAATTATTAGTTTATTTTTTTATAATTAATTTATTTTAATGCAATATTTAGGGAAGGTTGTCAGGGACAGTAAAAAGCTCCACCAGACCCCACATTCTCCTCATGGAAACATCTTCGTCGTATCGCCGTTAATAATACTAATTATTAATGATAGTAATTTATAAAAATGCAATATAAAACAATATTATTTATCACGATAAATGTAACCAAAGATTTGTTTGCTTTAAAGATTTAACCCTGAACACCTTTAGGTATTGGAATAGGTATTTATGTTAGGAAATATAACAAAAAAGATGTTTGGGGGTAATTTTTAGACGAAAAGGGGAGGGGAAAGGCGAGAACATCCTGAGGGAGGCTGGGGGGGAGCGCAGGGCTCGGGCCGGGGAGAGAGCGCCGTGAGGGCCCGGTGCCGTTCCCGGTGCTGTTCCCTGGCCCATTCCCGGCTCCGTTCCCGATGCTGCTCCCGGTTCCATTCCCCGTTCCATTCCCGGTTCCGTTCCCAGTTCCATTCCCGGTTCCGTTCCCAGTTCCATTCCCGTTGCTGTTCCCGGGCCCTCCCGCGCTGCCGGCGCCGCCTCAATCTTGTCCCCCCCGCGCCACCGTCGGCGGGTGAGGGGTCAGGGCTGCGGCCCGGAAGCGGCGGCGGAGGCGGGGCCCGGTGCCGGGGCCTGTCCGTGTGTCCGGCCCGGGGCTGCCCTGCCCGGGGAGCGGCCTCTCCCCCCGCCGCCCGTCCGCCCGTGCCCGCAGCCCCGGCAGGGCAGGACGATGGTGCAGAGCCCGCCCGCACGGCAGCGCCGCCGCCTCTGAGCCCCGCCCGGCCCGGGGGCCTGAGCCCGCCGCGGACGCCGGTAAGGAGCGGACGGGGGCGGCTCTGCGGCCCGGCTTGCCGGGGGATGCGGCTGCCGTGAGGCCGCTCCGGGGCTGGGAGCAGCGGGGGGAGCGCCGGGAGAGCCCCCGGGGAGCCTCGGGCAGCCTCGGGCCGCGGCACCGCCGCGCTGCCCCCGGGCCCCGCGTCCCGGCTGCGTTCGGGGCGCTTCGGCTCTGCCGGGGGGTTGTGTCTCGGTTTATTTTTGTTATTTACATATAATAATTATATTGGGAAAGGTCGTCAGCTTGAAGTTTGTATGCGTGGCGTCGTAGCAAAAAAAAAAAAAAAAAAAAAGGTGAAAAATAATAATTTCTGTAGCACTAAAAATAGTTGTGTTTCAAATAGCCTCTGAACAGGGATTCCTGCGTGGCGCTTTTTTTGTGTGATTGTTTTGGAATGTTTTCCCCAATTTTCTATACCCTCATATTTCATCCTCTTTCACTTTTTTTGGAGGGTTTAACTTGACTAATGATCTCATGATGGTTTTAATAATAAAATTCCTGGTGCATCATGCCTGGAACATGGCTGCTCCATCCATGCCGCTACATCCCAATCACCCTGGGAGAAAATACATTACAGTACAGCTGGGATTTTATTTTTCCCCATTTTCCCTTCGTTTGCTGTTTAAGGGTTCGTCTTTGGGGAAATTTATTTCCAGGATTAGCTCTGGAGATGGAATTATCGGGGTGAATTTGCCCTGGCAGACAAACCTGGAGGGCAGATAAGGATTCAGTAATTAAGGTTTGCTCTCCACATCCTCGCTGAACTTCCCCGAAGTTTGGCCGCTGCAACAACGTGGTGGAGAAAAAAAAAAACCTGGGCCTGGCTGTTGTGGTAAATGATTATTGCGTTTTTTTTCCGAGGGCTGAGTTACAGGAAACACTCCCGATGAATCCCTGTGCCTCTGGGCAGCACACACAGCTCGGGTTTCAGCTGCCGCTTCCCTGCACCTGCCTGTGCCCGAACAATCCCGGTGGCTGCGCTCCAGCTCCTGCTCAGCAGGTGTGCTCAGCTCTCAGATAACTTCTGTGGCAGCCCGAGCACAAATAATCCTGAATTGTGGCTGGAAATCGCCCCCTCAGCCCGGCCCACCAGGCAGGATTAAGCCCCGGGTGGCTTTGTTACCTGCCCTGATTTGAGGAGTGGCCCTGCTGGAATGTGATTCTTCTTTTCCGCTTGAAAGACAAGAGCTTGGAAGGTCACCTGAGTAAACAAAATAGTCCCTGTGCTCTGAGTGCCCAGCTCAGGGCAGGCACAGACAGAGCTGGCTGTCCTTTGTGAGCTGGGGACAGAGGGACAGAGCCTGGCACATCCAGACCCCTCCTGGAGCACCCCCTCAGCTGATCCTGCAGGTCTGGCAGCTGGGATAATCTTTTTTGTTAAATAACAGCACAGGCTTTGTAGAAATGGAGCTGTTTTATCAATCTAGCCCTAAGCTATTAATGAAACCTGCTGGTGTCAGAATTGTATTGCTTTTCCCAAACCTGCCCTTACCCAAAGCATGGCTGGGTGGGAGTTCATTTTCTTTCTGAGAGTGTCCTGCCCTGTGAATAAAGCAGGTTCCCAGGGCTCAGAACTCCCAGGCTTTGTTTTGGATGAAAACCCGTGTGTGTGCTGGCACTGGGGGTCTGTTAATGTGTAAAATGGAGAGTGAACTCACCCAGCTGGGGCTGGGCAGGCTGAGGTGCTGTTTGCTCTGAGCAGTGGGGGTGAAGCACACAGACATGAGAATATTCCAGCCATAGCTTTGATATCTCAGCTGTGTCCCAGCTCCCTCATTTCAGTTGGTTTTGCTGCTGTTTCTATTTCCATCAGTGCCCACTGGCTGTTTTGCTGCTTTTCTCCCTTCTTTCCACACCCAAACTCTGAATTTGCCATTCCCCAAAGCTGCCATTTCCTCAGCTTGTCAGTCATTTTTCTGCTTGTGATTCAAGCTGTGTATCTGTCTGCATCCCTGTCTCCTCACAGCTCTCATTACAGACTGAAGAGCCTTTTCCTGGCATTTCTCTGCACTTTCACTGCTGAATTGGGTCCCACATTCCTTAATGAGTAGCTTTAATGAAGTCAACAATTAACCTTGAACTGGTCACTCAATCAATTTGTGATTATTCAACAGTAACTGAGAATTTTCACACTTCTTCATCAAAGCCATCCTGTATTTTTTGATTTCTTATGGATCTTTAAAGGTCCTGTAAAATGGAATAATTTTATTTTTCCTTTTCTCTCCCAGATTCTCATGCTGAGCAGCAGTAACCAGAATAGCATTTTTAATACAAATTCAAAGTCCTTCATCTATTATTGTGTGTTTTATTGCAGTCTGGGTGATTTGGGTTGTGGTAACTCACATTGGAAGTCATGACTTGGATCTGGAAAAGCTGGAAGGTTTAAAAATGCCCATGAGCTCTTTTAGATGGAAGTGGATTCATTCCCATGGCACAGGCTCTTGACAGACAGAGATGCCTGCTTCAAGTTTGGCACCAAAATGTCTGATTTTCAACCAGAGGTTGAGTTCATTTTGATTTTACAGCTGGGTGTGCTTTAAATTATGTTTTTCCCTTCTAACAAAAGTCAGAATTCAGGGTTCATTGAACCAGGGGAAAGAAAGCTTCCTCACTCTGTTGCTGCTTCCTGGCTTTTAACTTTCTTTGCCTTTTCTCATCCATCATTTTAAGAACTGAGAACATACAAAAAATACTTGGAACTTGTTTGGATTTGTCTGTTTCTGCACGAATTTTTCTTCCAGTGGGAAATGGAAATCAACTTTGCTGTCCCCAGAGTATCAGCTGGCACAAAGTTCAGGTGCTTGTGGTGAATCCACCAGACTTTTTGAACAATGCAAGTCTGTTGGGAAGGGCTGTCACACACAGATTGAGTAATGTTTGTTCTCCTTTTTATTTTTTACATCATTGACCTTTTTTTTTTTCAAGTTTTCTCTCTTTATAGAGAGATGAAGTCAGAAATTTGGGTGTTTGAAATTTGATGTTTACAATTTTCTATCATTCACCAAATTACTTTCCTTCCTTGGCTTTGTTTTGTGGGCAGACCTGAAATGTTTGCTTTTGGTGCCCCTCTTGGGGATGTTGGATTGATTAATTAATCTTTGAAAAGTGTTTTGAGAGGTGAAAAGAAACATTTCATGCAAGTATGAAGCATTTGCTTCTTTCTATTCATGCAAGTCCCTGGTTTTTGCTGATACTCTGCATCCTGATCCTTTATCAGGATGCCAGGAGGAAGGAATGTCCTTTTCCACATTTCCAGGTGCTGTTCTCCTCCTGCTCTGTGCAGTGCATATGCAAAGCCACTTTCCTGCCACTTTCAGCTTCCAGGCTCCAGGAAAATGGAAGTTTTTTGTAAAAATGTGGATTTTTTTTCTCAGTAAACATATTTGTGGATAAAATAGCTCAGCAAACTGATAAGCCAGTTCTGGCTGGACCCCATTCCCCTTATCTCCCACTGGAGCAGATGTGTTTGTGCACATCTGCTGATCCTGGGGTTATGTTGGGTTGGATTCAAGGACCCAAGGTGATGTTTTTGTGAAGTTTCCTCCTCCACATGCCCTGATTGCTTCCCTCCCTGTGTGCTGAGGAGAAACCTGCTGGCATTTCCTAGGAGTTGTTTGGTTTGGTTTATTTTGTTCATGCTGGAGGAGAGGAGGAGGCTCAGCTGCACAGAGGTGGTGCTGTGCCCTGGGGGATTCCTCCAGGATGAATTCCTCCTTCCTGCCTGCCCTGCTGCTGCTGGGGAAGGTTTTAGGCTGTGCAATTTCATCCCCCATTCCTAAAAAGATGATCTGAAGCTGCTGCAGATCCTAACACCTCTATTTCCCCCAGATATCAGGATGCTGAAGTTATTTTCCTTACACTTGGTCTTGAACCTCATCAGGTTGTCCCAGAGCCACCTCTCCAGCCTGTCCAGATCCTTCCCACACAGTTTGGTGTCACTGCCAAGCTTGTCCCCATGTCCCTGTCACCCTCAAAGATGCTGACCAGCACCAGCCCCATCAGCAGCCCCAGCTCACACAACTCTGGTTTTCATTTTGCTTTATTTTCACTTTAGACATCAAATTTGAAGGGAAGAAATCCAGATGAAAGATGATTTTGGTGCCTGCTGCTCTTTATTGTTGTTAAAGGTGTTTGAGGTGAACACCACTGCTTTGTTTGCATTTATTTATGGCTGCTTTCCCATGGTCTGTTTGATTTGTATTTGTAAATATTCCTTTGGCACACGACATCATTTTCATTCAGAGTGGTTAACCCTGAGCTGGCCCATTTCCTAACCCCTCTGCACCCCTGCTGGTGGGGCACCTTTGAAAATACAATTGGTTCATTTGTTTGAGCTGCACAGCTCAATTGAAACACTGTTCTCTGCAATGAGATACTGAAAATTGAAAAACTTGTCAGATCCTACAGGAGAAGTGCTGGGATAGGCACTGCTGCCTCCTGCCCTTCTCCTACACCCAATTTTCCTCCTTAGGATATTTCAGTGGTGATTTCACATTTAAACCCCTCCTCTAGAGTGATTACCTTGCCTGCACAACAAGAAAGGGAAATATCTGTGAGGAAATTCCATCATTTTAAGCTTTCTAGTGGCAGGGTGGTAGTTGACATTATTGACAAAAATGTCAAACCACTTTGATCTCTTTAAAATTCATGTTTGGTTTGGGGGTTTTTTCACTTTGGTAAGTGCAATTTTGCTTTCAATACCTGCTTTAGTACAGCATATGGGATTTTTATTGTTCTTGGGAATTCAGCTCCTTTGATATTAAGCCTCCAAATGGGAATTTAATATTTCAGCTGTGACTCATTGCATTGACTTTTTGGTCTTTGCAATAGACTTCAAGATTTTCCTTGTTTGCAGTTTAGCCTTGAGAAACTCATCAGTCTATTTCAGCAGCTTCCTCTTCCACACTCTTTCATCCACAAATAAAGAGGAATTCACAATGTTCCTCCTTTGAGGTTGCTCTCAGGAGCTGTTGTGGAGGAAATCTCCCCAAATTACGGAATATTTTCCTGCTTTTGAGTTGGCTGCTCAATTCTGGCTTTCTCTGCCACTCTGACAGATTAAACTGTTGTATTTCCCCCCTTTACCATTTTAATCTTTTTCCGTGCCTGGGTTTGTAGATGCTGATTTAAGAGCACAACATCTCCAGGCTTTCCTGGCGAGTTCCACCAGCTGTAACTGCTGCTGAACATCCCTCACTACCCAGCAATTACCTTTGAGCTGCTGGCCAATGTTCCAGCCTGGCAGTTTTCATTCTTGAGCTCCTTGTTTAGTCTGACTGGGGAGATTTTTATTGCACCAAGTATTAAAAGGCTTTGCTGGAGTGGAGAGAGGCAGCAACAATCATTAGAGCCACTCACTAAATTATTTATTTGGCTAAAAAGTGAAATCTGATCTTGCTTGCCTGACCTGCCAGGAGGTAAAAGCATTGTTTTGTTTTGGTTTGCTTTTTTTCAAACTCTGTGAACAAGAAATAAAAGTTTAAATGATATTCTTGAAGTTATTCATTTACACAGAGGAGGAAGTTAGTTACTAGAGCTGGCAGAAGAGTTGTGATGCATTGTGATTCTAACAGAGAGGAGTTTAAGGAACCCTGAAAATCCATAGACACTTTGATGTAATGCACTGATCTGCATCACAAATTCCATGACAATTTAAGTACTTTGATTAAAAAATCAGTAATTCTTCAGGCAGCAGCATGGAAACATTCATCCTTCTGCTTTCCCCCATTGCTGTTTTCATGTCAGCTCCAGTATTGAAATGCACAGTTGTTCCCTTTTCCCTCCCAAATGCTCCAAAGGCACATTACTCCTCGGAAATTGCAGCTTATGGCATTTTCTAATTGCTTTCAAAGCCAGTGAGTTATGGCAGCATATTAAACAACTGGCACTTAAAAGCTGGTGATCTCTTACATAAAAATATTAGCCTGAATATTTCCTTGTGTAGGATTTTCAGCACATCCCTTTTTTTTGTATGGCTGGTTTTAGACCGTGTGGCAAACAAATTCTAATGGAGCTGTTGGAAACCCCTTTAAAAAAGGAATCCCAGCCCTGGATGTGCTGTGGGTGACACTCAGCCCTGATTAAAACTGCAATAAACTCTGCATCTGTGTTATTTCCTAAAGGAAATTTGGGAGGGGACACTGCCTACAACTCTGCTTTTGGGTTAGGTTTTGATCTCCTTCCACCTCCCCATGTGTCTCCCACGTTTCCAGAAGGAGTATTTGGGATTTTGCCTCTGGATGGAGCATTTGGGGTTTTTTACTGTGGCTCTTTTAAGGAATTTGCTGCCAGGGACAAGATAGGCAGAACGTGCAGAAGGGCGGATCATTCCCAGCATGATCCCTGCCAGCCCCAGCTCTCCCTTCCCTGTCCCTGCTGCCTTCTGCCACCTGCCCTGGCTGTGCCACAGCTGCTCTGGGACAGAGTTCTGGTAAGGTGCACATTTCTCATCACCTTTTCTTCCCCTCTCATCCCTCTCCTTTCCCTGCTTTTCACCCCAGCTTTGTAGAGGTGTTTTCGCAGCACCCACTTCTCACTGAGAAAAACTTCCTGGGCTTTGCAGGGTGGATGGAAAGGGGATGCTGGTGCAAAATAATAAAGCCAGGATGAGATCTTGAGCTCTGGAGAGCTCTGTCTCAGCAGGTTTCAGCCAGGAGAGTGAGTGGGAGTCAGCAGGCACAGCCCAGGGTTGTGTTGTTGGCACTGCACCTCTGTCTCTTCTCCCTGAGCTGGATTTTCCCCTCTCTGGGACACTTCTGCAGGTTCTGTCAATATTTCTTCTGCTAACAGGAACTGCTGAAGCGTTCCTGCCAGTAAAATCATGAGTGTACATGAGGAAGTTGGGATCATTGTACTCTGTGGGCTCTGAAAAGGGCTTTGTCTTCACACTTGTTCTTTACCCTTCTTTTGTTTTCTCTTAAATCAATAGATCGCAGCACAGATCCCTCCCTGCCTTGCCCTGTGCCTCTCATCCTCTGAGCTGCCACTTTTCAGCCCTGCTACACCTGGATTGTAAATAGGAATCAGTGGGAATCACCCCAAGCTGCAGGAGCAGTCCCTGCCTTAGTTAAATGTTATCAGATCTCTATGGATGTTCAACTTTAACCCTTGCAGTACAGAATTCTCTTTGCTTTCCCCTCAGAATTTTGGAGATAGCAGTGCATTGCTAGGAGCAGCTCCTGCCTTGGTGGTTTAGTTGGGGTTAAAAGCCTTTTCAGCCAGGGTTTTAGGTAGGACAAAGATAAAGGTGGGCTTGGAGGTCCTCCTTGCAGAGCTTCTGAAGGACATGTCACAAAGCTGCCCTTTAACACCTGGCTGTTTGCTTTTCCCTGGGTGTGGAGATGGGGAAGCTGACACAGGAATTTGGGTCCTTTTGCTCTGCAGATAAAAATTCAGGAGGGGAATCAGACAAAATACTATATTTGGGGCAAAAATTAATGACTTGGGACATTTTGTCAGCTTGTCAGGTCCTGGCTATGCTTACAGATAGGACAAAAAGTTATAGATCCTGCAAGAATCAAATAAAGACCAAGTCTTCCAGCCTCCACCTTAATGCAGTTTTTTGGGTGGTTTTGCCTATAGGATTCTTGATGCAAAAGCCTTAAATAATGTAGGGCTGCTTCTCAGGTCCTGCTTTGAAAACAGAGGCATTTGGGGTGGTGCAAAGAGGGATCCTTAAGGCTCCAGCCTTGATTTTCAAAGGATGTGCAAAGTTTGATTTGTACCTTAGTGCATTCAGACATTACTGGCATTAAAATGTAGCAGTGGTACCCTGCCTGGGGAAAGGCAAGAACTGCCTTTATTGCTTACCAGTGGTGCTGGGCTGTGCTGGAAGCCCTCACTCCTTTAAAGCTGTTCCCAGCTGGCACTTTGAGGCCTTGGGGAGGTGAAGTGGAGCCTGTTCTGATCGCTGCTGTGTTTCAGGCACACGCTCTGTGTTCAGGGAACAGCCACGGAACCGAATCTCAATTCTGTGTTCAGTCGCATTTCTCTCCTTCTGTCTGCTGTGATCCACCACCCCCCAGCTGTAACACACAGTGCAGTGACTCTGCTGGAACGTTCTTTCCCCTCAGGTGAACAATCAGAATAATGTTCTACATAAACCTGTTGGAGAACCTGAAGGTTTACATCAGCAGCCGCCCTCCGCTCGTGGTCTTTATGATCAGCGTGAGCGCCATGGCCATCGCCTTCCTGACACTGGGCTACTTCTTCAAGATCAAGGAGATCAAATCCCCAGAAATGACAGAGGTACGTGCAAAAATGGAAAACATGCCCAAAGTTTGGGTTTTTTCCCCTCCTAGAGAGCACAGAGTTGTGTAGGGGATTGTCTCCATTTTACTTTTAGAAGGGCTGTTGGGGTGGGTGTCTGTTGGTTGTTTTATATCAAGGATGAGGCCAAATCATCTGTCATGGATCTTCCCTGCTGTGGCTAGGAACCTTTCAGTTTGTTATTTAGGTGTCATTCAGTTTGTTTATTTAGCTTGGTTTGGGGAATTTCTTCCCTCAGCACTGCCCTGTAAGGAGGGGAACCTGGGCAGAAACCACTCAGCCCGGAGCGTGGTGAGGGGCTGGGAACACAACCCTGTGAGGAACCACTGAGGGAGCTGGGGGTGCTCAGCCTGCAGAAAAGGAGACTCAGGGGTGACCTCATCACTGTACAGCTCCTGAAAGGTGCCTGTGCTCAGCTGGGGCTGGGCTTTTTCTGCAACAGCACTGACAGAACCAGAGCACACAGCCTTAAGCTGCACCAAGGGAAATACAAGTTGGATATTAGGAAAAATTGTTTTACAGAAAGAGTGATGAAGTTCTGGAATGGCTGCCCAGGGAGGTGATGGAGTCCCCATCCCTGGGTGTGTTTAACAAAGCCTGAATGTGGCACTGGGTGCCAGGGTTGAGTTGAGGGGTTGAGACTGGGTTGGACTTGATGATCTTAAAGGTCTCTTCCAGCCTGGTGATTCTGTGAATTCTGTGAACAGACTGAGTTTCCTTTCCAGCTCAGGGGAGGGAGCTGGGACTGAACCCATCTGAGTTCTACAAACAACTTTCCTGTAGCTGAGCCAGCCCTGCTGGTGTTTGTGCTGCTCTCCGAGCCGTGTGATTTTTGTTCAATGGCCTGGAACCGGGCGGGACGGGACCGAGCGAGACGGGAGCTCCCTCATGGCCTTAAAATCTCCTCTTTTGCTTTAAGGACTGGAATACTTTCCTGCTGAGGTTTAATGATTTGGACTTCTGTATATCTGAGAATGAAACCTTGAAGCACCTCCTGAATGACACCACAACTCCAGAGAGCACGGTGACCAGCGGGCAGGCCAGGTCTTCCACGCAGTCCCCACAGACCCTCGAGGACTCTGGTCCCATCAACATCTCTGTCACCATCACGCTGACCCTGGACCCTCTCAGACCTTTTGGGGGATACTCTCGCAATGTCACACACCTCAGCTCCACAATTTTTGGGCACCAAATTGGACTTTCAGGTAGGCAAGGCTGGATCTTCAATAATTTAGGTTACAGTTGGCTTTTAGAGTTTTTTCTAACCTTTCACGGGGGAATTGGCTTCAAACTGAAACTGAGGAGGTTTAGATTAAATATTAGGAAGAGATTCTTTACTGTGAGGGTGATGAGTACTCAGGAAGCTGTGACTACACCATCCCTGGGAGTGTCCAAGGCCAGGTTGGACAGAGCTTGGAGCAACCTGGGCTAGTGCAAGGTGTCCCTGCCCATGGCAGGGGGTGGAACAAGATCGTTTTTAGGGTCCACTCCAACCCAAACCATTCTATTATTCCAAATAATTATATGATTTTAATAACTGTATAAT
Organism: Fringilla coelebs; assembly: GCF_963513975.1. Classification (NCBI taxonomy): domain Eukaryota; kingdom Metazoa; phylum Chordata; class Aves; order Passeriformes; family Fringillidae; genus Fringilla; species Fringilla coelebs. Next base: position 5,207,835 of record NC_140046.1, on the reverse strand, counting down.
CAAATAAAAATTTACCAGCTTGTTATGGGTGAGGTAACTCTTAGGCACAGAACACAGATGTGTTCCCAGATTTATTCTGAGTTTATTCCTGTCTGGAGCCCTTCTCTTGTTTGTTAGAGGAAATTGTCCCTGCATTCAGAATGGAAAAGAACCTGCAGGCATGCCAGGATCAGGCTTGGCAGTTTGAAATTAAACCTAATGATAATGGAAGGTCATTGTTTAAGCCAGCAAAATTCCAAACAGTGACTCTCTTCAGTTTTGTCTTGATCCATCAAGTCCTCAGCTGACATTTCAAATGTGGCATAGATGCAGTAGAGAGTATTATGTTGCCTAAAAAATTCTAGTTTATCTAAAATGCATAAGTGAATCAGCTTTAATATCACAAACAGCACCAGATAAGATGATTATGGCTTCTGTGGTGTGCAGAGACCAATCTGCTCTCTGGCTGCCTGCCAGGAAGTTTTGACAGGAGTTCATAGAGAATTAATAGCAATTGATAATAGAACCTCACTGTATTTTAGCTTTCAGCCAGAATTGCATTTTATAATAATGCTGAAGGCCTTGAACCTGTGGAGAGATGTTGCCAATAGTTGCAAATGTGCATTACTGGAGTTTCTGTTGTTATTTTGTTGCTGCTTTGAGAGCTACCAAATGCAAGTTCCATTTGCAGCAGCCTGGATTTGTTTTCAATCTGAATTTCTCCACGTGGAGTTATCATACAGGACTTAATGTGCAGTTCAGTATCTGCTGACTCTTTTTTCTCTACACAAATATCTCCAGTTTGAAAAGTGAGCATCAGACAAAACAGATGTGGAACAAAGTTCTTGGGAGGAGAAAGGCTTTTCTAATAAAGGTCTGTGAAAATGCATGAATTCACTTAGAGTTTTTAATTTGTGAAAGCAGCCTGATGACCCCAGTTCTGAGGTGGGAGAGATTAGAAAGAGCAGCAGCTGGGGGATTTTGTGGTTTGTTTTGGGTTTAACTTTTCTCTTTGCTCTCTTTGTTGCCTGCAAAGATCCGGGATGACTCCAAAGGGTGATGCTTCCTCCCTTAATCATCTGTGTGTTCTCCTTCTCCCAGTGATTGTTGCTCAGATACTTTTGTGAACCAAAGCCCAGCTTTCCTTGTCTCTTTCTCAAAGGCAGAGAATCCCACGAGGAGATAAACATCACCTTCACCCTGCCAGCTGCCTGGAACTCTGACGACTGCGTCCTGCACGGCCACTGCGAGCAGGTCGTGTTCACCACCTGCATGACTGTGACAGCAGCCAGCAACGTGTTCCCAGTCACAGTGTGAGTGCAGCTCTCCCCCAGGGGCTGCTTCCTGCCTCAGTCATTCCTCTGAGTTCTTAGCTCCTCCTGAAAATTACTGTTAATGATGGAAATTACATCCCTGCACTCCTCCCCCCATGGTAAAATGTCTGTCACAAAACCTCTGCTGTCTTAAGAGATTTTTTGGCCCATGCCTGCCTTTTAACTGTGATTTAAACATCACTGGGAGCAAGAGAATCTGTGGAAATTTAAGGGATTTACCCCATAATTGGGTTTCAGAGATGAGATTTGACACTGAGGTTCTCACCCTCTTCCCTGCTGAGAGATCAGCACAAGGCAAAGGCTGCTTTGCCTTCACCAAAATATCTTCCCTTTGTCTTCTCTGGATTCCCTGACACTGTTCCATCCAACCTGGAGAAGCCCAGGCTGTGGGAAGCCTTAGGAAAACCAGTATTTTTCCAATTAAGCTGTGGGATGTTGGCTCAGTGCAACAACATGCAGTTAAATTCTGATTTTAGCATAGCAATCGTGTGGCTTTTGGGGGTTTTTAACTTAAACTTTGGGGTTTTGTTGTTGCTTTGGAAGGCCCAAACTAAAACCATGTTTTGAGAAGCAAACTTGTCCTGGTTGAACATGGAAAATACATTTCAGGGTGCTGATTATTTCTGTTTTCTTGCAGTCAGCCACCACATTGTGTTCCTGAGACCTACAGCAATGCCACTCTCTGGTACAAGATCTTCACCACGGCCAGGGACTCGAACACAAAATATGCCCAGGATTACAACCCCTTCTGGTGTTACAAGGGAGCAATTGGCAAAGTCTACCATGCTTTAAATCCCAAACTAACTGTTATAGTTCCAGATGTAAGTGCTGGGCTGTTCCTCTGGTGTTTTCAGTAAATGCTTAGCTCTGGTTTCATTGGCTGTGGTTCCTAAAATTGTCATTTTTGCTGCTGGTTTATTGTTGTGGTGTGAGGGCTGAGAATTCTCCACCATAATGGGTTTGATGATCTTCATCCACGTGCCTCACAGCTCTTGATAACCACCATTTATAATTTGAAATCATTTCACAAAAGCCTCTGCCAGTATTTGGAAAAATATCCCTAACACAGATGTTTATCACAAGAAACATTTTGTGCCACAATTAGGAATCACTTCCATTGCTGTGTAAAGGGGAGAAAGTTGATTAATGAAGTAATTTCTGGGTTGATTTGGTCATTATTGCTTTCCTGTCCAATGCTAAGTCAGTAAATGGTTTTAATTTGCTTTTCTGTGCAGGATGATCGCTCTCTAATAAACCTGCACCTCATGCACACCAGTTACTTCCTCTTTGTGATGGTGATCACAATGTTCTGCTATGCAGTCATTAAAGGCAGACCAAGCAAACTGAGGCAAAGCAACACAGAATTCTGCTCTGAAAAGGTGAGTAACAAAATCCTGACTCTGATAAGGAAACAGAGAAAAGCTCCTGTTGGGCAGAGGACAGACTGGTTTTTCTTGTCTCTGGAGATGGGGATTTAATTGCCTTTCATTGTGGACAGTGCAGGTAGGGGTTATAAAATCCACACAAGTGCTTTGGAGATCCTCAGAATGAGATTTCTGTCCTCCAGAAATGGATTATTGCAGCTCAGGAAGTGCTGGGCTGTGGCTCTTCTGCCATTATTCTGCTGTTGCTTGAACTGTTTTGTGTGAAGCAATGAATAGGTGACATTAAATCTTCATTTATTCGTTATCTTTTACCACAACAGACTGAAAACCTTGAGTAAAACAGGATACATAATTCTAAGGGTTGCTCATCAGAATTAAGTTAAAAACAAAGCTGTTGAAAGAGTCACTGGTTGCTAATTAGAATTAAGTTTAAAACAGTAACCAAGCTGTTGAATCATTGTTCAGTATTACCTTGGGGACTTGCAGTTTGCCTGAAGGATTAAATAGGAATATTTTTAATTGAGAAGTAGGAAGCCAGTGTTGACACCTTTTGGTCTTAATGATATTTTGTAGTTTGAGCTGGTTTGGGGTGTTTTATGTGGTTTTTTTTTTTGTTGTTTTTTTTTTTTTTTTTTTTTTTTTTTTTAGTGGTTTGGGACTTTTATTCTATTGATTTTTACAAAGTACAAAACGCCTTCGGACTCCTTTTGATTTCCTTTCCAAGTCAGACTTTCCAAGCTTTCTTTGAAAAGTCAAGGACAGCTCTGCCAGCTCACAGAGATAAATCATATCACTGTTACAGGATTAAGAATTTGCCTTTAATTGAATATTTTCTCTTCCTTTGTTTTTCTTCCAGGTTGCTTTGTCAGAAGCATAAAAACCCCTCCCTGTCCTCCTGAGAACGACCGAAACCATTGCCTGCTGAACCCAGCCTGGGTCTTAACACTCTGTGAATCCATTACCTTGCAATGTTGGTTTATTCCAACCAAAGACATTTCAAAGTGCCTGTAATTGATTTGTACATATTTATAAAAGCAGAATATTCAGAGTAATTCTGAGCAGATGTGCTTGTCCCCGTGGCATGGTCGGGTTCCCCTGGCCCTGCCCTGGGACAGCCCCATGTTGGTGTAGATAACTCCAGTGAAAAGGCTCCACAGAGGCAGAGATTTTTGTCTAGCTGCACCTGGGCAGGTGAAGATGCCTTTGCAAGTGTCTCAAACCAACCAAGAGATGTTTGGTTTTTTGCCCAATCTGTACAGTGTGTTTGAACCAAGTATGCACCTTTGATATAATCCTGCATTTCCAAAGCCACCAATCTACAACATGAGTTCAATGTGTGTTTGTGTGGCCTAATACTTTATTCCATTTGCTCCTTGCTTGCAAGAAAAGATATCAACGTTTTAGATTTTTTTTTCTCTTTTGGAAGAAAAAAAAAGTACATATTCACATTTTAATAGTGCTGTATTTAGGACAAACTTGTGCTTTTATTCATAGTAAAAAAATTAAGAAGTGAAGTCCCATTTTAAACTGTTACTTACTGAAAAGAACTGTTTGATTTTGTTTGTTTGGTTTTTTTTGTTTTGGTTTGGTTTTTTTGGGGTTTTTTTTTGGTATTTCATTTGGCTTGCTGAATGCCAGAGAACCAGTCAGCACAGAGACTATCTGGAAAACTTTTCCACTTGGCCTCCCATCCCCAGCCCTCCAGCCAGGATTGTGTGTCTCTGCTGCAGAGCAGCTGTCTGTAAGCTCTTTTTTTTTTTTTTCCCTTTTCTTTTCTTTCTAGAAAGTGAAACTTAATAAAAAGATGTATTGTGTTAGCAGCCTGCTGGGGCTCTGCACAGCCTTGGGCAAGTGCAAAGAGTGAAAGGAGAAGAGATCCCAGAGTCTGTTCCAGAGCTTCACTCTGGACTGTGCCTGCAGCTCTGAGGGGCAGCTGCCACTGGCACTGCTGAGCTCTGGCCCATTAAATTCATTAATTTGCCATTTTCTGCTGTTCACTCAGGGGAAAATGGCCACAAAAGTGGGGCTCTTGTGAGGAAGGTCAAAGAAACCACCCAGTGAATCCCCTTCTGTTCTCTGTGTCCATTCTTCAGTCTGAGATTTGATTCTGTGCATTTCTCCCTTCTCCATTCTGACTTTTGCTGGTTTTTATTCCTGGTTCCTTGAGCAGCCTCCTGAATTTCAGGGGTCAGGCTCTTCCTGCAGACATTTCCAGCCCTGCTTTTAAATCTCACTGGTTGCCGTAATTGACTTTTTATTTTCTCCCAGCTTTCATTCATTCCTTCATTCCTTCCCACAGGCTTTTTTTCCTCCTCCTTTTGCTCCAAACTCCACAGAAGAAAAAAAGCCAAGTGAGAATCTCATAGTCTCAGTGATGCTGGCAGAAAATTCCCAGTTTATTCCCTCCAGACACCACTCCTGGTCTGTGTGTGTTGGGACTTCAGTAAGTTCACGAGTGTTAAGGGTGTTTGAGCAGTCACAGTTTTGTTTCCTCCCACAGTTTCAGTTCCCTCAGTGGGATTACCTGACATGTTTTCCTCCAGGGAATGTTAAGGCAAAGCTTTAGAGATGGCCTGGTTTGAAGTTTAGGGGTAAAAAGAAGCTCCCAGTTTTCTCCTGATGCTGCTGTGGGCTGCTGCTGCTTCCCTGGGGTGAGGCAGGGGAGTGAAACAGGCCAAGAGCTTCTCCTGAGCTGTTCCTAAATCCCAGCCTGAGCTGTTCCTAAATCCCACGAGCCCAGCCTTCTGTGTTAATCCTCACTCCAAGAGCTGCCTCCAAGGGTGGCTGGATCTGGGGCCCAAAGGCAGGAATAGGAGATGGATTGGGAGAGAGGAATCCTGGAAATACCCAAAAACCACCCAAAAATCCTCTGGCTCCTTCAGGAAAGCAAAGCAAATCCTTTCAGCTTCAACAAATTCCAGCTCCAAACATCCCAGCTGGAATTTCAGCTGTTGGGGGAACCATTTGGGAATGAAAGGAACCTCCTTGGCAACGTCTCCCCCACTTTCTGCAGCCCCAGGAATCTTAAAGATTGTCACCCACAGATGCAAAAGGGAAAACTTTGGAGAGTTGGATTTTTTGGCCTCAGTTCATCCTTTTGCCCCCTGTATTGCAGCAGGGAGGTGCAGGGTGTCCCAGCAGGCCAAGTGCTGGAATGCTGAGGAATATTGGATTGTTCCCAGGCGATGTACAAAGTTAAATGAAAACAGAAGAGTTAAAACTTAATATTAAAGTTCAGATCATATTGATCTTTCCTTTTTTTGTTTTCTTTTTTCTTTTTAACTATGACTTGAATCAGTTTTGATTCTATTTGTACGTGTTTTCTTGTTCTTAGAAAGCTGCCATTTTCTTTCTTTTTTTTTTCTTTTTTTTTTTTTTGCATTTTCTTTGGCATTACATAGAAAATCTGAGCCTTGGTTTCAACCCTCTGCAGGTGATTGTAGGGTTCGAGATGGCTGTTTTTTGTTTTGTTTTGTTTTGTTCTTACATTTCACTTGTCTTGTTGCATGATGGTTAATAGCTGATTTGGAAATGACATTTCTCTCCTAGATTAATTTTTGTGTTTGTAAGATGTGCATATTGCTTTGCAGAATAAAAACTATGAAGTTTATCCTTGCTGTCTTTATTTCCACGGCCTGGTGGCTGCAGAGGTTTCATAAATCAATCAAAATTACGTGGAGCACAGGAGGAAATCAGGGGAAAATCTGCAGCAAAATGAAATTGAATTTGGGTTGTAAATTCTCTTTTTTCCCCCAGCACTCATCATCAAAACCTTGCTGGTGATGAATTGCCAGGCAGGGAGAAAATCAATCTGAAGGTAGCAGCCCCTCTTTCTGTTCAACTCCTGGGACTTCTCTGCTGTCGCCAAAATTTGGATTCCTGAGCCCAGCCCTGTCCTGGAGGATCAGCAGGAGCTGCACACACACAAAGGATCCATTGTGGGACCTTTCTCTCAGCTTTTGCCAAATTTTTGGGTGCAGTCTGAGGCCTGACCTTGAGGTGTCTGTGAGCCCTGGCTGGGAGCGGCTCAGCGGCCAAAACAAGGGCTGGGATCTCCCTGCTGCCCATTGCTGAGCTGTCCCTGGAATAAAGAGCAATAAGATTCAACCTGTAGTGACAGAAAGAGTAAGGCAAGGCAGAGAGCAGCTTTTTTTAATGTTAGTGAATTTAAAAAATGTCACATTTCTGTGTTATTTGTCTTTTGAAAGGATCCCTGCTGGTAATATTCCAGCAAGAAGGGGTTTCATAGTGAGGAGGGTGGTAAAATATTCCCTGTGGTGATGGGATAATCACACCAGGGAGTTATGTCAGTGAGGAAAGAGCCCAGGAGCAGCTCAGGTGAGGTGAGAGACTGAAAAACAGAGGTGTCCTTGGATTCTGTATGAACAAAACTGTCACCTAGAAGGCACAAATGGCTAAAAAATGTGATTTTGGTGGGGAAAGGGCTCGCCGTGGGGCTCAGAGCAATGGATGTGCCCCTAAATTTGAGCCTCGCCCTCCTGAAAGCCTGGTTGTGTTCCTTAAAGCTCAGGGAATGGGGAAAAACAGCTTAAAAATGCACATTTCCAAAAGGAAACCCTCTGGGAGATCCCAGGGCAATGCAGGTGACCTGAAAGTGTCTGGAAATGAGGAGAAATCAAACGTGGATCTGGGTCAGGGAGAGAACCCTGGAATTGCTGCAGGGAAAGGATTTGTAGGATGAGGTAAACTGAGGCAAAATGAGGAATGTCAGTGGGGTAGGGGGAGCTGGAGGGGATCCCTGAGGATGGAGGGGCTGGAGGGGCAATCCAGAGGGGCTGGAGGGGGATCCCTGAGCAGGAATCCCTGCGGAGGGAGAGGCTGAGGGGGATTTCTGAGCAGGGATCCCTGAGACAGAGAGTCTGGAGGGGAATTCCTGTGGAGGGAGGGTCTGAAAGGGGATCCGCAGCAGGGGATCCCTGAGGAGAGAGGGGCTGCGGGAAGATCCTGAAGTGAGGATCCCTGAGGATGGACGGGCTGCAGAGGGAATCCCTGAGGAGGAATCCCGTGGGACTGAGGGTGTGGAGGGGAAATCATGGGGTGGGGATTCCTGAGGATGGAGGGGCTGGAGGGGGATGCTGGAGCGGGGATTCCTGAGGGGGATCCCTGAGGGGAATGGAGGGGCTGGAAGGAGAACCCTGAGCGGGGAGCGCTGAGGATGGAGGGGCTGGAGGGGGATCCTGGAGGACAAAGGATTCGGAGGGGTGTCCGTGACCGGGTGTTCCCGGTGTCCCTGTCCGTGTGTCCCTGTCCGTGTGTCCCCGTCGGACGCCGCTGGGTGGCGGCACGGGCCCGTCCTTTCCCGAGCGGGGCCGGGCTCCTTTCGGAGCCGGTGGAAAATCCCGGAGCCGCCGCGTTCTCCCACCCCGCCGTTCCCCAGGGGTCTCTGGCTCCGGTGGTGTCTGGTTGGGTCTGGCAGCCCCCGGGTTTTGTGCACTGAGGGCAGGTGTGGGAGGGAAAACCGGGATTTTTCCCGGAGATGTCCCGGTGGGAGAGGCACTCCCCGCACACCTGCGGGCTCAGGAGCGCGGCCCCTCCCGCATCCCCGCACCGCGCCCCGACAGCCTCCAGGCACAGCAGGAGACCAAAACACCTCCCTGACAAAATTCCTTGTCCTTTCATCTGTATTCCCAATAAACAACACACCCACCCCTAGCACTCCGGGGTAGGCACGAGGTGTCCCCTGAGCAGCGTCCCAGGTCATGGATTAACCCTTAATTACAAATATTCCACACCGGCAGCTGCTTGGGGAAAGGGAGTGAGGTTGTTTTTCCCAGGTCTTGCTTGCAGGCAGGGAAAGGGAAGAGCAGGAAACTCGTAAGGAGTAAATTGGGTTTGTGGATCCCCCCTTGGCAGCCCAGCCCGGTGAGTACAAAGGTCAAAGCAATCAGACAGAACTTTTCCTGCCATCGGTTAAAGGAGCAATTCCAGAGGATTTGCTTTTCTCTGTTGTGATAACCGTGAAGCTCAGCCCCCAGATCTGATGCTGGTTCTGGCTGCCAAGCACAGGGTCTGCCTTCAATCAGAATTCATCTCAGCAGCGATATTTGGGGTAGAAAGGTGCTGGCTCCACGGTGGTGGCTCAGATCCCTGCTGGCAGCAAGAATTCACCATTTCCTGAGCAGGACCCAGCCCCGATGCCCAACTTTGCCCTGAAGGCGACGGGAATTAATCATTCTTTGGGAGATTTGAGCTTCCCCACCCCTCGTCCTTTATTTAAAGCCACAATCCCCGCGATTCCCGGCCCTGATGGATGCGGGAACTCCTCTCCTTCCTCTCTTCGCTTTGGGGGAAGCTGCTGCTGTGGGGGAGCGAGGCGAGCTCCTCTAATTATTTATGGCGCTCCATCGTGCGTGGATAAAATGGTTTGTAGGGATCCTTGCTGGATCGCGGGAGAGCTCCCAGCAGGGAATGCCAGGGATGCTGTGCCACCTGCAGGGTGACACCAGCCGCATTCCGTGTGCCGAGGGGATGCCGGCTGGCACAGAGGAAATTCCCTCCCTCAGGAATTGCCGGACGCGGTCTGAGGAGTGCGGAGCGAACCGCGGGGTGAGGGGAGCCCCCACAGCGGGCCCGGCACCTCCTCCCAGCCTGGCACAGCCCCAGGGACACTGAGGCAGCCTCAGCCCTCGGGTGTTCCGCAGATCTGCCCGGATCCCGGCTCTCAGCCCAGGGGAATTGCTTCCCAAAGGATCCTGCCCGGATCCCGGCTCTCAGCCCAGGGGAATTGCTTCCCAAAGGATCCTGCCTTTGTCAGGGCAGCCATCCCAGGGGTTCAGGCACACAAAGCCTGTCCTGAGCTCCAGCAATCCCTGGCTGCCCGGAGCTCCTTCCTGAGCCCCAGCACGGCCCCTGAGCTGTGCCCAATCCTGCTGGAGCTGTGCTGCTCTGGGAATATTTCAATCCCCAGACCCGAGCTCACTCCCAGGCGTGGGGAGCTCTGTCCTTTGGGGGCTGACAGGGATGGGGACAGTCTGGGGGAGGCTCTGTGAGTGGGGTGAGCTGCTGCCTTTGAACAGGATCAGGGTTTGAGATCAAAAACTCGCTGAAACCAACATTTCTGGGCGGGTTGAATCGCTTTTTGTGGCTCATACCCTGCTCTGAGCAGTAGGTGTGTGATGCTCTGAGTGCTCTCCACAGCGTGACCTCAGTGGGGTCAGAAGTTTGTGGCTCTTGAGGACAGCACATCTCTGCTATTTTTGGCTGGATTTTCCTGAGAGCAGCTTGCAGATGTTGATGTTGGGAGCACAAGGCTTCTAGAGCTGGCTGGGGCAGCCCAGGAGAGGCAGCGAGTTCCTGCTGGAGAGATTTCTCTGCTGGGGCTGCTTCCTCTGGGGCTTTGAGAAATGCTGCTTCTCCTTTTCTCCATTCCTCCTCTTCCTCCCCCTCCTCCTCCTCCCAGCCTCATTCCCTGTGCACAGCCTTGCTGGCAGTTTTGCCATCGATTGCAAATCCAGATGTGACCTTGCTGCCAAGAGATTTTGGGAATCATCCCTCCCTGCTGCTCTCCCTGCAGGGGGAGGGTGCTCTGGGCCTTGTGCTGCTCATTTCCCTAAAATCAGCCACTTCCAGCCTCCAGCCTGGGGCGTTTCAGCTGCTGCAGAGAGCTGCCAGGAAAGCTGCAACCTTCGGCATTCCTGGAAATGGGAAACCCTCCCATGTCCAGCCAGCTTCTCATCCAAAACTCCCCGTGCTGTTAGGAGGGGTTGCTTTCCCTCCTGGCAAGTGGAAGGGTTGGGATTTGTGTGGTTGAACCTCCTGAGAGATGCCAAGAACGTGTTAGAGGGGTTCAATTTAATTTCTTGGGCTTCCAGAGGTGCTGGAAGCAGAGGGTGACTCGTTAATCCAACCCATCTGGGAATGCTGGGATCTGCATCGTGCCAGGGTGGAGGCCTGGAAGTGGCAGGGGGCATTTTTGAGGCTGTAAAGTGATTTACTTGCTTTATTTGCAAAGACCCAAAACCCCAAAACTATTTGTAAAAAAGAAAAAAAAAAGTTTATTTGATTTATTTGTAAAGAGATGTAAAGGAAAGGCAAAGTGATTTATTTGCTTCCAAAGCCACAACAGAGAAGAGCCCTCTCAGCAGAGCCAAAAAGATCATTTAAAGCAGGAATCTTCTGTCTCTGGATGGGTTTGGGGTCTGCTTTGGGTGTTTGGCCTTGCTTATCCTGGGATCTGTTACCAGCAGGGTCATCCCCTGTGGATGGATGGAGGGATGGATGGATGGATGGATGGATGGATGGATGGATGGATGGATGGATGGATGGATGGATGGATGGATGGAAATGTGAACACACCTTGGCAAAATTATTCTGGGGAGCCACAACCAACTGAAATAACTTTGAGGAGCCTTGGCTCTTCTTTTCCAAGGGTTACCCCAGGTGAAAAGGAGGGAGAAATTGGGAATATCCAGGGCAACAAATGAACCAGTTGGGTCTTGAGAAGTCTCATCCCTGTCTCAAAATAGCAACACTCCCCCTGCTCTGCATGTTTTAACACCCTCATCTTCTTACTGAGCAAAATAAGCTCTTAGCTGGAGAAGAGAGGGCTTTTATCTAGATTAAGGCTGAGGCCAAGCAGGGAAGAGGCCTCTGGGTTGCTCAGGACTGTCACCATCTGCTGCTTGATGAGCTTTCTCTTCTCTTTGCTGAACCTTTTGGAGGCTTTGGGTTAATTTGAGCTGGGAAAAAAAAAATAATAATCCCAGAGAGTCTGGATGTGCCAGGGAGGGGTTCTCAGCTGGTAAAAGAGGCTCTGAGGTGTGGGAAAGCTGTGGAATCATCATTGTGGGGATGAGAGGGACCCTAAAAAGGGTTGGGAGCCTCTGCAAAGCCAAAGAGCTGAGCCATGGCTGGATGGTTGCTGAGCTTTCAATGCCAATTTTGCTGAGTGCTGGTGGTTGCTGCTTTTAATTCCTCAAAACTGAAGTCCAGGGAATGCATTTCAGAGTGTGGTGCTTCCAATTCTGGGATATTTTTGTGTCCTGAGTACCCCTGGGATGCTGAGCAATGCCACAAAGGGGAAAGGAGAGGTAGATCCACATTTCTCAGCAGCACTGCTTTTGTGTTTTCCTTACATTTTGGGTCTAAATTTTGGGTTGTGGCTCACCTGCATAATTCATCTTTTCTTTCTGAATTTTGGATGCTCCAGAGTCCATTTGGATTCTCTCCACCTGCATCCTCTCCCTCCTAATCCCATTATTCTTCTTCCTTAAGATGCTTTTTTTCCCAATTTACCAGAAGCACTTCTCCAACCTCATATTTTCCCAAATCCAGGTGCTCTCCCCTTCTCTCCCCCAAGATTTTCCACGCAAAATATTCCCATCCAAACTCAAACCCTTAACCCTGAGCAAAACCAAAACTCCCTGGGGCTGCAGGAAGTGATCCATCCTCCCTCTGGGGACAGCTCCAGCTCTTTTCCCACTCCAAGGCCTGGATCCCTGGTGTTTATAAAACCCAAAGTCTGTTTACACACTGGCCAAAAGTTGTTTAGCAGGAGGTTAAAGCTGCCAGGCATTTTTCTGGAGTCATCTGGACAAGGCACCCTTTGCTTCCCTCCCAGCAGGATTGGGAATCCCTTGGGGAATTTTCTTTGGGGTGCAGGGAACAGCATTGCCCAGAGAGGCTTTGGCAGGGAAATAGGGCAGGGAGCCTTGGTGTGGGGAACTGCAGAGAGGATTGGGGATGGGGAGCTGTGGATTTGGGAGTCCACACTTTGGGAAGTGTATCCTTGGATTTTTCCTGGAGTTTTGTGCATCCCCTGCCAGGCCCCAGCCCCAGATCCAGGATGGGATGGGAGCAGGAGATCCCTGGGAGAGGGGAGCCCCAGCAGGACCAGCCCTGCTCCTGGGGAGGGCCTTGGCAGGATTTCTGGGGCAAGAACCCGTTCCAAGATCCCTTCTCCATGATCCTTTTGCCAGGATCCCTTTCCAGGATCAGTTTTTCAGGATCTCTTTTCCAAGATTACTTTGCCAGAATCCCTTTTTCAGGATCCCTTTTCTAGCGTCACTTTGCCAGGATCCCTTTTCCAAGATCCCTTTCTGGGATCACTTTGCCAGGGCCAGTTTTCCAGGATCCCTTTTCCAAGATCCCTTTCCCAGGACCACATGCAAACCCCTCCACAGCCCATCCCTTTGGATTGAGGGAATGCTTCTGGAATCTAACAAACATTTTTCTGCTCTTCTGATTGGATTAAATGACTAAACACTCATTAGTGACACAAAAAAACCCCAAACAACCAAAACCAAAGAAATGAACAGCCACCCTCCAAAACCCAAACCAAGAAATTCCCCCATTCATTCTCTGAGAAATCAGTGAAACCTTTGCTGGAATTTCAATTTTTTAGAGTTAAAATCTTCAAGAGGGAGTATTAGAGGGACCCTCTTGTGCCTGCTGAGGGCAGTGGAGGAGGAGCAGGAGCTGCTGGTGGGGTAAGGGAACCTTTTAGGAATTAAATTGGTTTGGCCATGAAAAATCCCAATTTCCATTTCCATGAATTGCTTGGAAGGGCACTTGGGTTTGTTTTAAAATATTAATTATTTTCTTCTAAAAATGCTTGCACAGGTACAGTGGTTTCAGTGCCATGGAAGGGGTGAGGTGCAGCAAAACAATAATTAAGAAGGAAATTTTCCAGGTGGTGCTTTGGGGATTTTGGCAGCTCTGTCCCCTCTGTGGTCACTTTTCCTCCCACGTGGGGAGCAGTTTATTTTCCGCCTCCCTGGCCCCTCTGTGACCCTGGGCTGTGCTGAAATCAGATGCCAGAGCCCAGGGCAGATTTCAGGACTCTATTGCAGCAATATTTCTCTGGCTGCTCAGGTTCCCCCTTGCTTTGGGGATATTTTTTCAATTCTTTTCCCTTTTGCAGCTGAGGCCAAAGGCAGGGAATTAATTCAAGGGTGAACACAGGAAGATTTCATCCACTGCCAGGAGGAAACATGAATGCTTCTACCTGAGATTCTTTCATTCCTCCTTCAAAACACCTCTCATGTGATGGTTCTCATCATTTTATTGGCCCCTTTCATCTGGAATTTGGTTCATCTCCAATTTTATCTCGCAGCATTTCCACCCTGTCTGCTGTCAGGGCCCAATTGAATCAAGCTTAGGATGAGGATGGCTTTCTGTCCTTTTAAAATGACATTTTGCAATTTGGCCTCCTTCCCCAGAGACTGCTGAGACTCACTGCCCTCCTCCTGCTGCACATGCTGGGGTCTTACAGTAAGGTTGATTTTTAAAAAATTTCTTTTTGAAGGAAGAGATAAAAATCACATTAACTCTGGGATTCCTTCAAATGCCATACTGACAGTAATATTTCCCTTTGTCTTTTTCACACAGTGAGCAGCAGCAGCCTGGCTCTGATAGTGATATTTAAAATTAATCCAAATTATTCCATCCCAATCAATAAAAACTGGGAATTCCTGTGCTGCCCTTCAAAGGAGGATGGTTTGGTGAGGAGCAGATTGGTCCCAGCTCAATCTCTGGTTTGAATGAGCTGCCAGAAACTTTCCCCAATGCCTGTCAGGTGAGGAAGAATCCCTGAATTCCAAAGGTTTTGTGTTTGGGTGTCTCAGGTGCAGTGTGATTGCTCCCAAAGCCAGCAGTGATGGTGGGAACCTCACAGAATTCCCACTTGGAGAGGGCTCCAAGGGTGGATCCTCTTTAGAATGTCCCATATTGGACAGTGTCCCTTTGCATCCCTCAGGGACAGAAACCCAGCTCCTCCTGGGCTGTTTGCTCTGCACTGCTAACCAGCTCACACCCCACACTCCTGCCTTTTTTTTTTTTTTCCATTTTTTCCCCCTGGCTTTGTCCTGTGTGCCACAAACAACCAGGAGCAGAGGCTGAACTCCCTGCCCTGCTGGCAGAAGTGTCAGGAGGGCAAAGGTTGGGCTTTGTTTGTTGACTCAGGCCTCTCCTTGGCCAGCCCTGCCCCTCCTTGGGGAGGAGGTTTGTGCCTCCAGGGTGCCCCATTCCCCTGGGATCCCGAGGGGATGGGATGGGGGTGCCCCACAAAGGCTGGATGTGCCTGGAGGGGCTCCTGGTGCCTCCCTGCAGCCTGGGCTGACAGAGCTGCACCGACAGCCACTTTGGAGCTGGTTGAAAATGCACAAAATGCCTTTTTTAAACTGTGGGAAGTCAGGGGTGGGCTGGATTTGGTTCTCCACGTGCCTCAGGACCTGAGGGCACCTCTCCCTCCATCCTGCAAGGGCTGCTCTGTTTTTATGGCCCTGTCACCCTGGGGGAGTGAGGGCAGCTCAGCCCTGCCCGGGCTTCCCCTCTGCTGCTTTTCCACCCTTGAACATTTTTGTTGGAGAGCTGAACTGACCTTGCTGCTTCTTCCTGTACCACAGACTGACAGATGAGAGGAAAGAACAGCTCTGGGAAGGACCCTGGGCACAGGCAGAGGGTTTAGGGCTGGGAGCACCTTCCCTGCTGGGGAGGGAGTGGGTGTGCATCAGCAGGACTGGGGGTGCAGCTGCACAAGGATTCTGGGGTGGCTCCAGGTGTGAAAGGAAGCTCCATCAGTCGGGTTTTCGGACACAGAGCCCTGCAGGGTCCCTTCTTTGCCCTCCCTGCTCAGATCCTTGCTGTGCTCCTGCCAAAGGGAGGGGCTGCTGGAGGTGCCACCACCCCTTCCACCGCCTCCTGTTGGCTTTGGCTGCCTCTCCAAACCTGTGGTGCCCTGAGAAGGCTGAACCAGAGGAGGCAGAGCTAAAGAATGAAGCAGGGATTTATTAAAATCCATCTCCTCCATGGATCCACCTTGGGCAGCACCAGAGCCCAGCCAGGGCTGCACCCAGGATGAACCAAAATGGTCCCAAAATGGTCCCAAAATGCACAATCAGTCACAGGGTCTCTCACTTTATTCAGTTCTGCTCCATTTAAATATTGGAGTTCATTGTCCAATTCCAATTATGAAGTCCCATCCTTGTTGTTTTCCTCTCTTCAATTCACCATTTGCTGGAATGCATGGAGTAGAAGCTTCTGAGTCCCCCAGGGAGAGAAAAGAATGCAGGGTTTGAATCAGAACCTCTAGAGAAGCTGAATATATGTTATGAAGCCACACAGACACGAAGTAGAAGTCAAAGTTTTAGTTTTAAGTCAATAGAAATATATCTAGAGTGCCTTAGGAGACTGTGCTAGCTAGCAAAAGGCCCTAAAGCCTAGCTGAACTTAGCTCCAGACATAACAAAAACATAGCAGGACATTGCTTGGGTTTCTAGATGGAAGAGATAGAATTATTTGTGTAAACAGATAAAATTATAGATGCAGATTTTAGGTAAGAACACAGATGGTACCATTTACAGAAATAGATAAAATTATATATGTAAGATTTTGTGTGAGAACTGACACTACTTTTGTACATTAGGATTAAGTTCAGATTGGTATAGAAAGAATGTTTTAGGATCGTGTTTTCAGCTGATTGGATGATTTATGAATAAAATGCCCCTGTAATGGGGTGCAGATGATGAAGAAAACCAAGAAGAAAAAAAGAGATAGTGGCTGCTGCTTTTGCTGCTTCTGCTCAAAACATCAGGACTCTGTGCCAGAAAGCTTTTAGCACAGACTTCAATAATTACTCTGAACTCCTTGCATCCATGCAATAAACAACTTTACTACAACCAACAACTGCTCTTCTCTCTTTGGAGACCCAAGGCCCACGACAAGCATTGTTTGTATTTTTTGGGCCTGCAGCTTTTAGCAGTTGTCCTTGGTCAAGCTGGAAAAGGATTGTTTTGTCTGCCTACCCTGAGAAGAGAACTTGCTAACACTTTTATATGAAGCTCAGAGCTACAGCCTAGAGCAGCATAGAATTGGAAAAATATAAAAATTAAAACCTGAGGCATCGCTTGCTTTCCTCATCTGACTTGACTCACTATGGCTGAAGTATGAAATGGAGTTTTTGGCCTCTGAGCTGTGTTTTTGGGGGAAGACACCCAGCTTTTGGCTCATGTGCAGCGCAGCTCTGCAGAGCAGAGCCAAACCCTGGTGAAGTCACTGGGGCTGTGTTGTTCTCGTGGTCTGTGGATCAGAATGAGTCGAGTTTGAGGAACAATTACAGGGGCCTCCAGCTCTTTGGTGGTGGGGGAGAGCCGCCTTTTATCCACCACAGTAACGTGGAATTTGTGTGTCCCTGGATGTGCCACTGCACGGGATGCTGAGAGCCAAAAACTTCTCATGTGGGATTCTTTTGGAAAACAGTTGCAAAGTGTTTGTGTGTCAGAAACCATCCCCTCACACCAGGAGAGGCTCTGAGGCCACTGCTGGGGCCTCATCACCCCAAAGCCGATCCCTCCCAGGCCCTTCTGGAGGAGCCTGTGTCCTGCAGCAGGTGAGCAGAGCCTGGCTGGAGGAGCTGCTCACCGTGAGCTTTATCAGGGAGCTTCAATCCCTGCCCTGAGCCCAGCCAGGGGAGTGCCTGTGAGATCAGGAGTGATGGAACATCAGGAGTGATGGAACATCAGGAGTGATGGAGCATCAGGAGTGATGGAGCATCGGCTGGGGAGCAGCACCTGCAAGGGAGGGGTGGGAGCGCTGGCTGGGTGGGGATGGGGCACAGGCGGTGATTTCCAGATGGGCAGCAGGGCTGAGGGTGAGGGAGGGGAGCAGGTGCAGGAGCTGCCAGGCTCGGTGTGGCAGGACAGACTGCCAGCATCACCCGCAGGGGACGGGCGGGGGGACCTCCCCCGTCCCGGGCACATCCCTGAGGGACCGAACGCCATCAAATCCCCCGGGTGATGAGGCTCCGGCGGGAATCCCTCCCCGGGAACCCCGGCGGGGATGCCCCCGGCCGCCTCGGCAGCCCGGCCCCGCCGCCTCCCTCCCTGCCCGGCCCCGTCCCCGCTGCCCCGCCCGGAGCATCCCCTGCGGGGCGTGCGGAGCCCCCAGCCCGCGGGGAAGGAAGGACGAGCCCCGTCCGGCTGCGGCTTCCTCCGCAAGCCCTGCCTCGGTGCACGGTGCCCGCCCCCGGCCCTCCCCCGGCTCTCCCCGCTCCGAGCACCCCGAGCCGGCCGGGCCGAGCCGAGCCGAGCCGCGCCGCCTCCGGGGGAGCCCCCTGAGCGCAACAGTTGCCCCCGAGCCGCGGCCGCCGCCCCCCTCGCCCGGAGGACCCCCGGGGACCCCTCGGCACCGGGAGGAGGCTGCGCGGAGGAGCCGCCGCCGCTTCGCTGAGGCAGCGCCGCTCGCAGCGCCCGGAGCTGCCCGGAGCCGCCCGGATCCGGCGGTTCTGCCTCTCCCGGCGATGGAGCGGAGCGGAGGGGCCGAGCCGCGACTCCTCCCGGCCGGGCGCAGCCGCCCCATCCTCCGCCCGCGGGAGCGGAGCCGCCCCGCCGCCGGGCAGCGACCCCTCTGCTGAGCGCCCCCGACCCTCCCGGGCATCCTCGGAACCTCCCGCGCCTCCCAACCCTTTGTGCGACCCCCACCCCTTTGTGCTGTGCCCCCCTTGTGCCCCCCCGGCCTCGCCACCCCCTTGCATGCGGCCCCAGGGCTGCGGGAGCCGCTGGCCATGGGCACGAAGCAGACCAAGGGCTGCCAGCCGGGCAGCGCCGGGGAGAGCCCCCCGGGCCACCACCGCAAGAAGGTGGCCCCCAGGGAAAGGGGGGATTTCCTGGCTTCCCTCGTGGCCAAGTCCGGCGAGAAGTTCGGGAAGGGCGCCGGCCCCAGCTTGCCCCCGTACCACCGGCGGATCTGCATGATCCAGGACATGCTGCTGCTGGTCAAGCAGGGCAAGCAGGAGGAGGCCACCGAGCTGCTGAAGAACCTGCGGCAGGTGAGGACGGGCGGCTGTCTCCGGGGGAAGGGGGCTGCGCTGGGGAAAGAGCTGGAGAGCCACTCGTGCTGCTTTTGGGGACAAACGGGGGCCACGCTCCGCTTCTGCGGCTCTGACTCGCGTGGCGTAATTTTGGGGAAGTGTCTGAGGAGCTGCAGGGTGGTCAGGGTGTCACCGAGGGGGAAATACCCCAGAGAGGTGCTCGGTGATGTCTGCAGCCAGCAAACGCTGCCGGGTGTGTTTTTCCCCCTTCCCTTCCCTGCTGGCGCTGGTGGCTCTGGGGTTTGCAGCCTACTCCGGGTGGTTCCCACTGAACTTTCCAAAAGTTTGGTGTTTCGAGCAGCTCCGTTAAAGCGCCGAGGCAATCGGAGCTGGCAGCTTTTGAGAATCAGCTCTTTTACTTGCTGGCTCAGAAATACCCAGAGCTGGCAGCGTTGCTTTTTTATCTTTTTGGCGCACAATCTCCTGGTGGAGTTTTGCTGGTGTTGACTGGGGCTGGGAGAAACGAGGAGCTCTGGGGGAGAGGGAAATTAATTGCAGCGAGCCCGAGACCTTTTGCCTTGAAAAATCTGTTTGAGCTGGGCATTAGCTGGGAAGCAACAGGACGGAAAGTTGCTGTGCGCAAACAGAAAAGCAAATTAGCATTTAATCTTTCCTGCTGATAGGTGCTGATAAAAACACCCGAGTGCTCTGGGCGTTTTCAAGGCTCTGGGGTGCGCAGGGCTTTGAGGAGCAGCGAGTTTTCCATGCAAACCTAAAGCAGATCCGACTTCCAGCTCGGGTTTTCTCCCTCGGCTGCTCGGTGTAACCAGTTCTGCCACCCGGGGAAAAGTTGTTCAGATCTCTGCTGGGCACGGGGAGCTGCTCTCCTGCCCTACGGTCTGTCCATGGGACTGCTCCAGTCTGGTTTTCTTTTGGGATTTTGTGTTTGGGGTTTGCTGCTAGTGGTTTTTTTGCTGATAGCATTTCCTCCCCCCTATTTTCTGGTCCAGGTTAACTTTTCAGGGAGTGGATGTGTTGTCTGGGGCATGTCCCCATTCAGCCCACTTCCATTTCTCCCACTGCCCTGCAGGTTTAGGATTATCTTTAGAGCAGCCCAGCTGAGGAATCTGAATGGTGTCATATGATTTGTATTTTTTTTAATGGAAAACTCTCCCCATTTTCAACTTTGGGATAAAATACTTTTCCTAAGAGGAGCGTGCTGCCTCTCTGGGAGTTGGGGGTGGAATTCCTTGGGACAGTGACCTCTCCATTTGGGATCTGTGGGACCGTGGGGGTTGAGTTGGGCAGCAGATCAGAGCCCAAATGTTGCACCCTCTCAGCCACGCCAAATCTTTATCGTTGTCGCAGCCCATTGGAGCTGGCAGAAGGGCAGGTGCTAATTTTAGAGGGTGTTTATCTCAAACACCTCCCCAAAAAATAAATCTTGGGGCCTGCAAAGTGCCAGGAATCACTCTCACGTTCTCCCTGGCTCCAGACTGGCTTTTCTCAGCGATGCTCAGGTCTGTCCTCACTCTCTGTGCAGATGGGAGCTGGCACGTGTCACCACGGATGCCCTAATGACAAACCTGACCACGGGGGAACCCTCTCACCTCGCTGGAGATTGGGAAGAAAAAGCTAAAAATTAATTTTAAACTGCAAGGGGGGGAAGCAAGGAACCTGTTACAGTCAGGTGCATTTCTGGCAGTGAGTGTCTCTGAAGAGCTCGCTCTGATAAAATATATCTTAGAGTGTCAAAATAGAGAACTCTTTGTCCTAGATACCATAATAGACTCCAAGCAGGTTTTTAATGAGGTGATATTAATCCCTGCCTCCAGGGAGGGAATGTGGGATGCCCCACTGAACAAATCCTGGCTGCTCTGGGCTTTTCCAGCAGCTGGATTTTGGGAGGGGATGTTTTAGGAGGGCATTGGTGGCTCCAAGGCACCACTGGGGTTGTTCCCCCTCCAGCAGGAGCCTTCCAGAGCTGAGCCCTTGGAGTGTCTCAGGCTCAGAGTGAGGATTTGGGGAGAAGGATGAGCTTCCCCCTGTGGAAAGGGGTGGATGGATGAGCCTGGTGGGGCAGAGACTTTTCCCTGAGCCATTTTTAGGGTGTCCCCCACAGAGGGACTGTGCTCCGTGTAGGTGCTGCTGTAAAACTGGGCATTTTCCAGCAAAACTGGGGTTTTCCCAGCAAACCCAGTGACCTGGTGCCCAGCTCTCAGCAGAGATTTTTTTAAATCCCAGGCATTTAGGTCACTGGGAGCCTTTCCACTGACTTCAGTGGGTTTTGAAGCCAGCCCAGCGTGCTGCTGAGGGGTGGGTGACAGCATCCCTGCCTTAGGAGAGGCTCCACAATCTTTTTTTTTTGGAGCAGGATGAGCACATGGCCAGAGCTGAAAATCTTTGGTTTTTGGGTCTCTGTGCCATAACACCCTGCCCTACTCACCCACTGCAAGACAAGGTTTGGGGGGTTTTTTTTGCTCCCACAAAAGGTGTTGGATAATCAGGGCAGGGCTGCAGTCCTGTGTTTTAAACCTGCTGGAGCAAGTCCTGCCCTTCCAGTCCCACCACTGGGCACCAATGTCCACTGTGGCCTTTGCATTCCACCCATTTATTAAGAATTTATTTGGAATTTACCCATCCTTCTCCCTCCCCTGGGGTAGGAGTGATGCTGTTTTCCTTCCAGGCTCCTGTAAGGATTAATTTGTGTTTCTGGGAATGCCTGGAGGTTGCAAACAACTATAAAATACTGAGATACAAAGTGATTTTTTTTTTTTTGTGGTGTTTGTTTGTTTGTTTGTTTAAAAATACAAAAAGCATGAAGAGCAGGCAGACTTTGCTTCCTCAGAGAGGTCAGCAGTGGTCTCTGCTGTGGAGGCAATTTGATCCCGCTGCCTGCCCCCAAAATAACACTCCTGTTATTCCTGCTGCCAGCAGCCATTCCAGAGGGTTTGTGCTCCTCTGGCACAGCCAGGCTAATTTAACATCGAGCTCCTGAGACACAGAATACTCATTTCTTCTTCCTTCTTTCTGCTCTGGAGCCCAAACCCCACACTGCAAAATTCAAACCTCCCAAATCCCAACAAGTGCCTGCTGCTCTCCTTGGCCGAGGTGTTTTCCCCCACGGGAGGATGCTTTTGGCATAAATGCAGTGGGAAGACACTGAAATAATTAACATTTGATTTAGGCTGGTGTTGGGGGTTGCCAGAGACTTGCTGCTCACCTGGAGGGAGCTGCTGGAAATAATTCCTGCACGGAATAACTTGGAATTTATCTGCCTTGAAGTGACTTCCCAGGTTTACCTGGCAGCATCTCCTCTGCTTTCGTACAAGGAGATGCTGCAGGGAGAGGCTCAAAATGAATTTATTCAGCGTGTCCAGCACTTGGGACATGGGAAACCACTTTCAGACCCCTCTCACCATCCAGGTGGAAGAATTCCAGCTCCACTATTCCCAGTACCACCAGCTGCAAAGCAGGAAAGGTTTGAACATTACAGAGCGTGGCACTTTTTATTTTCACTCTTTTATTTTCTCCCCCGTACTCCTGAGTTTCAGTGGTTAAGGCAGCCAAGCGCTGTCAGTGTATTAAATTCTGGGAGTGTCTCTCCTGCTGGGGAGAGGATTTGTAAAACAAAGCATGTTTTCCTCCTCCCTGCTGCCAAAGGATCGCTTTTCCCAAGCGAGATGGGGAAGCGCTTCCCAGCACATTACGTTGCACTCAAGGAATTTGCCATTGGTTACGTGGAGCTTTTGCTGCTGTGCTGGGGCTGGGGGAGAGGGGAGGAGGAGGAGGAGGAGGAATCCAGCAGATCTGAGCATCATCTGCACAGGGCAGGTGAGCAGCAGTTCCAGGAATTCAATGGGGAAAGGGGGGAGAGAGAAAGGGAAGTGTGGCAGTAAATGCCTGGGTGTGGCCAGCAGCCAAGGTCCAAGGTGTGGCACCGCTGGCGAGGTGGATTCTGTGCCCTGCCAGCCTGGGGTGGCACTGCCAGGGTGGGGAGGGCAGGGCAGGGGGCCCCAGATGGGCAAAAACACCCCCAAAAATCCCATTTGCAGGAAGGGGCTGGGAGCAAACGCGCTCTGTGCCCAGCAAAGTGTGCAGACCTTGTGCAGCCCCTCCTGGCTGGGGTCCAGCCTGGCATCCCTGGGGTTCATCCCACAAAACCTTGAGGTTTATCCCACAAAACCTTGAGGTTTATCCCACAAAACCTTCAGGTTTATCCCACAAACAGCCCCTGCTGTGGGTACAGCTGTGTCCCTGCCCCATCCCAGAGGGATTTTCCAGCCAGAGGTTGTGGGGAATGAGACATGGCCCGAGCAGCCTGGGAACTGTGTGGCACAGGGATGTTTATTTAATTAATTAATGATAAATATCCTCATTGTAAGAGGGGCTTGATTGGATAGTAAAACACCAAAAAAAAATTTAAAAATACTGATGGGGACAGCTCACTTTGTGCTCCTGGGACTTCCTCCTTGAGACAAAAAAGCAGAGAAAAAAATTACAATATTTGTGGCTGGGCTCAGTGCTTGGCCCTGTGCTCCCCAGCCATGGGGCAGCATTCCCATGGAATCCATCCCAGGAATGCTGGAGCAGCTCAGCCCTGCTGTGTTTGCCCAAAGATCAACACCTGGTCCCTTCTCCTGTGCACCAGAGGTGACCCAGCCTGGGGTCTCTGGGGGTCTCTGGGCTCCTCCCAGCCCGTGGCTGCCAGCAGAGGACAGGGATGAGGAATTCTGCAGCTTTGGGGCTGTTTTTCCTCAGCTGGAGCTGCTGGGGCTGCGGGAGGGCCCTGCCCTGGCTGCAGCGGGGCCCCAGGGTGGAAGTTGGGTAACCCAGCTCTGAGAGGGGTGGCTTTGGGATGAGCCCTCATTTCCTCTGCCTCAAGCTGCTGCTGAAACCCCACCAGGGCTCCCCACGGTGCTCTTTAACCCTTAGGCTGCTGGAGGCGCTGACCACAAATATCTCTGATATTTTGGGTGTTTCCTGCCCCCAAAAAGGGTTTCTGGTGCAAGAGGCTCCCTCGCTTTGCCTCTTCCCATACTCTGCTCCTTCTCCATCCCCCTGTGGGATTTGCAGGTGGATGTGCAGGCACAGGATTGGATTTAATGATTTAATGAACCCCCTGGAAGGTGGCTGCTGCTGCTCCTCCAGGGCAAAGTGTGGTTTTGGGGGGAGAGGAAGGCTGGGAAAGCCAGGATGTGACATAAAGTGAGGGCTGGGCTGGGTTAGGCTGGGCTGGGGGCACCTGGAGCAGAGGATCTGATCCTGCCTGTGCCCTCTCTGCAGACAGAAACCTCTAAGCTGGCAGAAGTTAATGGTTGTTGTTCCACCCCAGCCCCTGTTCAGCAATTTCTCTGTTTATATAATGGCAGGAATGTGTCTTTTCCCCCCCCAGGCTCTGCTTTTTTCACACCTGATGTGAAATGCAGCAGCTTGGGGCTGCAGACAGCCTGGCACACACCTTTTTTCCCCCCCTCTCTTTTCCTTTTTATCTTGCTTCAGGCTCTGGAAGCCCAGAGTGTGAGGCTGTCTGCTCTCCCTGGCAGCGTGGGTGTGTGGGCACAGCCCTCCCTGCACATCCCTGGGCTCTGCTGTGTGCAGGGGGGCAGGAATGGGGCTGAAATTCAGTGTATTGGAGCTTCAGTGCTCGGTGTGTTGGGGGATTTGTGGCTGTGGCCTTCTCTTAGCTGAGGGAGGTGGTTCTATATTAATATTCATTTCATTCTCCTACAAGCAGTGTGGAATTTTTTTAGTATTCAACATCTTCAGGTCCTGGCCAAATGCCTGATATTATTTAATGCCTGATCCCATTTCTCTTTCTCTGTGTGTGTGTCTCAGCCTCCTTCTCCTTCAAATTTTGGAGAAAAGATCACAGCATGGTAAATTTAATCTTGCCTGTCAAAGGAAGAGCAGATTGTCCATCCCATTCCTCTCCAGGCCGAAGGTTTTAGCTCCAATTACTCCTGGCTCTGACCTTGCTGCTGGAGAGCAGGAGCTGCTTGGAGCTTTCCAGCATTCTCAGAGCTTTTCAGGACTCTTTATCTTTCAGACTTGGTGTCTCTCAAAGTCAGAGGCGCTTCCTTTGTGAGAGGCTTTGAGCTCTGGAGGAGCCTGGACGGGCAGCAGAGCCGAGGGGAGGGAGCTGCCTTTTCCTCATGGGAAATCCTTTGGGAATCTCTCTCAGTGGATATTTCATTCCCCAAGGCCTCTTTATATCACATCCACCTCCCCAGAGCCCTGCCTGTCCCGCTTTGCAGGGCAGGACTCAGGTTTGACGTTGGAGGGGGAATTTCTTTACAGGATGTTTCTGCCTTTTGCAGTGGTTCCAAAGTCCTTGTTGGAAAACCATGGAGGTTTTCCTTTCTGCTCCTCCCCAGCCCTGGCTCCTGCTGCTGGCTGCTGATTTCAGTCCCTGAGTGTCCCCTTTGCCTGTGGGATTGCTTTCTGAGCAGCTTCCCAGCCCAGCTCCTGCTCCCACTGCTGCTGCCCATCCCCAGGAGTGCTCAGGGGCTGCGTTTGGGGCAGGTTTCAGGGAGGCACTGCCTGGCAGCAGGGTTGGTTCCACTCCTGACAGTTGTGTGGAAATGAAGGTTGGTTCATGAAAGGAGAGGATGACCAGCCAGCCTGGAGCAGGAGCAGGGCTTTTTTGGAGGATGGGGATTTGTGTGCTGGGTTTTTCAGCTCCTTGCTTTCTGTTTAGGCACAGAAAGTGAGGAGATGGGTGTTAGGGACAGGAGCTGCAGTTCTGTGGCAGCTGCAGCTCTGTTTTCTACCCCCAGCATGCAGAGCACACCGAGGTGAGCGAGCTCTGTCCGTCCCTCCCTCCCACTCCAAGGATGAGCTTGGAAAACACCAGACTAAAACCTCCTTGAGCAGCTCCTGTGCTTCACCTCTCTGTGCAGAGATTCCCTGGGTGGAAGAGCACAGGGCTTTGAGCAGGGAGCCCCAGTCCCATGGCTGGGAAATTCCCAGAGCTGCCTCTGCCCCTGTCCCAGGGGATGAGCCCACCCTGGGGCTGGCAGCAGATAATTCCTGCCTCGCCCTGCAGGGCTGTTCCTTCACCCCCAGCCTCCCCAAGGCCAGGATCTTGGCACAGCACTGAAATCCCAGCAGGGGAAAGCAAAGGCTGCTGAGCAAGGAGAGCAGGCTGGGGTGGGAAATGGTTGTTTTGGCCAGGGATGTGCTGAGGGTTTTTCCTGGGACACCTCTGTCCCTGTTCCCACCCTGCCTGCAGAGCTGCTGGTGGAGCACAGAGCTCCTGCTGGGGCTGCTTTGGGATTTGGGGCATCCCCAGCCCCAGTGGGAAGTGGGATACAGGAGCTGGGGGGGTTTGGACATCAATAAAAAAAACTCAGTTCCCTGCACGAGGATGAACTGAAGCTGCTGCAGCCTCTGCCCCAGGTTTGGTTGGTGTTGAACAAACCCTGGTTCAGCCTGAGCTCCCCAAAATCAGGGCAGAGAAGCCCAGATCTCTGCAGAAACAGGACTCAAACCTCACCACACAGCCCCAAGGCCTTGGTTCATCCCAGAACCCCTCCATTTATTTCCATTTGGATACAGCTCTCCCCTCTTCAGAAAGGATTTGGGGGAAATCTTCCTCCCAGATTTCTCTGTGAGCTTCCTGGGCTTGCAGAAAAACAATTTGGGATGAGAGTGTGAATGATTTACATCCTGCCAAAATCATGCAAGATTGGATTCAATCTTGATTTAAGCAGCCTTTTTTTTTTGGTGTGGTTAGGATTTTTTGGGGGGTCATATAAGAAAGAGGATGTTTTCCTGTTTGGTTGTAAAAAGCTGCTTCTGCTTGGTGTAATTGGATACTTCCTTTTCTGAGGAGGGAGCCTGGTGTATCTGGGGACATTTATTTAGGCAGCTGTGTGGCTGGGTGAGGAATTTTTTGTGGTTTTATTCTGGTGGGAAATGGTGAATTTGGGGTTTACAGGGTTGATTGATCCTTTTGTATTTCTGACTCGAGTTACAGGGAAATGAAAGCAAGTTTAAAGAGCAGAAAAGTGGTTTTAAATGTTTTTTGATCAGTTAATACACTCAAAGTATGCTGGATAAGAAAGCAGACAAAGTAAATGCCTCAAACCAGATTTTGCATTTAAAACTGGTTGATTCATTAAGTGGAGTATTAATTGTGCATCATGAATTACATTTCTGGTCACCATAATTACAGATCTTGGTCTCTCAGGTTGAAGTTTTATTGCAGAGTGGGAATTGTGCATTTCTCCTTCATACTCCTGATCTTTTCATTGACTTCCTGAAATTCAGTGTTAAACTGGACTAAGTGAATTAAAATCCTTGAAATTGGAACAGAACCTTAGGATCATGGAGGGAAACATTTGAATTAACTGAAATGAAGATGTTTTCTTTGTCCTTGTGAGAGAACCAAACTCTCCCCAAAGCTGTGTTTGCACTTTTTTTTCTGCTTATTTTTATCACTGACTTCCCTAAAATCATTGGCAGCCGTGTCCTGCCTACCTGGGCTAACAGGAGTTGTTTAAAATTAAATATTTTTTTCAATTTTAAAATTAAAGCCTGGCCAGAGGTTGGCATCAAATTGAATTTTAATCTCACTGAATTGAATCCTTGGGCAGCTCAGTCATTAATTCTTCCTTAGCAAGTTTGGGCATTTCCTGGTGACTTTGATGAGCCCAAATCCTTTCCTTTTGGCTTTCTCTGGGGAGACTGAGCCAGCTGGGAGGATCCCACCTCCAATTTGGAGGCACATGCCAAGGTGGATCCTCAAAGGAGCATCCAAATTCCCTGGTGCCAGACAGGGAGGGAAGGTGCTGTGAAAGCCTTCAAGAAAGACTTTACCTTCCAACCCTCTTCAAATATCAAATCCCAAATCCCCGCCCTGCTCTGCCTGATGGTTCAAAATCTGATGCTGCAAATGAAACCACACAAGCATGGCATAAAACATGGGGAAGGCTTCATTTCCTCCCTTCATCCCCAAAACTGACTTTCCTTTGTTGATACAAGTCAGGGGTGAGGTTCCCAGCTCCCTGTGGTGTAGGCACAGCACTGATTGAGTCTCAGGATGGAAATAGGAGACTTTTGAGCCACCCTGCAAAAAAAAAAAAAAAGAGGGTAATTTGCCCATGCTGATGGTCTCATCCATTTCTTTGCCCATTTTTCTGGGGGTGTTTGAAGAGGAAAGCCTCCTCTCAGCAGCTCCAAAATGGATGTTTTATTGTGTGTGTGCTGTTCCCAGGCTGTTCAGTGGGGTCACAGAGTGACCAGCTGGGCTGGGGGTGCTGGATTTGGGGGGGAATTCAGAGCATCCAGCAGCACCCTGGTGACTGCAGGTGTGGAGCTGTTCCTGCTGAGTTTGGGACTCTGCTTTTCATCCTCTCTCTGGGTTGGAGCTGGAACTCTTCACCAAAACCATGGTGTCACCAGTGTGGGGGGCTCAGAGAGGCTGCCAGGGCTGCAGGCTGGCAGGGGGGAGGTTTGGATGGGATGTTGGGCAGGAATTGTTCCCTGGGAGGGTGGGCAGGCCCTGGCACAGGGTGCCCAGAGCAGCTGTGGCTGATCCATCCCTGGAAGTGCCCAAGGCCAGGTTGGAGCTCCCTGGTCTATGGAAGTGTCCCTGCCCATGGCACAGGAGTGGGAATGAGATGAGCTTTAAGGTCCCTTCCAACCCAAAGCAGTCCTTGCCCAGATCTGTGGATTTGGGAATGTTGTGCACATCCTGTCTCAGCAGGGCATGCACAACATCTGCTCTCCAGCATCTCCTTTCTCAGTATAAAAATCCAGTCCTTTCCATGGCATTCTTCTCTCTTGCCTTGCTGCTGTGGAACAAAGGTGGCAGCAGCCCCAGGAGCTGCCAGGACTCCAGGTTTTCCTGGATTTTAGGTTGTGTGCATCCCTGTAAAGGCCCTGAGGGCCTCATAAACAACAGGGGCTGTGGGTGTGCAGCATCCAGCACAGCCCTGCTCCCACGTGGGGAGCAGCTGCTGGAGCTGTACCATTCCAGGCAGGAATTCCTGGCATTTCTTGGCAGGAGAACACGTCCCAAAGCTGACTTTCCAGTCCATGGCACTGGTCACTCAGTGGAAAGGCTGACCTGTAAACCAGGAGCAGCTTTGGTGCTCCTCCTGAGCTCTCCATGCACATCTTGGTTTTCCCTCTGGTTTCCTTCCCACCCTGTTGGTGTCCAGAGGAGGAGGATGGAGACTCTGGCACGGTGCAGGTGACAGGGTCAGCCTTGCACCAGTGCAAGTTTTGGCTGTGATAAACTTCTCCCTCCTTTTTTAGATGTAAAGCAGTTCTCAGATGGGATGAACTCCCTGAAACGTGGTGAGGAATCTCTGCTTGAGGGGATTTCATCTCTTGCCCATCAGCTGCTGTTCTCCACCAACACAAAGAAAATTCATCAGCCAAACTCCTCTCCTGAAAGAAAATAAATCAGCTAAACTTCTCCTGAAATATCTTTTTTTTGAAAGACCTTTTAGTTTTGCCTCATCACATAAATCAACTTTATTTTCCAAAAGGACTGGTGTTTGCTTGTGTGCCCTCCCCTTGGAGGAGGGCAAAAATACAGGAGCCTGGAATATTCCCAAAGGCAGGGATGGAGTGCCACTGCCACAGGCTGAGATCATTCCATTGATTGCAGGAGGATGGGAATGACATTGTGCAAAATCCTGGTGGGACCCAGAGCTGACCAAGCTCCCTGGGATGTTCCAGCTCTGACTGACCCATCCCAGAGCCAGCAGGATGCTGGCTGTGCCACCAGAGAGATGCTGGAATCCCCATCCCTGGAGGGGTTTTTGGGATGTGGGGACATGGTTTAGTGGTGGGTTAGTGGTCAGACTTGAGCTTTTCCACCCTAAATAATTCCAGGATTCTTTACCAGGGAAAAGCTTCTCCACTCCTCATTTTTCAGAGGGAATGGAGGAGCAGAAGGGCTGAGCATCCCTCTGGCAAAGGGGAAGGGAAGCAGGGAATTCCCAAGAACAGGAATGAAGTGCACAGAAGTGACAGGGCCACGAGTAGGGCTCGGAGCAGCTGCTCCTTATCTCTTCCTGAGCAGGCACATCAGGGAAGATAAAGTAAAAAGGGAAAAGATAACACAGATTGAGTCAGCCTGGCTCTCAGAGGGAGGTTTTTCCAACCTATTTGCTTGTCACTGGTGATTTTAGACAAGCCTGTGGGTCTTCAAAAAAAAACAAGTTTTTTTTTCTTCCTGTTTCATGCCTGGCAAAAGGGAATCTTTCTTCCAGTCATGAATTTCTGGCATTTCTTGGCACGGGGAGAAGGTCCCAAGGCGGGTTTGGTGTCGCTGTGTGCTAAATGCCACCCCACATCTGGTGTGTGTGAGGCTGGAGGTGTCTGATTCAGCACCCACCAGTGGCTCCTCCACTTTAAAACCAGCTCAAGGTCTGTGTTAGTCATGTTTTAATGACATTGGAATCGTTTGAGGAATTCCAGCCCAGGGCTGTGGAGGTCTCGGTGGGATGGAGCAGGGAAGGGGAGGCTCAGTGCAATGAGCTCATCCTGCCTTTCCTCTTGCTCAGCTCATCAGGTTTCAGGGATTATTCAGCCCCGTGGTTGTAGCTGGGGTTGAATAATCTCGTTTAAGGACTTGGTGCCGTGTCCTGAATGTTTCTGGGGTTCTTCTTCCTCTGCTGTTAACTTCAGGAGGAGCTGCTGGTGTAAAAAATATCAGTGCTGGCTGTTCTGGAGTTGGAAAATCAATGTTCTGGGCTTGCAATGCCAAAACTGGGAGCAGGAGCTGCAAGACTCTGTTCTGGCCCTGTGGGAATATCCTGTGGCCAGAGGGTTCCATGGGACCCAGCTGGGTGCTCCCAGCAAGGCTCAGCCACCCCTGGGGAAGCAGGAGGGATTAGCAGGGTGCTCTGTTACCCTTGGCATTCCAGGCTTCTCCCTGGGGACGCTTCCTGGGCTGGTGTCACGTTGTAGGGAGTGAAGGGAATATCCCAGGGCATGGACTCAGGGATGCTTTGGTGGCATTGCTGCTCTGGAGCTGCTCCCTGCCTTATTCCTGGGTGTCTTTTGGTGCTCACCCCCACAGGCAGGGCTGGGCAGGAGCCCCAGATGGAAGGAAACTCCTGATCCTGAGCTCTGCACAGCAGCTGTGACTCAGCAGTGGGAGCAGCAGCTTTGCTGTGGATCCTCTCCGGCAAAGTGAGCTCCAGGCGTGGTTTTCATCCCCCAGCTCGTGGCTCCTTCTCCTCCTGGGGCCACAGATCCCTCACAGGCTCCATTTCCCTGGCAGAAGCTCCCTGGGCCAAGGTGTGTTTTGTGCTCTGGCATCTCCACTGGGAAATGGAATATCAACAACTGCAATTTAATGGCCCCAGCTGTCAAACAAAGCAGAAATATTTGGATTTCGGGGGTGGAGGGGGTGGGTTGGCACCTTTTATTGCTGAAAGCAGGATGTGATGCTGCCTGTCCCAGCAGGAGGGGTGTTCCTGCTTCTCCTCTCCTGCCATGGGGGTCCTGTGGGTTTGGGGTGCAGAGAGCAGCCCTTTCCCCCACAGGGGGCCCAGACCCCACAAACAGGAAAGCACAAAAGCTGTTTATTCACCCCACTCAAACCTGGGGTGGATTTCCCTTCTCAGAGGCTCTCAGGCCATCTTTGGGTTAATCTGTCACATCTCTGGGGCTCAGCACCAGCAGCCACCACCACCCTCTGGCCTTTCTGGAGCCTGGTGTGTGGTGAAATAAAGGGAATTTTAATGGCACTTACTGGAAATGTTTGCTGGCTCTGGAGGGCAGAGAGCTCTCCATCAGCCCAGCCTGTGTCCCCTGGGATCTCATTCCCTGATTTTGTTCAAAATGCTCCTTCCACTGCTCCCTTGAGCTGCAGCTCACTCTGGGGTGTCCCACTCCTTCCCTGGGAAGGGAACTGGGAGGAGGAAAGAAGTTTTGCTCAACAAAAACCTGCATGAAGCACTCTGCTAATCCAACCCCCTTGGCTCCAGCGGGATTTAAACATGTGCTTGTAGTTAATCAGGTATTTAAGTGGTTTTCTGACTTGGCAAGCCTGAGAGGAGATATCCCAGAGGAGCAGGAGAGCAGAGCTGTGGCCTCCCAGCTGGAAGGGCTTGGAAATGGGGGTGGTGAGGGCAGCAGTGCCACTTTGGGGTGTGGGTTATCTTTCTGTGACTCAGTTTCTCCTTTTGTTCAGCTCACAGGAGTTGGTTGGGGTCAGTGTTGGGCAGTGAATTCCTCTGAGCTGGTATGAGGGCACAGGAAAGATCCTGCCAGGGGCTGCTGGATTCAGAGCTGCCACATCCTGGAGAGGAGACACCCAGGGTGAGAAGGGATTTCAGGGAAATCATCCCCCCTCACTCTTGGAAAAGCTGCTTGGGGAGCTCCCAGCTCTGTGTGGGGCAGCTCAGGAGAAATTTCATGGCGTGTGAGGGAGGTTTTCCCTTTGCTCATGGATTTCACCCCTGAGCAGGGAGGTTTCCCCACCTCAATCTGATTTTCTTGCTGGGTATTTCTGCTGGGATTGCTCTGGAATTTGTCTCCACTTAACCACCCAGCATCACAGCACTGATGTTATTATGCAAAGTGTAGATTATTTAACTACACAAGGTTTTTTTATTTATTGCTTTGACGTTGCTTTGAATCCCGTTAGAGAAATCTGCTTTATTAATGGACTTTGTCTGTGCTTGAGATTAACTGGGGATGCTGGATTTGCAAATGAAAGAATTGGAATTCATGTTGTCCATATTAATTACTTGGGTGATGCTGGCTTCCTTGGGGAAACCTTTATTTTTATTCCACTCCTGTTGCTTTGTCTTAATTCAGAAAATGAGTTTGGTGCTGTGGGATTGGGTTGGTTTTTCTCCTTTGCTGGAATTCCCTTTGAACATTTAGGAAGATACTAAATGGTTTCATGGAATAGGCTGCTCCTGGATAAATTTTAATGCAAAAAAGGGGTCAGGGAGCTTTTATTTCAATGTTTTGTTCAACCCTACTTCCTCCTCTTTTGCTTTGAGCTAAAATCTCTCTATATCTTGTTCCTTCTAAATCTTTACCTTGCAAAATCTCCTAATTCCTGCAGTGACACTCAGCCAGATTCTTGTGCTGAGTAATTCCACCCTCTTTGCTGGTAAAAAACCAGGGATATGCCTGGATTTTGGTATGTGCAGGTATTGCTATTGATCCAAACCCATTTTTTCCCTGTGCTTCTTCCACCCAGACTCCTGCAGTGGTGTAAATGGCCCCAAAAAAGAAAAAAAAAAAGGTTTGGCATGATTTTATGGGAGTCAGCTGCAATTTGTTCACTTAAATTGTCTTTTTGTCATGCTTGCATTATTCCACAGCAGCCAGTTTGGAGAGTTAATTGAATATTTGTGTCTCTCAGAGATGCCTTCAATTACTTCCATTGAATAACTCTGGGAGAGAGCTGTGATGAGGAATCACTGATGCTTATTTTCTGTATCAGAAATATCTGAGGCTTTATCCCAGCTCCTATTAAAGGATGCCAAAACATTCCTAGGGTCTCTCACCCCGAAATTCCATCCTTTTGAAGCAGAGTTTAGCATCCATGGAGCATTAACAATGCATCCCTCTCTGGCTAATGCAATAATAATCAGCTCAGGGCTTGCAAGTGGGAGCAGCTTTCAGAGAGCAGTTCTTGGGTTGCAGCCTCTCATTGTGTGTGCAGGAGTGGATTGATTTCTGCTGGGTCCAGGAGGCTTCCAGGTGAGGCAGGAACATCATTATTGATGCTGCAGGTTCTGGGGGAGGGCGTGGGAGTGTTTCCCAGGGCTGGACATCAAAACAAAACCCCTGGATAGCTGTGGGCAATCCCCACCTCAGGATTTTTGGCTGCATTGATCAATTCACCAATATTTTCAATTTTTTTTTACATTGTTGGATTGCAACAGCTCTGCTGGCTGAGGAGGGCGAGGGGAGCCATCAAAAGCAACACTTTTGGAGTGGATAAAAAAGCAAATGTGTTGTTTCAAGTGAGATTTGCAATTCCTTCTGTTTCTGCCTGCTCCTGGGAGCAGCAGGTCAGGATGGGCTCAGAGAGGGCTTTTAACCTGCTGTACATCAGGAGACCCACGCTGGCCTCCTCCTGAAGCCTCTCCTGGTGACAGCTGCTGGGCCAAGACCATAAATCCTGATTCCTTCCTAAGCAGAGCCTGGTTTAGAATTAATGGCAGAGCCTGGCAGCTCGTGCAGGGCTGTGTTAATTGCGAAGGGAGGGCAATTTGGAGAAGGTGCCTGGATTAGAGGAGTGAGAGGTGAGGATTCCCAGTGCCTCATTGGCTCTGTTAGACCAGGGCTGAGCTCTCCTGCATCCTCCATCCCATCAGCCAAAGCTCAGCTCTAGCAGGATCCAGTGTCCTGTCCCAGGCACAATCCCTGACAGCAGCTGGGGACCATCTGGCCCAGCTGCAGAGCATCTGTTCTGCCATGCAGGGCTTTCCACAGCCAGATCCTGCTCCTTCCCTTGCTGGGATCTGTTCCTTCTTCCCTCCCAGTTCCCCTGAACTCAGAGGACCTTCATCACCTGTGAGAGCCGTGCCCCTTCCCCACAGTTTAATGGGAGTGGGGACACCAGAGTCACCTGGGGAAGGACAGGGGGTGGCAGGATGGACAGGCAGCACCAGCCTTGGTGCCTGGTTGATTCGTCCCTGGGGCTGGGCCATCTGGGTGAGGCTTTTTGGACTGTTTTTCCCAGCAGAGATGTTTGCAGGGGTGTGCAGAGCTGGGGTGTCTGGCTCATGGAACGCTGGACGCGGGGGTGAGGAGCAGACTGCCCCCAGGGCTCGGTGTTGATCCAACAACTCCCATCAGCTGGAGGGGGTGTGGGGAGCCTGGTCTGTGATTCCAAGCAGGGAATTGTGTGATTGGAATGCTGCTCTTGTCCCAGGAGCTGTTCACTTGCTGCAAGCCCAGACACAGGGGCAGTCTCTGACAGGCAGTGGAAACGATGAGGGCGAGTGATTCCTCCCCATCTGACAGTGCCATCCTCTACTTGAGAATCTCTTCCCCTTTCCTGCAGGGATCCCAGTTCTGCTTTTCTCTTTTGTTCCTGTAAATACTTATTTTAGGGTTGTTTGTGGATTTACTGCTTGTGAGGGCAGGGTAGGAGAGCTGCACACACAAATAAAAATCTTTAGTGGCCATCAGGCGTCTCCTGTCACCTCCCAAGGACAAGAGTTGTCTGAGCCTCGGGTTACCTCTAAAAAAACCATGGGGTGCTGAAGCAAATCATAAAAATCTAACTAATATGGATTGGTGATCAGCTGCAGAACAGATGGGGCTGATTTTGGCTGGGAGAGGGGGCAGGAAAACCAGGCAGAGCTCCGTGCTGGCTGTGCTGGGAAACAAAGGTGAGAGCAGCACGAGGGGGATTTTCCTGCTCCAGTTGCCTCAACATTGAATGTCTAGGATCAGCTAATTAGAGGGGCTTTTCTTGGCAGGTAAATGAGAGAGACAAGCTCATCCAGGGACTGAGTCAGCCCAGCTGTCTCCGAGCAGGATGAATCACCATCCTCATATGAATTGACAGCACACTGAGCTTAGGTGGCAGCTCTGGCTCCTTCCCTGACAGGAGATAATAGGCAGCCTCTCCTCCAAGTCCATTTTCCAGCAGGGATCTAGAAGGCTTTTGCAAGTGAAAATAAGTAGTTTTTTTTGCAGTTGGGATCTGGCAGCACAATGTGGTTGAGGCTGGGGCTGATTCTGGGAATCAGGAGTTCCTCTGCAGCCCTGAGAGCTACTGGTCACAGGGCAAAAGGGATGAGAAATTGAGAAATTGATGAAGATGATGAGAATTGATGAAGTTCTGCTCCTGACCTGTGGTTTGGATATTCCAGACAGCACCTGGGATGCTCCAGGAAGCTCTCTGGGCAGACACACGAGGATGGAAATGGCAGATTTGATTAAACTGGTTGTATTTTCATTTAATGCTTCACTGCAGAGCTGTGAAGGGGAGGCCCAGCAGCCAGACTGGAGTTAACAGGGTGGGTGTAGTGCAGGGTTGATGCATGAACCTTTTTCTCTGGGTTTTAGCCAGGAATGTGTGGGGCTGTGGGTGGAGCTGGCTCCCAGGAGCTGAGGGGGTGGGAGAGTGACCCCTCAGCTGTGCTTTGCTCAAATCCTCCTTGACCTGCAGCTTTTTCTGCCTCTTCCCTTTGCAGGGGGAAAACTTTGTGTCATCACTCTCCTTGGGAGGGTTCTGAAGAGTCTCTTGTGCCTCTGGCAGGCTGGGCTGTCACCCATCTGTCTGGGAGCAGCAGGAATAAGTGACAAGTGCCACCAGGAGCCATCTGGTGCAGGCTCTGCATGGCCAGCAGGATCCTGGCTTGGGGCTGGAGCCCCAGCTGGAGCCCAAGCCCCAGGCTTGGATGGAAAAGCAGGATTTGGGCAGCTCCTGCTGCTTTAGGAGGGCTGAGTGGATGAGATTTGGTGAGCTCGAGGCAGAGTTGGGTTAAAGGCAGTGGTGGATGGGAATTGTTGGAGCTGTTCAAAGCAAATCCTGGAGTCACCTTACCCAAACAGAACTTCCAAGCTTTTCCTGGGATCCCAGTGGCTCTGTAAATCAGCAGAGCTGAGGCCATCCTTATTAAACATCCACAGGCACTCTCCTGAAGAAATGTTAACTGTGATCTGGCCAGATTCCAGTTGGAGTCATTGCCTTTGCCTGGCAGTATGAAATAAAAGAGCATTTTTCTGCAAATCTCCTATTCTCAGTTGTGTATTATGTGGCTGGCAGCATCACATCTCTGCCCATTAATCCATCTCTCCAAGTTCCTCCAATTCCAGCCTCCTGGAGGGGGTTCAAGCTGCCACCATTTATTATTTGAGTCAGTCTGCCAGGGAAATATTTGCTCCTTCCCTGAAGCATCGACTCCCTTCTCTCTCTGCACCCTCAGTGCTTGAACGAGCCATTTGTGGCTCCCAGACTGATATTAACTCTGTGAAACAGAAAATAGCCCACATATTTAAACACTGATTTTACTCCAGCTTGGTGGGTTGGACATGAAATCTGCAGAAGCAGTTGTAGGTTTGTGTGGAAGTTCCCAGGGTGGCTTTTGGGACGCTCCATCCAGGTGTGCTGAGCTCCCAAATGCTGCCTGCCCTCCTCAAAAGTGCAAATTTGATCATCTCTCTGTGGCTGAGGGCTGGTTTTTTTGTCCCAAAATATGTTGTGACATCATTACCTTTGGGGTGCTTTACTCTTCTCTCAACCAGAAATCGATTCCTGCCTTAAAAATCTTTTTTTGGGGAAGAGTAGGAGGAAGTGGTTGGATTTTCCTCACAGGACATGGGTTGAGCAGCAGGATGTGTCCAAAATCCAGAAGAACATGGGGCTGAGTCACATCCCAGCCCTCTCTCTGAGCTGACCTCCCTCCCCACACTAATCCCACCTGCTGGAATATTTTTTTCCAGATAACTTGGAGCAGATGATGGATGGAACACTGAGTTAATCCTTCTTTCCTTCCTTCTTGTTTACAACACCAACCTCCCTGCTTGGAAATTCAGGATGCTGCCCTGAATTTAGTGGAGATAAAGGAGGTTTGGAAGAGGTGCTGGCCAAACCAGCAGCTCTTGGGATATTTGTGAACAGCTGTGATGAGTTTTTTTTGCACAGGAACCTCATTTGGGCAGCAATAACTCGGTGTTAGTGAAAACAACAGCAGAAGCTGCTCTCTCAATGACTCCTCACAGGGACCTGCTGCATTTTCCCCTAATTACAATTCAATTTGCAGTGATAAATAGTTTAATAAGCAAAAATGGGCTTGGCTGGGGTTGGTGATGGCTCTGTGTGGCTTGGGGGATGCTGGGACTGGTGGAACACAACTTGGAGCCCCCAAAGGCTGGGAGCTGCAGTTTTGGGCAGCAGAGAGGAATAAAAAGTTGTTTTACTTGAGGGAAGGAACAGCTGGGGGTGCAGCTCCCAGATGTTTTGCTTGGGTGATGTTGGCCTGGAGAGTGATGGGTGAGCTCTGAGTTTTGGGGGAAAAGAGCTGTTTTTATGGGTTTTGCTGCAAATAACAGGCTGGGCACAGCATCCCTGTGCCTCTCACTGGGTTTGGGGTTTTCTTTTCACATATAATTGTGGTTTTTTATACCTTTCATGGCTGTGGCTGGGGAATTTCTATTGCTGGCTGCTGGAGGAACACGTTACATTTTTTCTGCTGGATTTTTGGATATAAATTTCAAATTCACCCCTCAAAGTGGGGTAGGTGGTTGGGGGTTTTTTTTGGGTTTTTTTTTTTTTTTTTTTTAACCTGATAGCTTTACACTGCTAGATTTGCAGAACATTCCTCCTGTGGAGGCTCAGCTGGTTGGTGGCAGGAAGTTTTCCTTCCAGTGGATAAGGATGGATCAATGGTTTGGCTTTCAGCTTCCTCAAGCTGGAAAAAAATGGGATAAACTGCAGAGAAGTCACAGGCGATTTCTGTTTGAAAATTCCCCTTTTTCCTGCAGAGATGTTCCCATTTTCCTGCCACACCTGGACAAGGCACCCCAGCAGAGTTCAGGGGTTTGGATCCACTCCTGAACACCCCTCAAATCTGTCCTGAGAAAGCCATGCCTGGCTGATAAATCCCATCACTTTAAACCCTCTTTTATTTGAAATCTGCACTTGCCATCCAGGTAAAATCCCCTGGGAAAAAGGAATGTGCTGAAAAAAAGTGACTGGAGCCAGATGCTGGGCGTTTTCTGCAAAGCCAGTGATGGGTGATTTGCTGCTGACAGCATGAACTGGTGTTAAGTTATTAAATTGCAGATGAGCTCATCACTTGGCCTCGAACAAGTTTCAGCCTTCAGAGGCTTTAAAATATTGTGTGTGGTGGAAAAGAGACAATGCTGGTGAGGCAGAGAGGTTTGGGGAGCAGCTGAGAAAGACATCTGTGCCTAAAAAATGTGAGTACCAGGGGGGAGCAGGGAGCGCTCCATGTGGAAAATGTAAAGTTCTCCCAGGAGAGAGGAGGAGAAATTCTCTGATTTATGAGCTGGACTTTTTCATTTTAGCTGAGGAGAAAATGATGAAGAGTTTTGAGATGCTTGAAAGGGCAAGATGCTGAGCCTGGTTTGATTCTGAAAGGTCCCAGTGAGTTGTCCCAAGTCCCCAGTTTGGCCCTCTGGTCGTGCCTGGTGTTTGCCATAGATCAGGGACCAAATCCAGCTTTTATCTGTTGTTTGCTTAATCCTAATGCTGAGCTTTACCAAACTGGGAAGGTGACATCCATGCTGCTGGTGGTGCTTCTCTCCCTGGAAAAGTGGGAGTTTCCTTTGAGCACCTCCCTCCACAATTTCTATTTCTTCTTCTTCTTGCAAAGGAACCCAAGCTCTCTCCATAATTTTTGTTTTAAAGCACAAAAATAATAATTTGTATAAATTTGTAAATAGTAATTTGTATAATATAACATATATAATTTGTATAATATAATATAATTTGTAAATAGTAATTTGGCAGAAGCCGTGAGACGGACCAGAAATCAGTTTGGCCACTTGATTTTCCCAGCTGGGCAGCCTCACACGTGTGTGGTTTTTAACTGCCTCGACTCTTTTTTTACTAAAGAACCTGTTTGCAGTCAAGGAGTTGGTGTTAACTCAGGCAGTGCTGCGGGGCTGATCCTAAAAATACCAAGGAAAGCAGTGGGATAAACACTTGTCACCTCGTTTGTGGCCTGAGCTGTAATTGCTGTAATGTGAGATCCCTCGGGCTGTTGTGTCTGAAGGCATAATGGATTTTTTTAAAGTGTAGATGTTTATTTTCAACCTGGCTGAAATCACAGTGCATCCACACCTACAAGCAATGTGTTTTCCCGTGGGGTTTTTGGGGCTGGAGCCTCTCTGAGCTCAGGACAAGCTTTACTTTATTGCACCGTGCCAAAGTGTTATTGGCTTGTGTTTGCCAGGAGGAAATTCTTTGTGCTGGGTGCCACCAGCTCCATGGGAAGTAAAAGAAGTTCAAAAAGGAATAAAAAGATTATTTGGGTATTATAGACACAAATATATTTGAGGTGAAAGGAGCACACTGTGTATAACCCTTCCCCTCCCCATCCCTGTGCACTGATGTATTCCATACGGGGAGTTCTCTGCTAAAATTCCTCAAATTATTCAGTCTAAGAATTACAAGCCATAGAAGTCAGCCTTGGAAGAGATCTCAGGAGGCAGGATCAGCTCCACCTGAACCGCTCCTGACACCACCTCGTCCACCCTCCTCTGCCACAGCTTCCACTCCCTCCCAGTCTCACCCAGCATTTTGCTCTTCCCTCTCTCCAATCCATCCTCCCCTTTCCAGTGCTGCAGTTTTGGGCTCCTTCCTCCCTCCCTGTGCACAGCAGCCCCAGATCTCCTCCAGTGCTGCATTTTTTCTCCAGGTGCAGCTCCGCGTGATGTTCTCCGGGGTCGTCTTGGATTTCATCCTGTTGCAAGGGTGTCATTGGCTCAGTGGGTTTATGAGGCTGATCCTGCAGCCCTAAAGCCTCTTTGCAGAGCAGGTGAAGGCCAGGAGTGCAGCTTCCCTCAAGGTGACACAAGGTGTCCCTTCCTTCTCTTTGTCACCAAAACTTCAGGAAAAACAAAAACCCTCTGACAACATTTTCAGTGGGAGCTGCTGGGGATCATTTCCTCCTCCAGTGAGGGCTGACTTTAAGAACCACTGGCTTTTCTACCCCACCTAACCTTGCTCCTTTGCCCTGTTCCCTGCAGGATTTAGGGATGGAGTCCACCTCTCTGGATGATGTCCTCTATCGTTACGCCAGCTTCCGAAACCTGGTGGATCCCATCACCCACGACCTCATCATCAGCCTGGCAAGATACATCCACTGCCCCAAACCAGTAGGTGCCATGGTCTCCTCACACTTTGGGGCTGTGCTGCCCTGGCAAACTGGGAATGTGGAAAATCCTCCCAGTTCTGGGTGGGTCTGGACCAAGAGGATCAGGTTTTCCAGCTGAACGAGTGATGTTTGGCTAATGTTGGTACTCCTTTTGGCTTGTGTGTGGCAAGGGATCATCCATGGGTGGATGGACCTGCAGGCATCACTCTCCTGTATTTGCTGCTAATAACAGGTCTTTAATTTCCTGTGAGAGTGTCTGAAGGGATGGAGTCATTCACTGCTGCTTCTTGTGGACGTTTCACTCAGTTATAGTGTTTGAAAAGGAGGGAAATTGCTTTTTTTTTTTTTTTTAAGCACTTACAGATTTCTTTCATGTTGTGAGACAAAGCCACAATGGTGCTGTTTGGGCTGTGGTGTGAGTCTGACACTGAAGGGCTTCATAAAACACTGCACTCGGTAAAGGGTGTTGGGAAGGGTGGAAAGGACACCAGGGGCCCAAATCTCCACCTCCAGAGACAAGGATGGCTCTCCATGTCCTGCAGCATGAGATGGAGATGGAGCCACCCCCCTGTGCTGTGCAGGGATATCCATGGATCCCTTTTCCTGTGGAGAATGAGATCCTTTCCTTCCTCCTCCCCCATGAGCTGGGAAAGTGGAGAAAGCTGCTCTCGTGCCGGGCGCGTTTCCAGGCGGAGAGGCCCCGTTCCCCTGCTGAGCTTGTCCTTTTCCAGAGCCCTGTGACTAAGCTGGTTTCTCCTCCCGAGGGTGAGCCATGGGAGGAGAGCTCTGTATCCTCCATAAAAACACCCCGAGGCCACTCCTGGGCCTGGAGCTGCTCCAGTGCAGAGCTCCTGCTCTCCCTTGTCCCCCTGCAGGTTTTTTTTGGCACCAAGGGCTGTGCAGGAGGCAGTGCCAGGGTAAGCAGGGAGATGGAGAGTCCTCATTCCTCTGCTCAGCCCTGTGGGGCACATCTGGACAGCTGTGTCCAGTTCTGGGCTCCTCAGGGCAAGAAGAGCTCTTGGAGTGGGGCCAGAGCAGAGAGACAATGAGGATGAAGGGACAGGAGCATCTCTGACAAGGAAAGGCTGAGAGAGCTGGGGCTGTTCAACCTGGAGAGGAGATGCTGAGAGGGGCCATCATCCCTGGCTGTCCCTCTGTGCAGGGACCCAGTAGTGGGACAGGAGGAAAGGGCAGGAACTGATGCCCAGGAAGCTCCACCTGAAAATCAGGAAGAATTTCTTCCCTGTGCAGGTGAGAGCTGGAGCAGATTGTCCAGAGGGGATGTGGAGTGTGGAGCCTCCCTTCACTGGAGAGATCCCAGAGCTGTCTGGACACAATCCTGGGCCATGTGCTGGGAAATTTGGGCCTTCCAGCCTGACCATCCTGGGATTCTGTGCTGGCAAAACCCCAAATGAATCAGCCTGTGCAGCACTGAGGCTCTTTCTCTGCAGGAGATACTTTCTGGATGCCCTTGGTGGTCTCCACATCCTTTGCACAGCTCAAAGCACTACACCAGGGATGGATGGATGGATGGATGGATGGATGGATGGATGGATGGATGGATGGATGGATGGATGGATCCCTTGGAGAGGGAAGCAGGGGTTGTGCAGGTGGCAGAGAACAACTCCAGCAGCAGTAGGGCTGTGCTGCAGCTCCTCGTTGGTGGCTTTGCCTTGCTCAGGTTTGGGTGCCACTGGCTGTGCTTTAAACCCTTTTTTTCATCCCAGTGTTTCATGGTGGTTTCCTGAGATACTGATGTTCTGTAAGTCCCCAGAAAGTTGCCTGCTTTAGTCACCAGGGTTATTTTCCAGCTCCCAGCCCTCTCTTCCCCCAGACTTACTTCACTTTGACAGAGGCTTGGCATGATGTGTGAGAGCAGGAGAATACTCAGGGCCAGGAGTGCTGCAGAAGTTTTGGCTTTTGCTCTGCATCCTGTGCCACAAACATCCATAAATATATATGTTGAGGCAGCTGGGAGCTTGTCCTTATCCATGCAGAGGTGGATGGAGCTGACCTGGACCCTGGTCCCTGTTAACCTTCTCTTTTAAATATGTCCCTGCTCAGGGTTATGGGGTCCTGCTTCCCTCCTCCCTCCTGGAGAGGCTCTCCTGACTCTCTGTACATTGCTTTTTTCACTCGGCTTCTATTTATACCACCCTTAGCTTAAAGGTGACCCCTTGGTCTCTCCTCTGAGCTAAAATAAATTTGAATCATTTTTCCAAGCCCTGGGTAAACACGGCCTGAGTCTGTATGGCCAGGAAAAATTGGCCTGGGCTCCCCAGCGTGGCTCTGGAGCTCAGGGGATGCTGACTCCAGCCAGCAAACCCAAACCAAAAGCTGTAACTTGTGCTGGAGTGCTGTGAAGGAGGAATCTGGGAGGTGGAAATGTTTGGGTGAGCTTTGTGTGGGTGTCCAGGCAGTGGTGCATG
This sequence comes from Fringilla coelebs, assembly GCF_963513975.1. Taxonomy (NCBI): domain Eukaryota; kingdom Metazoa; phylum Chordata; class Aves; order Passeriformes; family Fringillidae; genus Fringilla; species Fringilla coelebs. Next base: position 5,165,145 of record NC_140046.1, on the reverse strand, counting down.
GCTGGATTGCTGCTCCCAGGCTCTGCTGAGGTCCCAGCCTGGCTCAAGGGTTGGGGTGTGAAAGGAGCCAAGGAAAAACTCCTTTCCAGATCCTTTGGAAGTCAGGGGTTGGATTTGGTCCCACTACAGATGTGTTTAATGCTGTTCAAGGAAACCCAGGTCCTGGAGTGCAGCTCTTGTCACCTTTGGGGTTCCTGAGGCCTCGGCAGGGGCAGATTAGCTGCTCAGGAAACTCAGATTGTGCAAGTTTCCTAACAAGGAAAGGGGGATCAAAGACATCTGGCCAAGTGTCTTCTCTCTCATGGCCAGTCTTTTATCTCCCTGCCTCTTTCCTCGTGGAAAAGGTTCCTTGGAGAGCAGCTCAGCTCCAAAGCCACTTCCCAAAACTCAGTGCCAGGAAGCAGTGGGTGCTGCCCTCGGGATGATGTCTGCCTGTCCCCATGGGCAGGAAAAGGGGACAAAACACCCCAGCAAAGCCATGTGCTGTGGGATTGCAGCAAACCTCCTGCAGCTGCTCTGGTTTGCAGTGAGAAGGAGCTGAAAACACAAACTTTGAGTAAGGAGCAAAGGGCCCCCATGAAAAATTCACAGTTCTCCGTGCCAGCAGGGATATCTGGCCCTGAACTATTGGAAAATTAAAGCAATTCCTTTTTTTCCACACACCAAAGCCACGTGTGTGGATGACTGATGGCTGTGATAGGGAGTGAGTCAGGCTTCCCTCCAGCTTGAGGACTTTTTGGATTTGGGATAAGCACTGGGGGAAGGCGGAGCCTTGGCAATGCTGATTTGGGGCTTGTGCCCTTGTGCTGCTTCACTGCAACCCCTGGGATGTACCTGGGAGCTCCTCCAAGCCCTGAAGGCTGCCCAGAGTAAGATTTTGGCTTTGCTGATCCCCATCCTGCTGCTTTCTGGCAGGGCAAGGCTGGCAGAGCAGCTTAGCAAAGCCCCAGCCCAAAATCCAGCTTTGCCTGGCCATTCTCCTGCAGCTCCTGGGCAGAAGCTCCTCCGGGCCTCAGGTGGAAGATGTGACCCTGTTCAAACACAGGGGAGTGGATTTGGGCAATTATCTCAATTTGGGATTGAGATTATTCCCTGTTGTGTGCAATAGGGAACATCATCCTCATCTTCCCCACTGAAATTCAAGATAAATGGGGACAGGGAGAGTTTTTAAAGCTCTTCTAAGAGTGGAAGCAAAGTGGATTTTGCCCTGGGTGGATGGAAGCTCTGTTTTCCTGTCATCTGAGCAATTTCTGTGTGGCTCTTTCCAGGGGGTAGGCACCCTCTATTAGGGAAAAAAAAATAAAAGAAGAAAATAAAGAAATAAAAGCAAAGAGTTTTTGTAAATGGGGAAGGTGCCAGGAGGCTTTCCAGTGATTGCTCTTCCTCGATGGCAGGGACTGGGATTCCTGGCCAAAGTCCAGCAAGTGATTATCTCCCAGTTTGGGCTATTTGGGGATTTCTAAGAGCTTTATCCCACCCTTCCCATCTTCAAAGAGCTCCGCAGTCGTTGGGTAATTTGCTAAATCCTCCTGATTTCTCTGTCACTTTCCTTTTTCCCCTTGCCATCCATCCTGCCAGGACAGCCCCAGCACAGCTCCTGGGTCTGCATTTGTGTTTTCACATCTGCTTGGAGCACTTGGAAGGGACCCCTCTCCCTCCAGCCTCACTGCATCCCGGAGCTGGGAGAGCTTGGATACCCTCAACTGCTGCTTTCTCACCTCTTTTTCCCTTAAAAAAATTGGGAAAATCCCCAGTTGTGCTGTGCCTGCAGAGCAGAGGCGGTTCATGAGCTGGAGCTGAGCCTTGTGCCCTTTCCCTGGGATTCACATTAGCAGGGAAGAGCAGGACTGGATGTGAGGGGGTCCTGCCACCCCTCCCCAGGCTCCCAGGGCTGAGAACCCCCAGGGAATGACAGAAACATCACAAAAATATCCCAGGCACACTCCTGCAGCCGTGGGGGGCTGGCCTGGGCTCTGCTTCCCGTGGGATCCCAGCTGATCCAGGCTGGGAAAGGCTCTCTGGGATGTGCTGAATTTGGGACATAAATAACCCAAAAGGCCACATCTGGTTTCATCCTGGGAGGGGGATGGGGGACAGAGGAGGGTGAGCGGTGCCTGAGGGGATGAGACCTGCAGTTCCAAGGGGGATTTTCCCTGAGAAATGTCAATTTTCCTCTGAATTTCATCTTCCCTGTGCGTGCTGAGGGGGAGGGCAGTGCCATCTTTCAGGAAAGGGAATGAAATCTTGAAATCAGAGGACAGAGTGGAACAAACACTCCGGAAAGGAGATATGGTCAACTAAAAATGAAATTGAATAAACCACAGAAAATTTGAAATGGAGTGACTACAACCAAATGCACTGAGAGAAAATGACGTGCGGTGAAAAGGACCAAACCTTGCTGAAACGATTCCCATTGAATTCCCTAAAATCAGGGAATAAAGGTAAACAAAGAAACAGAAGAGAAACAGAAGGAATGAAATTTCAAAAAATAAAACAAACCTGATACAAAGTGAAACAAGAAAAGCAAAATGGGATGACATGAAGTGCATAGCAATGCCCAATTGATCCTCATTTAAATCAAGATTTCATTCCCTTTCCTGAGAGTGCCATCATCCCCTGAGCACTCTGATTCCAGTGGGTGTTTTTCTCTTTTTCTGTTGTGCACCAGCTGCAAGGATTAACCTGTTGTTTGCTGAAATATTTCCAGAGTAATGAGTAAATCCAGAATAATCCCTCCTGGATTTTTAGCTGCTCCCTTTGTTTCATGGCAGCTCTATCAGTAGGATACAGATGGATTTAGCATTAAAATTTAGCTGCTCCAGTGACCTTTCCAGTGGCATCTGAGTGATCTTCCCATAATGACTTTGTAGCACTCAAGTGGGTCCAGTGTAGGAGTGGGGATGCTCCAAGGCCTCCTCCCCACACCTCAGGCAGGTTTTTAGGGCCAGGAAATGCAGCACACACCTCCCTGCCATTCCCCACTCCCATTCCTCCTTTCTGTGGAAGCAGAGCTGGGTACCCTCCAACAGCTCTCAGGGAAGATTTTGATTTTTTTTTTTTTTTTTGCAATTTTATCTTCCATGTCCCCCTCAGGGCCGTCTATCACCTCGGATTTTATTACCTTCTCTAATTGCTTCTCTGAAGTCCAAGTGCAATATTACTGCAGGATGCTTTGGAACAACTTCCTGAGCTGCTGCAATCCCCTTCATCTCCTGCTCCTGCCTCTCTCGATCAGCCCTATTGTACATTGCTTTTCATTTTGTTGTGTCAACACTGAGGCTGAGGCTCTGCACTTTGGCCTTTCAGCAAAGCACATTGGGGGAAAATTGGGTTCCATTCCTTCCCTTTCTTTCTACAGATTTTGCTTTTCGGTGTTCTGCCACTGCTGCAGCTTCACCAGCTCCTAATTGGGGCTAATTCAGGGTTTCATTGCTGGGTCCTTGGTGCTCTGGGGTTGTCCTAAGTGAGCACTCAGTGCTGCTGGGATGCCCGTGGGTTTTTGTGGTGGCAGAACTGGAATTTCAAAGCCTCTCCTGAGAGTTCAAGAATTAACGTGGCTGATGCTGGGGGGAGGTGAGCATCCTCCCCATCCCTCCAGCCAGGACATGATGGGGAGCTGTACAATCCCACTCATTTGGGGTTTCCAGCTTTGCCTGGAATCAGAGGATTTGGGGGTTTGTTCAGTCACGAAGTTAAAACAAGTGCCATGCTCAGTGTGGGGTTAATTTGATGAAAGCCAAGGGTTAATGGGACCTCCTGGAGATGGGCAGGCAGGTCCCCTCAGGTGACAGCCTGGCTGTCCCTGCAGACCCCTCCTGCCCACAAGTGCAGCCCAGTCCCATTTTGCACCAGTTGCTGCCTTTCCCCCTCATTGAGTCTTATGCTGCTGTCAAGCAGGACTCCACAAAATGTTAATTTTGCCCTGGCACGGAGCCCCTGCCATCTGCTCCAGGACACCTTCAGCTGCCAGAGTGTCAGGCTGCTCCAGAAAGGTGGTGAAGGGCCAGAAGTGCTGCTCAGGGTCTGTATTTTCACCCTGCTCTGCAGCTAATTACAGCCACAACCTTTAATTATTCCTCCTTTTTTCAGTTTGTTGTGCAGTCCTTAACCTGCACACCTGGGTTTGGAATTTCCCTGGATGGTTTTGTAGATGGATTTGGGGTTTGCCAAGTGATGGATGGGGTGAGTTTTCTGATCAGCATCTTCAAAATGCTCCTTCCTGTGCAAAAAGGTTGCTGCTGGATGGGAAATTTAGTGGGGTTTCTAATAAGGTTTTATCAAAGTCTAATTTTTGCTTGGTAGAAGATTCTTCTTCTCCTTAAAAAGAAGAATGGTTCTTCTTCTTGTGGTTCTTCTCCTCCTTAAAAAAAAAAAGCTCTTTTTCTTTGGCTTTTATTCATGCTACTTCATATTTTACCTCTTTTTCCTCTTTTACCCTCTTTAAGAGGGAATTTTTGGTGGTAAAACCTCTATCCAAGCAAACCAGAAGGAGGGGAGTGAGGTTTCTGCTGTGAATAGCATTCCCTATCCAAACAGCATCTGGAGCTATTTGCTGGGTTTGCATTGTTTCTGTGCAGCTTTTATGTCTTTTATTTCTGTATCTCTGCATCTTTTAACATTGTCTCAGTAGAATTTCCCACAAACTACCAGGATTTCCTAATATTTGGTGTAGTTTGAGATGAAAACCCCCCTGAAATAGGTGATGTAGGATCTGATTTGATGCTGGGCTCTGACTGTGTGTAAGCCCTGTGGCTCCAAAGTAATCATTGCAAAATATGACCAAAAAAAACCTCGTCATTCTTATTAAAATAGCCTTTATTAAATTGCTCAAGTTTCTCCTCTCATTTGAATTAAACCAGACATGATTTATTTTCAAAAGCTTTTCTGCTCTGAGCTACGGGGTGGTCAAATTGATCAGCCCTAAAGCCATGTTGTCACTTTATCTGGAATTTATTTTTGGGATCTACCAGTCCACTATGCCAACATCTGCTTCCCTTTGGGCATCACCCACATCATCCCTCCTCCTGCACACACCAAGTCCTCCTCCCAGAGGAGCCTGAAGTGAGGGAAGGGGAATTGCATCACCCTCGTGGTGATATTTTAAGGACACCTCCCTGGAGAGCTCTTCCAGGGAGATTTTTCATGCCTTGCCCAAAGAACTCAGCCATGAAAGAGGAGGGATTTGGGATTTGGGATTTGGGATGGATCCTCCCCTGCACACCTGGATGGGGTTGTAGGTAGGAACAGTCACCAATCCCTGTGTTCCCCTCCTGGTTCTTGGGATGTTTTAGGAGAATGGTGGATTTAAATCTTTTCCCATCTTGTGATCTCACAGGATTTGCTGGAGAAAACTCCATTAGGACTTGCAAAGGGAAATCTGGGACTGGCTGCAGCACAGATGTCTGCAAGCAACAATAGGCTGAGCTCAGCCCCACGCTCTGAAAGCAGATGGGGGAGGGACAAAAAGAAGAAGAAAGGGAAGGGGAAAAGCAAAGCAGAAAATCATGAGATGAGTTCAGCCCCTCGTGACAACATCAAAAGGGAAGAGTCGTAAATTCGGGTCCCATTAAAGCCAGGGACAGCAGGAAAAGCTCTGTCCTGGGCTGTGGGGGTTCACCCTCTGTGCACTGGGGGTGCTGGACACGGCTTTCCCTCCCTGATTCCCTGAGACCAGGGGATCCCTGGAGTCTCCATTCCCGCTTTGGGGATCTCACAGGGTGTGAGTCCCTCACACATGGGGCCATTTCCACGTTTCCTCTGTGTGTGCTCTCATCCTTTCCAAACCCCAGCTCCAGTCCCTGGGGATTTGCTCTTTTTGCCTCCTGCTAATTTGGGATAACTGATTGGATACACATTAAAGCCATTGAGGATTTTCTCCCCTGGGGCTTCCCAGGGCATGTCTCACTGTTTTATGCCTTTGTTTAACTGGATAATAATTCCATTTATCATTGTGAACATTTTTTTTTTTTTGTCTTTCAACCACTTGAGGTTTTTTGCTTAATACTCCAAACTATTATTCTATTGTCCTAGCTGATCATCCAAGACAAAAAAAAAAAAAAAAAAAAAAAAAAAAAAAAAAAAAAAACCAAAAAAAAAACCAAAAAACCAAGGAGGAGGATTTGGAAGGAAATCTCTCATTCTCTTTATTTTTAAGGTGTGAAATAGGTCATGTTTTAAGGTTCATTGTCTGCTGAACTGCATGAAAAGCAAAAATCTTGGCTGAGGGATCCCCACACCAAATATTTCCTGGGCAGACAATGGGGTTCCCAGGATAAATGTGGTCTGTTGCCTCAGTTTTGCTCGTGCCTCACAGCTGCAAGTCCTGCAGCATCCAGAAAGGGATGTTGCAAGTGTAAAAATTCTTTTAAAGGAACCACAAAAGGAGAGGGGGAAAACCCCCCAATTTTTAATGGATTGGGGAAGGCCAGGGAGTTCTCCTTTTTAAGATAGGCAGGACAGCGCATTTTTATTTAAGATTGATTGTGAGTGACAGAAATGTGGGAACTGCTTAATAACGCTGGGTAAAAAAAATAATAAAATCCTGTTGCTTCCTCACAGCCCCCAGACAATGGCTAATTGTTCTAATTTGGGTCACTCCCCTGCTGTGCTGCAGCAGGAATCCTTCACCAGGGCTCTTTAATCATTAACGTTGGCCTCTTTTCCACAGTGCTTGGCCCTGGTGCAGCCCCCAGGGCTCTGCCCATCCCCAGGGATTCTGCTCCTGGAGGAGGAGCAGGGATTCGTTTTTTAATGAAAACAAATTAATTTGCTGTAACATCTCTATCACCTCCTTTGCTGGCTCCTCTGAGCTCTCTCTCCTTTTGGAGCAGCCCTGAAATCCAGTCTGGGGACCCAAATCTTGCCCGTGAGGTGATGCAGGGAGGGAAGGCAGCGACTCCAGGGTTATTTATCCACAGTGGAACCACAGCCCTGCTGTTCCCAGGGTTGTTTTTCCCTGCTGAAATCCCTCTGCCCTGCAGAAAAGCCAGGAAGGTGCCCAGGAGCAGTGAAAGGTGCTGGGTGATGCCTCAGCCACGGGGTCAGGGCTCCCTGCAGGTTTGGCAGGACACAAATCCCCACTCCAGATGTGTGGCTGATGGATCTGTAGGAGCTCAGCTGGGGGCTCCTCACCAGCATTTATCAGCTGGCTGGGAGCTCAGTGCTCAGGAAAAGGGCACATCCCAGCTTTTTTCCTGCCAGCAGCATCAGCTGGGAAAGCTGGACTCTGTGTGTGTGTGTGGTCTGTCCCATCTCCCCAGCCCTACCGTGCAGTTTTCCTCCCAGAGTTTGAAAACCAAATAAAAAATGCACGTTCCCACCCCCTGTGTGATGTTAGAGGGGCCACATCTTGTGTGATGCTTTTCCTGTGTGTTATTTCAGGAGTGTTTGCTGCTGGGATTGGGCTCTGGTGGTGAGAAAATGCGATTTTGTGCTTGGTTGTTGTCCTTTCCATGGAAAGGGCGCTTGGGGTTTCCCAAAACTCAGCCCTGTGGGATCCAGGCTCTGCAGGTTGAGGTTTCCCTGCCCTCTGACCACAAAAAATCAGCTTTATATTGACCTTCCATGAGTGATGTGATGCAGACTGATGGAGATGTGGCAGAGAGAGCTTTTGGCCTTGATTTTGATGTTGTGGGAAGCAGCAGGATCTGCCCAGAGGGGTTTGTGGCTTTTTTTCCATCCTTCCTGAGGGTGCTGATGGTACAGGGCAGAGTTGTTATCCCAAGGCAGAGGGAGCATCCCAGAGGAATTCTTGGCATCATCCCTCCCCCAGGCTAATCCCCTCACCCAGGGGTCCCCCCATTCCCCAAGAGGTTCAAACCTTGCCAGCACGAGCTGGGCTGGTTTTTAAGCTGATTTTTAAGCTGATTTTTACGCTGATTCCCTTTCCAAACAAGCTCTTGGGCTTAGTCCCACCAGGGTGTGCGTGTCAGCTCCAATTATTTCCTGATAGACTTGGATCAGGAACAGGGAAAAGCTTTTGTTTGGAGCCCTTGGCACGGCACCAGCAAAGTCCCTTCTCCTGCACATGAGTTTTGGGGCTGCAGAGGTTTGGGTAAAAATCTAAAAAATGGATGTTCCTGAAGCACAGAGTTTGTGGGAATGAGATGTGCAGAAGCCCCTCCTGTTCCTTAGGAGGGCTCTGAAATGGGAAATGTATTTATTATTATATTTTTTTTTTAATCTACAGAATTGATGTGTGCAGGAATCATGTGCTCTAAATCATTTATTAACCCCCCCAAAACTGAAATATCTACAGGGCTTGGGAGTTTAGCTTGTGAAGAAAAAAGGCTGAAAGGGTGGGGATGGCCATGGAAGGATGAGCTGGATGTGGAAAAAGAATTAAAATATTCCTTGTCCTGCTCCTATACCAGCATGGATGGGCTGGGTTTGCTTTGGGCTGAATTATTCAGGAATTGGTTTGATGGGAAGTTCAGGCCTGAGCTTCCCTCAGCCATCTGGAGGTCTTGAGGGAAAAAAAAACCTCCAAAAAACCTCATAGGAGAGGCAAGATGGCCATGACACACCTGAACCAGCAGAAATTTGTGGCTTTTTTTTTTATTTTCTCAGCTTCTCCGCGTTCCTCTTGTGAATCATTTCACTTCCCCAACAGTTCAGCTGGGATAAGGCTGGAGACAGCTCGAATTGTCTCTTGCAGGGTTATTTTGGGAGGAAATTTGCAGCAGAAAATGCCAGAAAATGTCCTTTTCCCCTCAGGATTTTAGCACTTTGTTTCCTTTTCAACACCGGCTCTTCCAGGGAGGCCTCGGAGCTGGAAACCCCCACTCCTCCCTCAGGGGGATCTCCTGTTCCAGGGGCTGCTGCAATGCTTAAAAAGAAAAATAATCGTTAAAAACCCCTAAAAACAGATGAAATGAAAGCTGTTGGCACCTGTCAGGTAACAAAAAAAAAAAAAAATAAAGAGAGGTGTCAAAATCCGTGGTGTTTTCTTCTCACGTTGGGGCGGCTGCTTCCACAGCCGGGAAGGTGTTGCTGGCAGTGTTGCCTTCCCAAAATGTTTTGAGGCTCTAATTAAGGATTTGCCTGCTTCTCCAGCTTTCCACTGGGAAACATGAGGTAAAATCTTAGTTTTTAAAATTTTCTCAGTGTTCATTCCACAGGTTGAGCCTGCCGGGGTTGGTCCAGGCCCGGGTTTTGCCACGGGGCCTGCAGGGGAGAGGGGCTGTGGGAGCAGCTGAGGGATTGAATTTGTGGGGTGAAAACGCAGATTTGGGGTTCAGCATGGTGGTGAAGGAGGTGTTAAAAAGCAGGGGTTTAAATGTGCTCCTATAAACCCAGATTTCAGGGAATCAGAGGCTCCCAGGGTTTTCCATGTGTCCTGCTGGGATCCCTGGATCTGCAGTTCCTACCTGCAATCCCCTGGCACTGCTGCCCTGGGCAAGCACCACCCTGGAATTATCAGGGAAAAATCAGCTGGAAGTTCAGCTTGTGATTCATGGGAATCACCATGATACATCTGGGAAGAAACCCTCCCGGTTTATATCAAGGCTTCATTCTTACAGTGGAGTCAAAACCCTGCAAATCCTGGCTGATATTTCTGCCCCAGCCACCTGCAGAGATGTCCTGGGTTTGTGATGGTTGTGGGTTTTTTTGTTTGGTTTTTTTTTTTTTTTACCTTGAGAAAACCTGCTGTAATTGTTTCCCTGTGCACCCCCAAGTGATTTGTCAAAATCCCAATTGCTCCCAGGTAATTCAATATTTATGATGTCTTTATAAGGCCGGTCCCGCTCCACTGATGCAGAGGTGAGGAGGGGAATAAATTGCATAAATTGCATAAATTAAGGTGCAAAAGCTGAGCTCTCAGGGAGGATGTGAAGGCAGCAATAATTTGCTGTCCAGGCAGAGGAGATGCAGCACCTTCCTCAGCATTCCTGCCTGGATTTTCCCAGAAAATTCTGAGCCATCCCTGTGGCTGAGCAGCCCAGGCTCACTGTTCATTGTAGGGTTCCATCTGTAATTCCTGTGTCTTCCTTTATGATGCAGCATTTTGATAAAACCAGGCAGACAGCACAAATTGTCACATTTTGGATCTCTTTTATCATTATTGATCTTTCAGTCAGGCTCGTCTCTGCCTGTGACCTTTCAAAGAGCAAGAGAGGCACTGCAGGATGGGTGGTTTGAATTACTGGAATGCAGATCATGTGTATGAAAATCCTGAGACATGATTGAACAGTCTGGATACCGAGGACTGGGTTTTATTTTATTTTATTTTTGAGACCCAAAATTTCTAGACCCCAATCCTTAGAAACTTTCAGAGTTCAAGTTTTCCAAGGCCAGTATCCCTTGGGATGGAACTTTGATTCCAAAATCGAGATGACACCACGTTTCTTCATGTTTTTATTTTTCCTAACAATTAAATGTTGTGAGATTTTCTCTTCCCAAGACTCTGTCAGCTCACAAAGCCTCTGGGAAGCAATTTTTGGTGGTAATGAATGGGTGATTTAACCAAATTTAATCAATCTCTGCCAGATTTTAGCACTGGAAGCTGTTGCATCGTGCGAGATGGTAATGGTGGGATAATAACAATATAACAATGATGGTGATGATGATATTAATAATAATAGTAATAGTAATAGTAATAGTAATAATAATAATAATAATAATAATAATAATAATAATAATAATAATAATAATAATAATCAGAGAGGTTTTTTCCCCCTTTCTAGACAGTTTTAAGGGTGGTCCCTTAAGGCTTCCCAGCTCCCAGCTGGAGCCACTCTGGGCTCAGAGCACCTGGTGGGTGTGATGGCAATGCTGCAGAGCCCTGACACCGTGTCCTTTCCATGTTTTTGCAGGAAGGGGACTCCCTGGGAGCCATGGAGAAGCTCTGCAGGCAGCTCACCTACCACCTGAGCCCCCACTCGCAGTGGAGACGCCAGGGCATCATGAAGAGGAAGCCACAGTCCTGGTGAGCCCCTGCTGGGTCCCTGTCCCCAGGCTGGTCTTGTCACCCCTCGGGGCCAGCACGGGGGGGTTTTCCACGATGGTTTTGGCAAATGTGGGAGCTGCCTGTTGCTCCCTGCAGCCACAGGAGGAGCAAATCCACCGGGTTGTAGGGAAGTGCTCAGAGCTGGGGTGTCCCAACCTCCAGAATCCTCCTTCCTCTCCAATCTCACCAGAATTTCCCCCATTTATGGTTCCTTCATGCTCCCCCACAGGTGTTTTCCCCCCTATTTCCATCTTCCTTTCCCTGTTGCAGAGGAAAACAGCCCTTCAGTGTCTGGGGAGGAGGAATGGTCTGGAAAACCTGAGCCATCCATCCTCCCAACATCCCTTGTCTCCCAAACTGCTCCAAGAGCTCCTAATTAGCTGGTAATTAATGTACAGGCACGTGTCACCATGCACACCGTGGCTTGCAGTTTACACAGAAGGAATTTTCCTGTTTAAAATAGGGAAAAAAAATAACCCAAATCCCCTCCTCATCCAGCTCCTCAGCAAAGCATTCCCATCTGGTGTCGCCCTGGATCCACAGAGCTGACAAACCTGTGGATGAGGCTGATGGGAATAGAAAGGGCTGCTTGATTTCCTCATGTTGGGCATTATATATTTATTATTTTTGCTTAAGGAAGTGAGAAATAGAAACAAAGCTGCAATCTGGGAGAGTCAGGATTTGTATCCAGGTGCTGGCTTGTGGTCCCAGGAGAGTTTTGGTTGTAATGGAGCTGTAGTAGGAATTAATCCAGTGAAAAAAACTGGGATAGGTAAAGAGAGGGGAGGAACGTGGTCGTGGTCACAGGAGGAAGAAAAGACACAAGGAAATAAAGGATTGAGTGGTCAAATAGGATTAGGAGCACATCTCCCAGGGATCTGGCTTATCATCCTCACAAAGTGCTATCCTGAGACACCAAAACGGGGAGAAATGTATTTCACTAGCAGTGTTACCCACATTTTTGGTGGGTTTTAAGGTGTATTGATGGCTAACATCTGCATTTTCCAATAAAGCAGCAGAAGCTGGGGGAGTGTTGGAGCTCCCAGGCTGTGTCCCTCGGGCACACGGAGCTGTAATGACCCAGCAGCTCATTAACCCTCCGGGGTTTCCTCTTAATTAGAGTAGGAAATGCTCACCCCTTATCACCCCATCAGGGCATTGTTCAAATCACACTGCTGCCGCATCGCCGAGCTCTTTACAGCCCCCAAACTGCCCGAAATCCTTGGAAATTAAAAAACTTCGAGCCCTGCTTTGTGCCCCTCTGTCTTTAATTACCAATCCCTGTCCTTAATCCCCAGCCCGGGATCAGCAGCGGTGTGAGCACAGCCTCGTGCCCGAGATTTGCAAGGCTTTATCTGCAGCTTTTCCTTGCAGCAGCCGGGAAATAGCTGAGGTTTTCCAGGGCTTTAGGAGCAGGGATGAGGTTTTGGGATGAGGTTTTGGCTGTCAGCGAGCCCTGAAGTGACCCAGTGCCAACGTGGGTTGCTGGTTCTGCCCCGGCCAGGCTTTGGAGGGTAGGATTTTCCTGGATTTCTGGTTTAGATGCCCTTTTAGGAGGTGGCTGTGAGTTGAACCCTCTGCTGGAAGGTGAAGTCAGTCTTGTGCCAAGGTGTAAATGCCATAAAACAGGGATTTTATAGAGAGCATCCTGCTCTGGGCTGGCGTTTCCAAGCGCCCTGTGTTGCTCCCAAGGGAATTGTGAGCTCCCATTCCCAGGTGTTGGCATTGCCCTGTTGCCAGATGTTGCAGGAACCCCCCAATATCACAGATCCACCCTTTTCGTGTGTGTGTTGCAGGGAAAATCGCTTTCCTTCTTCCACACCCACGTATCCATTGCAGGTGGGAATGGGAAGCAGAGCAGCAGCAGGAGGAGGATGGGCACAGAGGATGGAGCTGATTTTTTTGGCCGGGCAGAGAGGGAGGCTCTGCTTCCTAATCCCAGCTCCTCCCAGGCTGGGTGTGCTCCCTAAATCCAGACATTCCCAGCCCTGGCACGGCAGCACCCAAACCTCTGCCAAATGACCTTATTTTTTTGGCACGTTATAAATCTGTCTGGCTCTCCCTCGCTGTCTCCGCGCCTCCCTCGGAATACATTAAACATCCAGGGATGAAAATCGGGGAAAGCTAACAGCAGCAGGATGAAGGCAGCCTGCTAAAGTCATTTCCGTGTGCCTGGCTCTGCCTGGGGACACCATTCCAGCCCTGGAATCTCCCTGCTCCTGGAATCTCCCTGCTCCTGCTGCTGCCAAGCGCTCCTGTCAGCCTCACAAAGGCAAACCCGGAATCAAAGCTCCCGTAGGGCTGGGAGGGAGGAGGTGTTTCCCGGGGGAAGCCATCCCTGGGGATATCCCGGTCCTTTGTGGTAGGGATGAGCCAGGAATGCCGCAGGAGGGATGGGGCAGTGGCACCAGCTGAAGGAATATCATATATTCACCTTGTAACTCCAAATTTACATCAGATAAACCCTTTATTTTTTATTTTTACACGCAATTCTTGTTCATGCCCCTGCACGAAGCAGGGGAAGAATTTAGGCTGAAGCAGCTCAATTTAAATGGAATTAAATGGGATCTGGATCTAAATTTGTGGGTTTTTAAACTCTGCTGCTGCGCAATAAGCAGAGAAACCCCCAAGTGTCCACACCAGGCTGAGCCAATGTGGCATTTTCTGCACTTTCTAACCCCATTTTTTGTTTCATGGCTCCCAGCCCTCACTCGTGCAAATCCCCAGTGCTGGCACCTGGAAGGAGCCAGGAGCTGATTCTTTTCTCTCTTCTCCTGAGTTTTCCAGATGGTTTTCCTTAGCTCCAGCCCATTCTTTTCTTTGCCACTTCTCCTTTCTGCTGGTGACACCTGGGACTCAGCCTGAACTCCTTTCACCCTCTGATGTGAAATCATTAGAAATAACCTTGAAAATAGCAGGAAAATTAATAATTTGGGACAGCTTTTTGGAGGCTCTTTGAGGCTGTGGCAGACTTAACCCCTGGTTACCTGAGGGTTGGATGTTCTCCATGGCATTTGGCATCCAGGAGCAGAGACCTGTTACAAGGTGTTTGGATGTAGTGATGAATTCACAGAGGTTCAGCAGGAATGATTTTAATGGCAGGAATGATCTTTTGGCATCCCACTCCTGATTTCATCAGGGGCACAGAACATTTCTGTCCTGCAGGAATGCTGGGTGCAGGGCTTTCATGTTGGCAGTGCCTGCTTGCATTGCTTTACAAAGGAAAAAAAAATGGAAATAAAAAATGAGTTTTCATGGTGGGAGAAGCCCTTTGGAGAACAGAAAGGGAATGTTTGTGGCTGGAAATCCTCCTCTGCTGTGGCAGCTGGTGGGCGAGCGAGAGAAGTTGGAGCTCCTGCAACAAAAGTTCCCTTCAGAGCATCCAGCACAAACCCAGGTGGTGGGAGGAGGCTGGAGCAGGGTCTCCTGAGCATTAAAATCCCATTTCTGTGTGTGTGTGTGTGTGTGTGTGTGTGTGTGTGTGTGCTGGAGCTGCTGCAGGAGAGCAGGGAATGTGGGAGCTGGAGCCTCTGGGATGTGTGTGTGGGTGATCCCTTCTCCCTGTGCCCATGGGATGCCATTCCATGGACATTCCAGGCCTGTCCCAGGGAGCTGAGAATACAGAGGATGCTCCAAATGCTCAGAACTCAGTGGCTTGGGGTGGTGGTGTAGTTTTCCACCTTTTGCAGTGGAAAACAGGCAATTCCCAGAGCTCTCTGCTCTGTCCAGCATGACCTGAGGCTCTGGGGATGGAGAAGAGCAAAGTTCTGGTTCCCTGTGGCTTTTCAGGTTGGGATGCTCAGCCCAGGCTCAGAGGCACTCCCTAATAAATGTCTAAATGTCATGGGAAGGCCTGAAGTGACACAGAAATGAGCTAAGGTTTTTGGGAGAGAGAGTGGAAAACCTTTGGGAGACACCTTTGGTTCGGTAGAGTTCACACAGGGCTCAGCCAGCTTAATAAATTGGGAATATTTTCTGTGCTTTGGCAGAAATGTTTGGGAATTTGTGGTGCTGAAGAGCAGGAGGGGGTTGGCCCCAACAGAGCTGTGGGATTTGGCTTTTGCCCACACTGCAGATGAGGAACTTTGATTCAGGGGTTCAGGGTACATTAAGAGGAAAAAACAAGGAACTTTTCGAGGTACCAATAAGGAGTTGGGAGAAGAAGTTGGATGTCATTTTATCCCATGAATGTCCTTTTCATCACCCCTTGTCCTCCTCACCTCCCTCTCCTCCATGGCCATGGGGCATTTCCTCCATCTGCCCAGTTTGGATTTTTATAGCTACTCAAGATGTGACTTTTCTCTTTCTCTTATGGCTGGGCTGGGAACAAACCCTGATGTGCCCTGTCAGTTGTTCTGTTCCCTCCTCACCATGCTGCTCTGGGCTGCCCCTTGAGTTTATTCCCTTTGGCACATGCCTGGCTGCAGGCAGCCCCTGCTGTGTCTGTGCTCTCTCATGGGCTGGGTCACTTCCAAGCTGCTCCTTTGGAAAATCCATTTTCCAAGATACCTGAATGGGAGCAGCATTTGGGGCTGGTCCTTTGTATGTGCCTGGTGGGATTTGGGATTTTTTGTGGAACCTTAAAGGATGAGTTCGAGTGGGGTGGGCAGGTTAAATGTGCCCAAGCTGCTTCCCAGAAAAAAGGGAAAATCCAGCTCCCTGGAGCTCCTTGTTATGTAGAAATTCCAATGAATCTCCTCCAAAAATGCTGTTTAATGTGCAAACATCTCTTCTGGCAACCCCAGGGTTTTGTGACCATGCAAAAACCCTGGTGAAATGTTCTGTCCTGGTGGGAATGGGGTGTGATGTTGGAGAGGAGAGGAGGAACAGGCCAACAATCATCCAGCACAGGCTGAGTGGGAAGAAGGAAAGGATTCCATCCAGCTGGAG
Organism: Fringilla coelebs; assembly: GCF_963513975.1. Classification (NCBI taxonomy): domain Eukaryota; kingdom Metazoa; phylum Chordata; class Aves; order Passeriformes; family Fringillidae; genus Fringilla; species Fringilla coelebs. The sequence goes on along the minus strand of NC_140046.1, from coordinate 5,149,307 downwards.
GTGGATTTCTTGAATGAGAGAGGAATAAAAAAAAAAAAAAAAGAAAAAAAGAAAGCTGTGTCATTTTAAATTCAATAAGGTTCAGCCCTAAGAGGCTTTGGTGTTAAATAATTCTCTTTTCAGGCTAGTAGGGTATAAATTCAGGGTATCAGGGTGTCCCTGGTTTGCACTTTATCCCTGGATTGGGGAGGGGTGTCAGGCAGGGAGGGATGGACCTGACAGTGCACAGGGGTGTCCTGAGCTGCTCCCAGCTCAGCAGCCTGAGTGTGCCAATGTTACAGCAAAATAGAGGCTGAAAACCAACCCAGGGAATTCCTTTTCCACCCAGTTCTCCCTGCTGGATGATGCTGAAGGGCCCAAAAGCACAGAGAATTCAGGACAGGCCATTAAACCCAGTTCAGGCTCCACAGGCTTGGAAGGAAAATGCTGTGATGCTTCTGGTTGAGTTTAAAGAGTCAGAGACTTTTTGGCAGGATGAAAACAGGGCTAAGCTGTGAACAGATGAAATGCCTGGTGTGGGGGAAAGGTGGAATGCTGCAAATCTGGGGGAGTAAAGATCCATGAGGGCTGTGGTTGAGAAATAATTCTGCAACGTGGGGCTTGTGGCAATTAAAGGAGCTGCCACCATGGTGGGATCATTAAGGTTGGAAAAACCTTCTGAGATCAAGTGCACCACTAAGCCAAGAACACATCTCCACATCTTTTAAATGCCTCCAGGTATCCTTTAAATAACTTTAAAGGATAAAGGGAGTTGTTGATGATATTCTGGGAAAATCTGGTTTTTCCTGTGCCTGTTGGAGCGGGAGCTGTAGGATCTGCCCCCTGCTTCCTGGAAAAACTGAGCAAACCATGCCAGCAGGTGCTGAAATCGCTCCTTGCCACTATTTGGCCACCAGAGCAGCAGTTTGGGGTGGAATTGGGTTCTTTTTCCAGCTGGGTTTGGCTGGGGGAGGTGTTATCCCTGCCGTGGAGAGGCTGCAGCTCCTGGCACACCTTGCCCAGCCAGGAGCTGGCATTGACCAAGAGCTGCATTTGAAGCTGAGCTGTGAATAATTCATGGCCACTGAAATGCCACCCGGGTTGGTGGCACAGGGCTGGCACATCCAAGGCACTTCAGGTTTTCCACTGGCTCAGTGTGTAAAATGAGCCTTTCCCCTGCTCCTTGTCTGGGCTGCCCCAGAACTGAAAACAATTGACCCAAACTGCAAACACCATTCCCTCCACACTGATGAATACTGACCCTGACAAAAATCTCGAATTGCTTGTGCTGCTCCTGTCAGCCAGAAATGCTGGAAAATAAAGCAGAAACAACCAGAGGCTGGGCTGGGGTGATTTAGAACATTTAGGGACATCCCCACTGGCTTTTCCCTCACACTTTTGCTCCAGCCTTATAAACTTCAGGTTTTTAAGACACTACCTGGATTTAAAACCTCGATTTCTAGCCACCCTCATCCTCCTCTTTCCTCTCTCCTCCTGCAGCTGAATCAAGGAATAAAGGTGGTTTTCCTCCCCTCCCACCTCCTTGCACTTGGGTGCTTGTGCCTCCTTAAATGTGTTTTTTAGTCCAGTGCTTAATTAGAAAAGGCCTTTGATGGTGAAAAGTGTGGGGTTTTAATTTATTTTTTTGGTAATAATTACTCCTCTGCTTCTGGGCAGAGTGGAAATGAGATTTTCCATGGACACATGGCGGGGATTATTTAAATCCATCCCCACCACTCGGGCTGCAGTGCTGGGAACCAACCGGTAGAAATTGTTATTAAACGAGGGAATCAGCTGGGAAAATAATTCATACCCCCCAGCTTGGAAGTGGTCCAGACACTCTGTAATGATTTGTTTTGTCTCAAAACAGACACTGACTCCTTTTTTTGGGTGGTGAGGGGCAGTTTGGGGCCTGGATGCTGCTCCATGGGGGAAAGGCATCACTCCCCAGCAGCCGAGCCCATTTAATCCCCAGCCAGCCCAGCCTGGCTGTCACCCCGGGCTATATTTCCCAATTAAGACCATCAAGCTCGATGATGAAGCTTTGATAGGCGCTTTTTACATTTATTTTATTCCCCCAGCCCTTTCAGGCGGTGAATGAAGGTGTTTAGTGAGCTCATCCATCACTTTAACTCGGTGAATTCCCACCTCCCACTGCTGCTGCTGCTGCTGCTGCTCTCTTTGAATGGAAAAAACGCTTTAAAATCACGCTGCAAAGGGGGACGGCGACAGCGGGGGGCTGTGCCATCACCAGGGGGTTCTGTCTGTCCCCACGGGTGACACAAACTGGGCTGTCCCCCTTCCACTCCGGCCCTTCACCCTCACACACCCCTTGGCTCCTGCGAGATGGGGTGGAGGAAAAAAAACCCTCTGGAGCATCTGAAGCACAGAAGGTTCTTTTGCATCTCAAAAGGGGATTTTGGCACCTCCAGAGCTTCTGGACACATTCAAGTTTTTCCAGGCCTTGCCAGGCTGTGTTTTGACACATCCCAGCGTCAAAGGAGCCCCGAGGCTGATCCCTTTTGTCCAGCCCAGGGTGGCAATATGTTCTTGCAGGTGTTTTACTCTCCCCTTATCCAGGATTAGTGCCAGGCTGGGGAGCTGGGGAGGGTTTTGGGATAAATCCACCCTCGTGTGCTGCAGTCACTCCTCTGGTGCCCTGGGGAATGAGGATTATCGCTGGGCAGCTCCTGGCCTGGCAGAAATGCCCATCTGGAGCCAGTCCTCTCCTGCATTCCCTGCTTTCATCAGCTGCTGGCTCATGCTGGCCCCTCCAGTGGGGCTCATTATCCCAAAGATGATGAGCTGGAGATTTGGGGAAAAAAAACCCAACCAAACAAACAAAAAACCCCCGTGTGCTGACATAATATTTTGGACATAATATGGACAAATCACTGGGGGAGATTTAAAGATTTGTTGTTGTGCTGATCTCTGCAGCAGCGTTCCTTGAACAGCCAGCTCGGAGCACAGTGACACAAACCCTCCTCACTGGTGGGTGCAGAGAGCAGAGAAAAAAGCAAAATATTTGCATTTGGAGGGCCTGTGTTGGAGCAGAGAAGCCAAACAGGCAGCCAGGGGAAATCCAGGGAAGGTTTTTAGTGGTTTTCCTGCTTGTCCAGCAGAATTTGCTGTGCCTGGGGATGGGGGAGCCGGGCAGTGTTTGGCTGCTCAGAGCACAGGATCACATCCCTGCTCTGCTCCACCAGCCAGCCCCACCTCTGCTCCCTGCTCCGTTTGCATCTTTGGGGGCAGCTGGAGGCTGAAATCCCCCCATCAGCAGGGAAATAACCTGCCAAAAGCAATGGAGTGCTGGGGGAAGAGGGAGTTTGCTTTGGGCAGCTCAAGCTGCTCGTTGTTGCCTGGATTTTTCCCTTTGTTTGGCTTTGCAGGAATGGCTGCAGCCACTTTCTGCTGCCCCTGGGCTCAGGGAAGGGGATTTCAAATGAAACAACTGCACCAAAAACTGTGCCCAGCAAGAAAAAACAACCCACAGGGTGCCAGAAATTCAATTTCAACCTCTGCTGCAGTGACAGAGGAGAGGGGTGCTGCAAAATCCTCTCATTGGGACAGAAGATGAAAAAGCCACCCAAAAAATCCCTTTTTCTTTTGAAGCCAGTAGCAGTGGGTCAGGTTGTATCCTGTTATTCCTCGCTGGAGGGCAGCTGAGGGGACAATGGTGGCTCTGTTCTGCTGGGCTGAGGGAGACCCAGTGTTTGGTGTTAATGTGGAGCAGATGCACCCCAGGGTTGGAATTCCCAACCTTATCCTGAGGTTGCTGAGTCCAGGGACCCCATCCGAACCCCTGGGAGCACCATGGGCCCCTGCAGGGAGCCAAGGTGGCCACAGGAACGGAGTTTGCTTGGCCAGCTGAACACCTGGGTGTTGAAAACCAGATGAAACAAAGCTTTTTTGGCTCCATTGACATGCAAATTCTGATTTTAAAAAGCTTTTTTGGCTCAATAGATGTGCCAATTCTGATTTAAAACTGGCCAAACATCAGGTGAGAGGTTCACTGTGTCCATCTCCTCTTCCTTCGGCTGCTGCTGCTCCTCCAGCACAAATCCCTGGATGTTCCTCAGGATGCTCTGTGCTCTGGGGGGGCTTCCTGACCCCCTGGATGTGGTTGGAGGCCACCAGCCCCACATGGGACATCACAGACCCATCCCATGGGTCCCTGTGTCCCCAAACCAGCCATGCCCAGGGTCAGGAGCTGGAGTTTCCCTTTGATCCACCCTGAGCATGGCAGGAGCTGTGTTTGCCTTCACTTGGGGCACCAGAGCTGCTGGGATTTTGGTGGGAAGGGCAGGATTTGGCTGGGAATAGGGTCCTGCCAAGGATTTGGGGGGGAAAGGAAAAATAGGGGGTGATGGCAGCTCCTGGCTCTGGAAAAAATCCCTTCCCAAGGAGGGAGGGGACGAGCAGGACCCTGGGAGCCGGGCTGGCGGCTGCCTCTCGTGCTCTGGCTCTCATCAGAGCAAGAGGGGACCTCAGCCTGCCTAAACTCTTCCAAATGTGATCTGTGCTCCAATAAAATAAACATTTTAGGGAAAGCCAAGCCCCAGGCACACATTTTGGCAGCTGATCACTCCCTAATTGCAGGAAGAGCAGTTGGGAGAGGAGTTTTTTTTTTGTTTTATGTGTTTGGTTTCTGATGAGAAAACTGGGCTGGAGGATCAGAGTTGAAATTTCTCTCCCCACATCTCCCCACCCGCAAAAATCCTGGGGTTTTCCCCTTTGTATGAATGGAATTCATCTTATTTCAGGGAGCAGGAAACACAAAGAGCCTCTGCTAAGTGTGAACCTCAAACCCTCAGAGAGGGCCTGGATACAGGGAGTTCTCCACATTTTTTTCTTTTTTTTTTTTTTTGTTGTTGTTGACTGAGGCCTGGGAGAGGATTTTGGTGAATTGGAGCTGTTGCCTCTCAAGCCTGGCTGTTCCTGGGTGTTTCCCCCATCCCAAAACTCCTGGAGCTGTGGAATGGGATGGAGGAAATTAACACCAGCCCCAATTTCCATCGACGTGGCAAAACTCAATTTGTGGTGAGGGGACAGAGCAGGAGCAGCCACACTCTGCCCTCACTTTTGGGGTCACATCCAGCCTCTTAACGGGGTCATTCCTTCCAAAAATCAAACAAAGCACCAACAAAACCAAAGGGAGAGGCTGGAATTATGGATTTTAGGGAAACCTCCATTCTGCTTTTCCAGAGAAGTGCTGGAGTCCAGGCCAGCACTGCTGTTCTCCATCACATCCCTCTCCCTTTTCTTTTTCCTCCTCTTCTTTCACTTTTTTTACACGTTGGCAGCCAGTTGGGTGTTTTTATGAGCAAATTATTAGGAATTTCTTTTCCTGTGGCCTCTTCCCTTTGGATACTGAGGGCTGCAAATGGATTTAAAGGTCCTTTTCCTAACCAGCCTTACTTCCTCTCTCCCTAGTGGGGAGTTGCTCATTAAACTCCAGCATGATTTGGGTACTTTTGTATCTCCCCAGTCATTAAAGTCCCTTTCCAAGCCTTTTTTTTAACCCCCCTGTGCTAGAATCATGAAGAAAATGCTTTTTGTTTTGTGGCAAACTCTCATTTATTGTAACACAAATCCTTATTTCGGGCCAATTCTCTTCCAGGGAGTCATTTTCAGAAGCAAGGAGCCCAACATGTTTTCCTTAGAATTGCTGATTGGTTTTCTCTGGGCATTTGTGCAAATTGCCTCTCTGCAAAATCCAGGTTCTATCAGCTGCAGCTCCTTATTCCACTGGAGTAGAGTTTGCTGGGAAAATTCCAGCAATTTCTGTATAAAAACAGAGGTTTGGGAGCAAATTGTATCGTTGGGAGGATATAAATACATTTTATTTTGGGGAGGATGGGATAGGAAAATGGAGCTCTCCAACAGCAGGAGATTGACTTTTTTTTTTTTTTCCCACTAAATTAAATAGAATTATAATTACAGCAAAGCATTTTGATTATTCCCAAGAGTTTATTTTTAGCATTTTGTTTAGCAGGAAATAAAAACAATTTGGGGGGGTGGAATGATGGTTCTGAGACAGAGCAAGGACCTTTCCCTTCCCTCCCCATCCCAAGCTCCAGGAGCAGGAGCTGCTGATTGTCCCTGTTGGAGATACGGATGGGGGGACAGCAGAAATCCAATTTCTGGGCAGCTCCTGGCTGTTCTTGGGGTCCCTTTGCTGAGGGACACTGAGGGGCTGTGGCACAGGGGGACAGGGGTGGGTGGCATTTCCATGGGATCCTCCTGGGAAAGCCCTCCCAGGTCAGGGAGTCCAGACACTGCTCCTGGGTGACACTGGGAGGTGACACTGCTCTGTGGGATGATGTTTTTGGGTGACATGGCTTGGTGGGGTGACACTGCTCTGCAGGGTGACACTGCTCTCTTGGGATTTGGGGAGCTGTGAGAGCATAGAGTTGTTCCTGGAGCAGCACAGGAGGTCACTCTGGGGATCCTGCTGCCAGAGGGAAATTCAGGAACAATTTTAGCATTCCCTCCAGGTTTGCTCTTGGGATGCTTCAAAATTCCTGTGCTGAATCCAAGGAGCAGCCCAAATGTTTGGGGATTTTTTTTTTTTTTTTTAATGGAGATGCTGTTTAGGGTTGTGGTTCCCACAGAGCATTCCCAGCAGGCACAATCATTTTATAAACATATTAAAATTAATTTTGATGTCACATTTCAGGGCCAGAATGAGGAGCTCCAGACTGAGCAACCTGCCCTTCCTATCCTCCAAAATCCAACACTTTGCAGGAGGAGCAGGCTGGAATCTGGGTAGCACAGGAATGATGTTGCAACAGGGATGTCTGGAGTTTATGACATGAAAAGTGCAAACCTTGGCAAAACTGGGAAAGCTCTTGGAACAAGAAGAGAGCACAATAATTAATCCCCATTGGTGCTTTCTTAACAGCAAAGACTTAGGAATTTTTAATGAATTTATTGTAAGCTCAAAAGGAGCTTTAAGGTTCCATATTTTGAAATTTATGTATTTTAAAAATCCTCTTTACCCTGAGAATCTCTGAGGAGGGAAGTCTTTCCAAGCTGTGGGGAACAGAGGCTTTAAATTGTGCTGTTTATAAAGCCTTTTTTATAAATCTTTGTGACCATGGAGCTGGAGCAGCTCAGGAGCAATCCCAGCAGTGCCCACACTGGGTGTGTGTAAAATTCAGTTTAAAAAATTGAGGATGAGCCCAAAGGAAGAATTATCTGTCTCTAAATTTTGGAGAATTTGGCAACTCAAATTTTGGTCACTCCATTTGGGTGAATTGCAAAATTTTGATTGCTCCTCAATCTCAGTCAGTCCACAGCCAATTTTTTATTTATTTATTTTTAAATCCTACCATGACTTTGGATGCTCTCAGCCACAGCAGTGCCCAGGCCACTTGGGACCTCCCACAAAGTCCTTGATCTCAGGGATATCCCATGGCTGAAGGTTAATTTGAGCACCTTTTATCCCCTAAGAATTCAGTCTTTCAGCATCAGGAGGTGTCCTCAGAGCCTGCATTAAGAGGGGTGAAAAAAGAGCATTTCATTCTCATTTCTGTTTTATTTATCCTCATTATATGGATATATTTTATAATATATAAATAGAATATAAAATTATAATATATGAATATAATATAAAATATAAAATAATATAATAAATAAATAACAATATAATGTAATATATAAAAATAATATAAAACAATACAGTATATCCAATATCCAATATATTATTATCTAAGTCACATTCCCTCTTTCAGCTAAATAATTGTATTGATTTGTCTTGATTTCTCCTTGAGGGTGGGAATTCTCAACTCTTTGCTCAAAAATATCACTGAATTTGCAGCATTTGTGTGTGTTCCTTCCTTTCCTAAATCCCTACTCCAGTGTTTGACTGCCATCATTTGGAGCAGGGATTTTGAAAAAAGATTTTAATGCTGATCCTTGCTACCACCATTATTTCAGGACAAATCTTTTATCTCAGGATTTTACCTTTTCTTTTGTTGTGTTGGATTTTTTTGGGTGACTCATTACATCCAATAATGCTTCACTGACATTTTCATAAATAGTTTTCTCACCAGGTGTCTCCACAAATTCCTTGCTGTGATTCCTCACTCTCTGGGGCTGCCTCTTCATTTTCCCTGAGCTGTTCCTTTGCAAGAATTGGGCTGCACATCCCAATTTTCCTTCAGAACACGACACAAGTCACGATTTGTGCAGTGCTTGAGAGCAGTGCCATGAATTTAAACGAGGAGGAAACCCCTTTCTTTCCATTCCCTTTGATCTAAACATCAATATTCCTGTTTATGACAACATTTTCTGATCTGATTCCATGGCAGAGAGCTTTTAGCTCAGTGTGAGCATGGATAAATCAGCATCCTGCCAGTGTGTGAGCTTAGTGAAGGGCTCTATTCCCAATCCTGGTGTTATATTGGGCAAAACCCCAGCTGGGGGGTAAAAAAAAAAAAAAAAATCAGTGTTTTCCCTGTGGAACAGCCTTGTAAAATGTGAGGATGAAACCAAGTGGGTGTAACTGATCCCCCACTAAAGCTCAGAGGGATTTGTTTAATGGTTAAGATTTTCCTCCTGAGATTTGGGGCCAACTTTTCTGGCAGGGCTGGGAGCTTTTCCAGCTGTTTGTTAACATAAATATCCCTCTTATTTCCATGTTCTGGCTCAGAACAGCCACGGGACTGGTTGGATGAAATCCTGTTTGGGGTTTGTTTGCTTGGTTCCCCAGGGACAGGAGGGCAAAGCCTCCCCCAGGAGCAGCCCAGGGCCACTCTGACCTGGGGATTCAGGAGATCTTCCTGCTCATCATCAGCAGGGTGAAAAGGCAGCTTGTACAAGAGAATCCATCTGTTCCACTGGGTGTCTGCTAAATCCCTCTCAGGGGGAAAAGGATGGAACCCCAGGGGGAAATCCCCTTTTCCTGCCTGGCAGAAATCCTGTACGTGCTCTGAGGGAAAGAACAAATGTGCAGCAATACTGAAAGCAGCTGAAAACAAGGGGGAAAAAAAGACCTGTCCTGAAACTGTAATAACCAACTCCACATCTGCTATCCCAGTGCTGGTAATCAATTCTGGAAGCTTTCTCCATGGCCTCAGGTCCATTGCAGGGTTCCCTTGTGCTTCTCCTGACATTCCCTTGTGTGTCTGTGCCTTTCAGCACAGAAAGTTTCACATTCTCCCATCCAGGGTCCCACACTTGCCCTCTCAGCATCGCTGCCCCCAAACAGAGCCACCTCCACATTAACCCCATCCTCACTTCTCTCTGCTCTAAAACTTCTATCTTCCTTCAAATTTATTTCTGCATTCTAAAACCCCAAGCTCTTAAGTTTTCCACCCTGTTGTATTACAGGGTGGAAACCTGCAATAACCCACTCCACACCTGTAATCCCAGTGCTGTTCATCAATTGCAGTGTTCTCTGGTGGGTCTGTGCCTTCCAGTTTCAAATTCTCCCACCCAGGGTCCCCCCCATTAACCCCATCCTCGCCTCCCCCCACAGCTTGAAGGCCGTGCTGATGGGGAAGCCCCAGGACAACACCGTGGACTTGTCAGGCATCCCCCTGACCCTGAAGGACCTGGAGAGGGTCACGTCCTACCTGGAGCACAGCTCGGAGCACATCGACACGGTGGAGCTGTGCTTCACCGAGCTGACGGACGAGATGCTGCTGCAGCTCCTGCCCGCCCTCTGCGGGCTGCCCCGCCTCACCACGCTGGCCCTCAACGGCAACCGCCTGACCAAGGCCATCCTCAGGGACCTCACCGAGACCCTCAAGGACCCCAAGAAGTTCCCCAGCGTCACCTGGATCGATCTGGGCAACAACGTGGATATTTTCTCGCTGCCCCAACCCTTCCTGGTCAGCCTGAAGAGGCGCTGCCCCAAGCAGGGGAATTTGCCGACCATCCTGGAGTTTGGGGAGGGTCAGGTCAGCGATTTGGAGGGGCAGGAGGGGCTGGGGGACAGCCAGGAGGAGCTGAGGGACAGCCAGGAGGAGCTGAGGGCTGGGCCAGCTCAGGCTGGCAGCACGGACTGGGAGCAGATGGACACAACAGCCCAGGCTGGGGAGCAACCTGGCCCAGAGCAAGGTGCTGCCACAGCACAGACATGATGTCCAGCCCTTGGGTGGGCACCTTGAGCAAGGATGACTTAAAAACCTCAGAGCTGGGGGGGTTTGTTCCCACTCCTGGATGCTCCAGGAGTCCCAGTGCTGCCTTCCCCCTGTGCCACAAACGTCAGTGATTTTCTTCTCGAAGAACACATCAAAGTGATCACGTGGAGTGTTTGTTATTTCCTAACAGCTGGCCAGGTGTTTTGAAGCATTAGTGGTGTGCTGTGCTTTTGGCTCTCTCAGAAATGCGTCTCCAAGGGGCTGCAAAACCTCAGAAGGGCAAGAAAAGGGAGCAGGGAGATGCCCTTCAGTGCTGGATCTCAGCTGCTCCCCACATGGGATGAACAGACAGCAGCCACCCCAAAGGGACCTGCCTGGGATAAGCCTTCAATCCTTCCCACTCCTGACTTCAGGAATCACTGGTGAGAGGCATGGCTCCTAAGACACAACAAAAACCTGCTCACACATAAACCAGGGGTTAAAAACCTGCTCACAAACAAAGCAGGGCTCAAAAATTTGCTCACACCAACGAGGGCTGTTCCTCTCAGTACTGTGAGCCCAGCCCAGAGGGAGAGCTTTGTTTTCCTGGGGCAGGGTTAAATCCCAGCCTGCAGCGTGCCTGGACACCACCCTCACCTCCAGCCTTACCAGAACCAGGCTGGCACCTGTGCCTGCCCAGGATTTATCCAGTAAAACCCAGTTTCCTACCAGCTGTAAAAATTTCTGAGCTTTTAATGGGAGCATCTGCTCCATCCTGGGAGGGACACACAAATCCTGGAGTCAGGGCTCAGGAGCATCACTGACAAAAAGAGACCACGGTACTGAAGGGTTAAAAAAGGTAAAACAAACCTGGGGTTCACCCCCTCTGTCACTGCCACACAGCAGCTGGGATTTAAAGCCCCAGAAAGCCTTGGGGTCCCTTGGCTGTGGATGTTGCCCCCTGGACCAGAAGTGCTTTGTTCCTAAAAGGTTCCAGTTTTTTTCTAAGCCAGGGCTTTGGGTTTATTTTCAGTGGGAAATGGATCAGCCCAGAGCAGCAGTGCTGGAATGTGCACTTTGGCTTTTTGGAACCAGAATTTCATTGGATCCCAAAGCTGGGGGAGGGCAGAAAAGTGGGGAAATTTTCCTCTCTGTGTTCCAGGAGCAGAGCTGACTCCTTTTGCAGGGGGAGCCTCTTTGCCCCAAGCCCTTCCCTGAGCAGCTCCCAGCAGTGACTCCAGCTTGGCTTTTTTTGGGTGCAAACAGACTTTTGGTCCCATTGGCTCTGTCCATTTTTCCAGGGGGGCTTCAGGCTGCCAGTGGTGGTTTGTCCTCCATTTGCAAGAAGGTAACTTAGAAAAAACCCTGCTACTTTTAATACATTTGGCAACAGTCAGTATGATTTGCATGTATCCAAGCCTTTTTTCCTTATTGTTTTGTTTTGTTTTTTTTTAAATTCTAACTCTTTCCAACAGGCATGAAAAAAACCAACTTTCCAGTGAATATGGAATATTTCTGTTTGAAATAAAGGAGCTATCCATAAACAAAATAAATGATAATGTTTAATAAAGACCCACTGCTGAATTTTCCCTCTGTCCAGGTTGAATGCCCAGGAAAAAGCAGAGGACAAGGCAGTGCTAAGAGCTGCTGGTCTGGCTTCTTCAGGGGGCTGGAGAAATAAAGAGCTCAGTTTATGGGCTGGATTTATCAGAGTGGCCATAAGCTGGACACAGAAGTATCATAAAAGAATCTTTTAAATTTTAAATATTGCCAAAATAAAATAATGTGGGAGAAAGGAAGGCTGAGAGTGGGGTAGTGCTCCACAGGGTGTTTGTTTATCTCCTGAAGGCAGAAATGCTGTTTATTGCAGCAGGGGCTCTGTCCCAGCAACAAACCACGGGGGCCAAGGAGTTGGGGGAACATAGGGGGATTTAATCAAGAACAAGATTTCTCTTTGCAGAAAAAAAGAAAAAGAAACTGCAGCAATTCCTTCTTTCTACCCAGGTACCTCAGTACTGGGCTCCCCTCCTCATGCACAGCTCAAGCCCCTCTGCCTGTTTAGATTATTTAAATCACAAGCTCCTTGCTGCAAGGTTTTTATTCCCTGCTAAGTATTTGCACAGGACCCAGGGCCTGAGGGGCTGCCTGGACCCCCCAGTTCACAAATTCCCAAACCAGAGGCGCTTTGCATTTCGAGGGAGCTCTGCATCCTTAATTCCTGCTTTGCTCCATTCCCTCACAGACAAAAACCACCCAGGAGCTGCTCCTGCCACATCTCCCCTCCAGCCCAGCACATCAGCCATGGAGAAATCATTTCAGTGTCTCCAAAGGGAGATCCCACAGCCTGTGCCCTGTGCAGGTGTTGCACTGCTTGAGCCACCTCTGCTGCACTGGCACTGGCAGTATCCCTGTGCCCAGTGAGGATTTGGCCCTCCTGAGACAGAGAAAGAGCTGGAAAGGGATTTTTGTCAGTATATCCATGCATGCTGGAGGATGCACCAAATTACTGCCATGGAAAAAGGGGGAAAAAAAAGCAGAGCTGTTGTAGAGAGTTGGTTATAAAAGCTTTGGCTCATCAGTGCCTCCCTCGCAGTGTGGATTAGCTCAATTATCCACTTAGTGCACTTCAGGATAATGATGATCCTGTGGGCTCAGCACAGAGTGGGGTTTGGTTGGGTTTTTTTTTTTTTTAAAGAAAGCAGAGTGAGAGCTTCCCATCCCAGCTCATCAACATCAAAACAAGCTCAGGGCTCGCTCCACATATAATCAATGTTCCCTGGGCTACTCTGGGCTGCTGCTTTGGGTCAGAAGCTTTTAACTGGCCTTCCATGAAGGATTCAAGGACTGAAAATCACTGCTGTTAGAATATTAAAACAGAATGAGGTCATTTCTTGTCCAGGAGAGGAGGAAAGGGCCACCATAAAATAAATAAAGCATAAAAAGCCTCAGCCTGGCTTGGTTGGTTCTCTCCCCAGCAGCACCACAGCCCTGCCTGGGCATCAGGCAAACCAGTCTGGGGAGGAGATTTATGGCCTCAGCAACAAAAATGTAATTGGAAATCATTGTGTGCAGATTGAGGAGCCCACAGTGAGGGGAATGGCAACAGCAGGCAGGGAATGAGAGAGGGGTGAGAGAGCCATGAAGGGGCTGGTGCCACGTTCCAGAGAGTTCCTCCCAGCTGGGGGATCTGGGAAGGGTTTGCACCAAGGCTGGCTGTGTTTTGAAGGTGGTTATTCATTTAAAATGAAGGTTGCTTTGCCAGAGGATGGTTGGGAGCAGGAAAGAAGGCTGGGAAAAGTCACCCCCACACTGGGAGTGTGTGGGAGAGCAGAGGGAGACACAAAAATGCTGCTGGGGGTGTCCAGAAGCACAAAATACTTAGGCCAAAAGCATTGCTGCTGCTCAGGGGCAGAAGTCAGCAAATGTCAACCCAAAATTGCCCAAACACCAACCTTTGCCAGAGGAAGAGCCAAAAAGTCACCTAAAGGATCAGGGAGACACCAGGGGAGGCAGCAGTGGCTGAGGCTGCCCCAGGCAGTGCCACCACTCTGGGTTATCCCACTAAAACTGCCTTTGGAGAGGGGCAGAACCCCTCCAGGGCTCCCCTGTGGTCCATCAGCCCTGTTCCAGCAGCAGCAGGAGCTTTGTGAGCTCTCATGGCCTGGAAACACAAAGACTCCCCTGCTCCATCAGCTGGGATCTGCCATTGCCAAGGAAACTGATTGACCTGGTTAGCAGAATTCACATCTCAAAGCTTAGGGAAAAGGGGTAAAAAACAACTGGCCCAACCTCTGCAGTGAAATGTTCCTTGGTGAGCAACAGATGAAATCTCCTCCCAACCTCTCTGGTACAAGGATGGAATCCTTGATCCCACTTTTCCTGCACTCCAAGGGCAGTGGGGTTTTTCTGTGCCTGGGGGATGATTTCCACCAGCAGGCTGTAAGAGCAGAGGAGCTTTCCAGCTCTATGAAATGTCTTTAACAGGAAATTCTGAAGGACAGAGCCACCCCTCACAGTGCTCTGAGAGCCTCCAGCCAGGCTCCAGCTCAGTTCCTAGGGAGGGCCCAGCTCCAGGCACATTACCATTAATATTAATTAATTATCATGAATAAATAGAAAGATCTCTATCCCCAGGCTGGACAGAGTTACCCCTGAAGGATGGGGAACTGGAGGTGCTTTGTTTACAGCCTCTTCTGGGCATGCATTTTTTATCCCACTTTTTTTATCCCCCCTCTGTAAATACACAGAGACACAGCTGGTTTTACCTTCAGCTCAGCTGATAGTTTTACATAAAATTGAAGACCTGATTTAATAGAGTCAGAAAAGATGCAACCTGTTCAGCACAGCCTTTAATTATGTGTGCAGTTTGCTGAGTTTTCTTGGCTCCTAATAGCTTATTGATCCTGTGGCTTCTGGGCCATCTTTTTTCTTTGCTGTTTTATTAACTCAGTCTGAGGAGAAAATAAACCTGTGGGCTGGTTTGCATCCAGCAGGTTGGGATGAGCAATCCCAGCCTCCAGTGAGTGCACGTGGCAGCTCTCAGGGAGCTGTTATTGGAAGGACAAATAGACTGGAGGTTTACAAAAGAGGAGTGAAATATTAATATTTCATTCACTGAAGGTTTGGCCTGGGCATTTATCACTGGATTTTCAAGGTCTGTGCTGTAAAACCACTTTATTCCTGGCTCTCCCTGTCAGCTCTGTCCTTCTCCAGGGAAAACCAGGGTTCCTCTGGCTCTGGGCAAGAATTTGGGGAGGTGCTTTGTGATCAGGATTTTGCAAGCAGCACCCACAGCCATCCTAAACACAATCTACATAAATAAAATCTCAAAGCATCCCAAATTTATGGAACAGACATGCAGAGACTCAGGGATGGATAAAAAACGATGGGATATTGGGCTACAGCAGATGTGGAAACCCGGCTGCATCACCCAGGAATGAGCTTCCCTTGGGCAGCTGCTCCTTGCTCAGGTAAGAGCTGCAATTCCAGCTCTTCTAGAAATGAAAGCCAAGGCACTGAAGAATCAACCACACACTGGTACCTGCTGCCCCAGGGCTCCTGATCCCACAGGATTCCACTGCTGGGGAGTTCTGCATGTAGAGAAACAGGCAGAAAATCCCAGAGGTGGACAGCGTCAAACACACAGAACAAAAGGCCTCTGCTTGGGGCTGTGTGCATTTACACATCACTTTTCAAGAGGAGAATTTCACCATTCCTTTTTTTGTTGTTGTTGTTTCATCTTCACTGGACCCACCTGCTTGTTAAATGATCAATTCCAAGGCTCAGCATTTTCCCAAGCTGGGCTTTCCTGCAGGCTCAGAGCTCCCCTCCACCACAGGCACAGAAACAGCAGAGCTGGGGGCTGAAAGGCAAATATTGTCCTTTTTTCTGTACCAACCCCCAAAATGGGCTGAACTTCCAGGGCAGGGACAGCCACCAGCCCAGAGCTGTCCCCTCACCCTTGGTGTCACATCCACTCTTCAAACCATTTTAGTGTTGGTGATTTTTCAGCCCTGTTCTCCTCCCTGAAACCCTTATTTTGCCTCAGCTCCAGCCTCTGACCAGTTGCCAGGTGACACCACGTTGTTGCTGTCATCTCCAAAGACCTTTCTGAAGCATAAAAGCAGCACCTTTGAAATCCCTGCCCTTGATGCAGCTCCTGTTTTGCATTTCCAAACAGCCTGCCCCTGACACTGAAGCTTTATTTCACCTCTTGCAAGCACAGAGCATCTTCCTCCAAAGCACACAGCATCAAACAGGCTGCTGGGGAGGTGCCTGGACAGATTAAATTAATTAAATTCAAAGTGCAGCTACCTTGGTGCAGGGGCTCCCCATCACTGTGCATTTCAAAGCTCCCACCTCACTCCCAGCTTTGAAACAATTCCCATCATCTTCCCAGCAGGTATCCCTTGGATTTCACTCAGCACAAAGAGTTTATTATTTACTGCCATGGATGAAAGGAATAAAAAACCTGATTTGACACAGTTCAGGAAAATTGCTTTATCCAATCACTGACCAAACCCTCTGCCTGCTCCCAGCAGGGCTCCAGCTCCAGCTCCTTATCTGCAGGGAGGTGATGTGGAGCACTGCAGACTGCTGCAGGATTATCAGATGGAGGCACAGATGTAAAACATTTCTATTGGATATTTCAGCTGCTGCTGCATTAAACAGCTCACAGATCACCTCAGCACCAGCACTGCACTTGCTGTCTGATAAGGGCTGATAACCAAATTACCATTGGTGCCACTATTATCTTGACTCAGGTGTTTATTAATAAAGTTTCAGCTATCCAGGAAAATTTATTATTTTTTATTATGGCTGATAACCTCAGGCTTAGCTGAAGTTTGTCTTTAATGTGTTGTTAAACCTCAAGCCTATTCCACTGTTCAGTGATAACAGCACCCAACAAACCCAAAGCCAACACTAACAAACCTTTAGGTGCAGTTTGCAAGTGCACAAAATACACAAAAAAAACCAGGAAAGTCAAGTAGAGTAACTAACCTGCAGGATCTGGGAAAGCACAAGCAAGAAAGCAATCAAAAAATCTGGGAAATAAATCAAAATGATAAAGAAAATCAAGGAGAGCCCAGCAGAAAGCCATGGGCAGCTTCAGAAACATCAATCATTACTTGTTTAGAGTTTGTGTTGCAGCTGGGCTGTGCAATGATTTTACCACAAACCATTACAAACAAACAAAAAAAAAAACTGTTATGGAAAAAATCCAAGTATTGACTTGCAAAAACGAACAGGACTCTAACAAACAGCAGTCTTAATTATTGGAGATTAAACTTTTAACATCTCTATTTGATTAAAACAGCAGGGATTTGAAATCAGCCTTCACGAAGTGATTTCCTCATTTGCATTTTGTTCGGGTTTCAGTTCCACACAGGTGCTGGGCTGGGGGTGTTTATTGACTCAAAATCCACCTGGAGCAGGCACAGCCTGCCAGCTCCTGAGCTGCATGGGAGGGAAGGGTAATGAAGGGCAAATCATCCTTTATTTTTATTAAATAAAAATAAGTTTTAACTCCTTTGGCTCCTCATCACACTCAGAGCAGAAACACTTTAGGGAGGGACCATGAACTGCAAGTTTGCACAGCATCAAATGAGCCTTTGCTGGTCCAACACTGACACACATTAATTAACAGCTAATTAAAGAGTGACATTATCACTGTGTGTGGGATTCTCTACATAGTAATGAAAGTTGCAAATCTTATTAGAAACAGGGAAGGAACCAGCAGTAAAACCGAGTTTCCCCAAAGAAGCATCTTCGAGGCTGCAAAAATCTCTTTTATTTCAAATGCTCTGAGCTTGGCCACTGCCCCACCTTGTGGGCTCAAGTGTCAGGAGGGAAGGCAGGACAGATGTTACTCTGAGAATTAGAGCACAGGAGCAGAAAATGCTCAATGTTCTTTAAATAAGCTCTCCTTGCATGCCCTAAATCAAACCCCACCTGTTCAACCCTCCCCACGTTCAGCAGTTTTAGGATCAGTTGATAACAGCTGGGCTGAAACTGATTTCAAGCGTAAAATTAAGGCACTAAATGACATGAAGTGACAAAGGAGGGGGATGTTTGTCCTGGCAGAGCATTAAATGATGCATTAACCTTGTCCTTCTTCACAGGAACATGTGAAATGTGCTCCAGCTCTGGCAGCACAAGGTCGGGGGTTGCCAGGATCACCCTGAGCCTGAGCCAGGCCAAAGTCCTCCAGGTTATTTTGAGTTTTTGCTCTGAGCAGCTCAGGAGTTGCTGCCTGTGTTACAATCTCAGAAATTGTAACAAAGCATTTGACATTCTTTAGCTGGGAGGAAACAAACCTGTGACACTTTTCTTGCATGACACCAATGCTGGTAAACTGCAGCTCCTTCGTGCCTCACTTCTCTGAGATGAAGGAGAATTGGAAAATTAACAGCTCCTCCTCCTGCTCTGAGGGGAAAAGGAGTGAAGTGTCAATACTTAGGATTTCTTGCACTCTGAAAAGCTCAGATACACAGGATATCCCTTCCTCCCTCCTAATTAAGTAGCTGCAGCTCAAACTGCCTCAGCTGGAAGAGCAGCCACCAAGCCAAGAGAGCTCCTCTTTACACTGCCATTAATAGCTGGCATGTATTAATTACAGTAATTTACACTTTGCATCAGTGATTGTTCTCATGCTGCTGCAGACATGATTGCTTTACAGTACTAATCAAGAAATGAGGATGATAACCAGCATTTATGTGAAATGTGAAGCTCGTGATTTACAGTGAGGCGGCTCTGCCCCTGTGGATCCCTCTCCCTCAGCTCCACAGCTCAGATTTTGGGGATAATCTCCATGTTTTCTCTCAAACAGTGATTTGAGACATGGCATTGCCATCTCTCTTATTGCTAAAAGCTGGCACTCGGCCATTCTTTGCTTTGTTGCATATTTTCTCTTTCTGCTTTAATCTTTTCATCTATTTTAGATTTATCCAGGGTTGTTTGGCTGCTGTTGAGCGCCAAAGGGATTCCTGCCAACTGTTCTTTCTGAACCTTTAGAAAATCCAAAATAATTGTGTTTTAAAACCAGATTTTTGTCTGTTTATTCCCCAACACTAAGTTTTAAGTGCTCCAAATGTAATCAAAACAGAATGGTTTTATTTCCCTTCCCCTCAAGCACCATGAAATTATCTGTGCTCCCCTGGAAAATCACAGTAAAATGTTGAGGACATTTGTTATGTTTGAAAGGCACAATTTTCTAACAGAAATAACACTTTTCCATTCATTAATCTCAGCAAAACCCCAGCCTGCTAGAGGAATCCTGCTGAGGAACTTTGGTTTTGATTAGAACAATAAACAAGTGATGCTAAAATGAAACTCATGAATATTTATCTCCAAGAGATACCACCAACTGCACCCTCAATAAACCCAGGTAGATTCAATATTTAAGTTTTCCCAGATCAACTTTGCTTGGTTTTAATGAGAATTCTAACACTGGAAAGCAAGAATTGTAAAACAAGTTGCAGCAAACCTTCCTTGAACAGCTCATTAAACAATTTGCTGATTATTTCTGTGTGCTGAGGGCATGTGGCTGCTTTTACCTCCATGGTCTGCAGATTCACATTTTAAAACGGTGAATCCTTGAGCTTTTTGAGAGCTTTAAACCCATTTTTATTCCCAGTGCATGCTATAAGAAATAGCAACATGTTCTAATACACAAGCTCTTAAAATCAGGGAAAAATAAGTTTTGGTTCTTTAAACACTGGGAACAGAATGTAATTTTAAATTTTAATTAAGCAGAAGAGTAACCTGCTCTTCATATTGCTCAAAAATCCTTTCAGATGCAGAGCAACTAATTAATACCAAACATGTTTCACCAACTCCAATGCCCAGGCTGAATGTTTTCATTAAGCCGTGGATGTACTACTGTAACAATTCTAGAAAAAAATCCAGATTAATTTACCTGCATGTTGTAGAACCAGAGGGTTTCTCTGGGAAACACTGAGCCTGTTTCTCTGAACACTAACTTTAACAGAAATTCCTGAAATTCTACATTTCATGCAATTTATACCTCGGGTAGCACAGCCACCTGTGCTTTTGGAGGGACAGGGACACTGCCCTGTGATGTCACACAAGCAGCACCAGCTCACAGCACCTTCCAGTCAAAAAATCAAAATTAAAAGCAATTCAGATCTTCACCTGAATTCCCACAAGGAAGGCAAACCCAATCCCAAGCTCTCCCACCTGGAGCTGTACAGTGACCACAGGCTTGTGAGGAATTCAGTTTCATTGTTAAATTTTGCAAAAAGCACACCCTAAAATCCTCACTGCTGACACCAGGTGGGCAGAAGGCTCAGCACCATCAGTTTGGATGTTAGGAGCACTGAAGTGTTATAACCTGCCAGTTCTTCTGACATAATTAAGCTAATTGGGAGTTTTGGCCTCAAACGCTGGGTTTTATCTCTTTTAAGCATCTCCAGCTTCCCAAGATTCCCCCTAACCCCTGGACTTTGCCTCTGCAGCAGACTTTAAATTCAATTTTGAGCTCAAAACAAGCTACAGATGCAGCTGAATTTGCTGCTCTGGCTGTCAGAGTACTGAAGGGCTGATCTCTGCAGTAATTACACTCCTAATGTCTTGTTAAAACTCTAATTACCACACTAAACCCCAGTGGCATCATCTGCAGTGAACACTGTCTGGGTACATCCTCTTCATCTTACAGCAAATTACAGGAGAGCCCAGTTTCCTTAATGCAGTAAAGTGACAAAACAGTATTTTTATTTTTTTAAATTATTTTAATGTACATGTAATAAGCCACTTGAACTGTTACCACTTTGTAACAGGCAGAAAAATGTTCTGTCTACACAAAATCCTCAAGCCCAGGTGTTTTGTTGGAGTCCTTCTGCCTCAGAGATGTTTCCAGCAGCATCACCTGGAACACAGGAGCAGGGTCAGGTAACCAGCCTTAATCATCATGAGTGCATTTGTTATTGAGTCAGATATCATCAGAAAACCTTTTGCTCACCACCACTCAATCTGCCGGTAATTCCAGCAAGTTTGGGTTAGTTTCATCATGTGATATCACAGGGAAATTGACACATTGTCTGCAGGGCAGAAACAGCTGCTCTCACACATTTACTGCCTCAATTTTAGCCCAAGTTGTTTGGTTGTTTTTTTTCTTTTGCCTAGAGCTTCGTTAATTACACATCAAACTCTGCTCTAAATGTAAAACTAAGTCTCTTTTTGAGACTGCAGCCAAAAGCCACCACGTTCAGCTAAGAGCACAATAAATGTTAAACTCACCCAGCAGATTCTCCTGCTCTGCTGTCTCAGTGTCCTCCACAGGACTTGGGAAGAGCTGTCCCATCACTGGGGGGACATCATGGCAGCAGAGACCTGCAGGCTCTACCTAAACACATCAGAAAATAAAGATTGGGCTTAAAATTCTTAAGAACACAGACTCCAGCTCCTTATATCTTATAAACCTCATCCTGAATTTACATTTCACCTGGTCTAGAGCTCGAGGCAGTGCACTGAGACCCATCACTCACCTTCACATCAGAGCCACTCCCCAGCTGCTCCCAGCCCTGCTGTGTCACACTCAGGTGGAAAGCCCAGCTCTGCAGAGAAGTGGGACAGAAGGACAAGGTGAGATGTTTTCATGGACAGCAAGGTGCCTGCTGGCTCTAGAGGGTGAATGTGGAGGTTTGAGCTCCTGTGTGTAGCTGCATTTCAGACCAGAACCAGGGTATCGTCAGTTCTCGCATCTGACGGCACTTCCTATTCAGGGTTATCATCATCAACAGCCATTAATTAGCTCCTCTAATTAATCAATAAAAACACTAGCTTTTATCTCAAATGGTTGTACCATCTCCCCCCCGTGTATGAAGCATAAACTTTTAACTTCTACATACACAAAATCAGTTTTATTGAGTTTTTATTTAACTTACAATGTAATTTTTACAGGTTATTTTGATTTGTACAGGCCTGGAACCCCTTTTAACAACTTTGCACACCTTAATGTAAAAAGAAAAAGTTTAACTTACTCTTTACTTCAAGACATCTTTCTGCTGTGGGAATAAAAGCAAGAGAAATGTTACTAACCAGACCCTCATGACCAACTCTGCTTATATTTTCACCCGTGTTTATGTTGGTATGAATGATTGATATTTATAATATTTATAATAAACAGCTATTAGTAGTTTGCAATCCTCTCTAAATAATTCTTAATCAGGAAATTTACAACTATGTAAACTTCAAGAAATATAAGAATGCAGCTCGAAGATTGCATTTGCTAACAGGGCAATTTTAAAACTGAAATCGCAAACGCTCAGTGCTGTGGGTCCAATTTTAAATTACACAGAAAGGGTCTAGCACATCGAAAACATTCTAAGGGCTTTTATTGCTGATTTTTATGGCTGCACCGCCATAAAAATCCATGGGCAGCGCTGGATGCCGAGCACTCCGCAGAGCAGCGATACCTGCACGGCCCTGACACACAGCGATCCCCACACCACAGCCCCGGCCCGGCCGAGCCCCTCCCGACTCACCGGGGAGAGGTTTCCGCGGTCCCGGCGGGGTCCCGGCGCTGCCGGCGGGGTCGCGGTGCCGCTGCCGCCTCCATGGTGGCCTGAGGGACAATGGCCGTGAGCCGCCACGCGCCGCCAGGCCGCGCCTTCCCCCCCCCGCCCCTCCAATGGTGCGGCCCGGCCTGCGCGGCCCAGGCAGGCCCGGCGGCCGCTACCACTGCCCAGCTGGGGGAGCGAGCGCTTCAGCTCGCTCAGCGGTACGGGCGCTTCGCTCGGCAAGCCGGGCCTGCGCCTCCCCGCTGGCCGCGTGCAGGCCCCGAGCCCAGCCCAAGCTGCTCTCACCTCACCCGCTCCAAGGGCACAGGACGAAAGGGCGCGATATGTCTCGGCGGCCGCTTATAAAGCCTTGGGCCGTACCACCCCGCGGCGGGGCGGGCTGTGCCACTGCTCCACGGGCGGGGGGCGCCGAGGCTGCCATTTCCTCCCGTGTGGGCCGTGAGGGCACGGGGCGGGCGGGGTCGCGGGATCGCTCAAAGCCCGGCCCCAAAAACCCCCCAAAACCCAAAAAAACCCCAAAAACCCCCAAGCTCAGGCACCAGCTCAGGGCAGGGACAGGTGACAGCCTCGGGCAGGGACCCTCGTGTGGCCGGGCACAGCCCCAGGGAGCACCGGCCCTGCCCTGGCTTCTGCCTTTTCCAGGAACACTGGAGAGGTCGGAGCGATTTCAGGCCACTTTTATTTAGAACAGAACAGCTGTTTTTTAAATAAAAGTTCCATTCTTTTCTTATTATATCATCTGGAACTGATAATAGGGGTGTTTTGGTGTCCTTTTCCCTCTGTTCAATGCATCAGCCATCGTTTTAAAAACAAACATAAAGCCAGCTTTGCTTTAAAATTTCATCCTCAACACCAGGTTTTCAGTCAGCCCGAGGAATTATTTATCAAAAATCCACATTTTCCAAACAGCAAAAATTTCCTACAAGAAGGATGAATGTGGTGCTATAACAAATCACCTAAAATTCAAATCCTCCAGCAAGAGCCAAAGCCAACATTTTCCTTTTTTTGCAATTTTCAACATAAACACATTTTAGTGAAATACACAGGTCTCCCTATCAAATATCAATTTCTGCATCAAATTCTTGTAGGTGATGATAGCTGGGAGGTGAGTGAAAAATCACATTAGCTAAGGATTGAACAGCTGAACACAAAGAGAAAGGAACAAAATTCTCTTTGCAATCTCTTGATCAAACGGATGGAAGTTAAAACGTTGAGGAAAAAGCACTGAGTTAAAATTCAGAGTTCATTTTTAATTACCAAAATCCCTGGCTCAGGTAACCAAGGAAGCCCAAAGAATTCCTGATACCAGCACTCTCCAAGGCTTCTCTGTACATTGTAAAAAAAAACAAAACCAGGCACACTCAATCACAAAACCCTCTCTAAATAATAAACCTCATTTTTTTCTTCCAGCTAAGCTCCTGTGGGCTCAATATCACACAGAAACCCCCCCCAAAACCATAAAACCACAGTCCTGACCAGCGTGGGGGAATTTTTAAGGCGTATTTCTGACAGCCTGGAAGGCAGAAGCAGAGTTAAGGGGCTGTGCTGGATTTCACACCTCTTTTAGATGACCTAAAGAGATCCTCTATTCCCATCAGTTTATCCTTCACCAGGTTTAAATTAGGAATATTGACATGGAAATACCACACAAGGGCTCCCAATAATCCAGCTCTGGTGCACGAGGTGTTGATTCCTTTCAGGAAAAGGAAAGGTCCCAATGGATTCAAAGCAGTGACACAACACAAAGGTTTACTGGCAAAAAGACACCAGTGAAATAAATTTTATCAGGATCTGGGGAGATGGGGGTGCTTCTCTGGGAAAGCTTGGGGAGAGGGTATCAAGTGAAAGCACACGTTTAAAATGAGTTATTACAGTGATCAGACATTGCAGGCGTTTCTCTCAACAGTACTTTCATGAGACATTTATATATTCAATAATTAAATATAAAATCAAGGATGAGTGTCACAAAACAAGGAAAGAGTAAGGCTTGAAGCCTGGTCAGCCCCCAGACTGCCCCTTCAGTCACTGTGCCTGTCATTTGACCTTTCATTTGACATGCTGCTATCCTCACACATCATAAAGCATAAGAAAAGTTAATTTTGCAGATTCCTTGCTGAAATCTCACACCTACTTCAACTTAGTACAAAAATAGGGGGGGCAAAAAAGTCAAAAGTGAAAAAGTTGCTTGTTAAAAAGCAGAAATGGGAAGAGAAGTTCACAGATATTTTAGACTGACAAAACCAAGGAACAGGGAAAATGCAAACAGATTTCAGACTATTAAAATGGTTTTGCTACCTGTTGTTTACCTGAATGTGAAGTGCTGCATTATTTCTCACTCAGAATTACTGGCAACATGAAAAAAAAACAACAAAATAGCAGCTGCACACTGATCAAACCCTTGTCCTACCCAGGGAGGGGTGAAAATGTGCAGGTAAAAAAGCTGAATGGAACAAGTCACCCATGTCCACATCCACGTGTAATATACAGGAAGAACATCCAAAATATTGACAGGAGACAGTGATCCTAAAGTTTTCCTTTTCTCTTTCACTTCTACATAGATAGAACAGCACAGAGGAGAACACCACTAGAGCTTTCACCGTGGCCAATGGGAAGATTCTCACAAATATAAAAATGCTTTCCAGCTGCTGGATAGATTGCTTCAGGACATAATCCAGGTGGAATGACAGGAATATAATCTCTCCTCATGGAACAACAGCAAAAAAAACCAACCCCCAAACCCTCAGGGGTTTACACAATTGTCAAACATCCAACTTTGCAGTCCTGAACATCTTAATCCCTGCTGCAGCAGAATGTGGCATCACCAAAATAAATGAGCAGGATTCCTTGGATTCTGGTGGTGCCACTGGGATACCTACAGGGAATTGAACTGTAATAAAATGTGTAACTTGGATTTACATTCAGTGTGTTGGAGGAAGGGAGTGTGATAATCAATCCCTTCATGCTTTATCCTTGCTGGCTGCCCACCCAGGAAGCTTTATTGTTATTACTTCAAGAGGAAAGGAAAGGTGCTGGTAAGAGCCAGAAGGGCAAGGCAATGATCTGGATCATGAAGTAAATGCCCTGTTCTTTGGATGAGGTGTGTAAAACATTTTGTTAAAAGCCTCCATGATGAAAACATCAAGAACAGAAAAGGTCTCCTTAAAAATACAGAGCATTTCTGCCTCATCTTTAAAGTTCAAAGCTCAGGGGAGAAAATGTTTTGCTACAATTCACTACAGGTTTGCTGTCATAACCAGAGATGACAATGCCCTACAGAGCACAGGGCCAGCCACAGACTCCAGACAAACGTCTTTGCTTTAGGTTTCAAGTGGTTTGTTTATGCCTCTCTTGCTGAGGAAGAGAGACACTTCTGGAACCTTCACTGCAGAGTCTTTGCCAGTGTCCAGCTTTTGGGCAGAGGGGATCCTGCCAGGCTGCAGAGGCAGCACCTGGAGGGTCAGGCTGTGAACCCAGTCATGATTCAGAGTCTGAGCCAGAGCTGCTTTCCCGGCTGATCTCGATTTGTAGGGAGGGTAAATGATCCAAGCGACTCTTTTTTTGCCTGGACTGTTCTTTTTCCTTAATGAGAGCACCCCAAACCCTCTGCAGCTCAGAGTCATCTTCCTCTGGAGATGCCACAGAGTTTTCAGCTTTCTCTGGAGTCTTTTCCTGTGTCTTCGGAGCAGACCCCAATCTGGTCCATAAATTACCTAAGCAGATGAAAAACAAACATTTTAAAAAAACCAAAACAGACAGGACTGAGAGGAAAAAGTCAAGGAACCAATTTTAAACTCACAGCAACTCTTCAACCTTTCCTACTCCTCCCACCTCAATATTTGGCATGGAACTGATTATGCTTTGAAGAGCAATTGAAATTGAGCTGCAGGAGGCTCAGGGCAGCCTTGTTCATTGTTCCCCACTTGCAGAGGATGTTTAATTCACACCTCCAGTGCCCCTGCATTCCTGACACTTGTTTTGGTGCCCACAGTTTGAAAGCAGTCCTTGATCTTCAGCCCACCTCCACAAAATACTGCTCCCAACACCCCCCAGTTCCTCCCTACATGTGTTTAGATTTCAAAGCTCTGAACAAACATTTGCTAATTTATCCTGAATTTCCTTCAGCTTCACCCCTTCGTGGCTTTCTGCTGGGATTTCTCCTGGGCTCCAAAATCAAAAGGAAGTGCAGCAGAACATTTTCTGCACACAACTAACCTGATTTCTTCTCTCTGCTGTCAGAGTAGAGGCCTTTCACATCTTGCTTGGGGATTCCCAGCCTGCTGTGCACATCTGAGATTGGTTCTCGACGAGGAGCACAGGTACTGCTTGGAGCTTTGATTTCTGGAGAGTGTGGCCTTTTTCCCAGTCTCTGCCTCACATCTGGGGATATTTTCAGTTATTAAAATGACCAAAAAAAGAAAAAAAATCCCGTGGCATTTACTCTACCACTGCCAGCTCAGCTTATGCTCATTCATTATTGAAATTAGACAGATTCTCTGGTTTTATCTTTTCTTTAGCCTGTTCATTTAAGTCTTTCATACTGAGATTTCCTGGAAATTTCTGCAATACAGTTTAGCCAGATTTAATTTCAGTTTTGGCAATAAATTTGACATTTCATGTTTTCAAGCTGCACTCTGTCCAAAAGATAAAAATCTAAGTTATTCCATGGCCTGCTGCTTTCCTGGTGTAGCAGCAGAGTGTGTAAATATCTAGCAGGAGGGAAAATTCCATGAAAACTGGTCTGCCTTCAACAATTCTTTTCAGGTAACAGATACCTTGATTTCGAATTCTACCACTGCTTGGTATTTGGCAGAATAAAATAAAAAGAATACTAAAGATATTGATACTTAACCCTTGATGTAAATTTTGTATTCTGAAATTTGCCTGGCTTAGTTGGATGTTCCCAATCTTACAGGAGGTCCAGATGAAAATATGAAGGCAAAGGGAATTTTAGGACCACGTGTCTACTTGTCAGAGCCCCAAAATGGGCAGGAAGGGTAAAATATACAAACATAATTTTGACATTTCATTAATACAAAAAGGTATGTAATATTATCTGACTGATAAGTGAAAAATATGTCAGAAGCAGCTGAAATTATACATGTTTAAGTTAAATAAATAAGTTATTTAAGCTCGGAAATAAATCCTGCCAAATGCAAAACCACCCATATTCATGTAATACACATTTTTAATGTGTACTTATGTGTATTTTTAAGTGTAGTCAGTGTTTCACATTTGATTTTGTGCATGACCTTCCCTGTGTGCTGTTTCTCAGCTACAGAGAATCTCTGCCTCAAGGAGGGAGCAAATCAAAAAGGACAAAGTGGGGGAAGACTGGCACAGGCAAAGAAAATGGACGGAAATCAACATCACTAAAAAAACTTTCACTAAAGTGCACTTGATTTTTTCCCTAAAGCAATTCCCACCTCTTCTTCCCACCTCAATCTCTTAGTGAGGACAAACTGTGTGAATGCAGAGTTTATCTGCAGTGGAGCACAGGTGTGAAATAAATATATTTTAGAGACAATTCTGCCCAGCAATGAGAGATAAACTCACCTGATTTGACAGTGCTGTTTGGCTGCCGCGGCCCAGAATTATTCTGACGTTTCTCTTCCAACAGGAGCCTCACATCTGCAACTTTCTCCAAGGATCCTTTGCTGCCAATCCTGTTTTTGATGTTGCTGGTGGCTATGCTATCGGCTCGCATGGAATTCCTGAAAAAAAACATAGATTTGATGTCCTCTAAAGAAAATTCAATCTAGTTATAGTTCTTAAGTCTTCTTATGTGGAAAATTACATTACAGAAAATAACAGTATCAGGATTTCTCTGCTGAGAAAAAGTAGTAAAAACAATGGTTAGAAGCTGTTCAAGCCAGAATCCTAAATATAGCAAGAATTCCACAAATACCTCAGTATCCATTTCAAGGCAGCCTCAAAATTGTTGACATTATAATGAGGAAAACCACCCTACTGAAGGTTATATTTATTTGGATTTATATGGATGCTATTTTATTCACCTACAACATATACAACTTTGGTTGCTAAACCCATAATGAACATAAATTCCTTTTTGTCACCAACAATTGAGGGTTATTTTTTTTCTGAGATAAAGAGCAAGGGGCAAAGAGAAAACAGAAAGAGGAGTTATTTTTCCCAGTTAATTATGATTGATTGCATAAATTTCTCTTGATTCTACTTCAAGTAATAAGCAATGATAGAGAGTTCTATCATTAAAAGAATGTTAATTCTATTGAAAGCCTAGTTTCTGTATTTCTTGTAAGAAAATCTCTATAAAATAATATAATTTTGCTACCTCAATCTTGGACAGCTCTGTCACTTAAAGCATGCAATCCCTCTTCACTGCTGCTTTCAAAGACTAAGGAACTTTTACCTAATATTTTTCAGCTGTGACTCCACCTCATCTGCATACATGGTCATCTTCATGCTTTTTTTGGGCGAGGGGGTGGAGATCATTTTGAGCTCCAGGTCATAGTCCATCTCATCCGAGTCGGAGGCGCTGGCGCTGGATCTCCTGGCGGCGCCGCGCTCCCGCGCCTGCCGGAAAGCCTGCAGCTCGTCCCGGTACTCCACCACCACCCTGTCATCTTCATCCATGTCCTGATCCTCCTCCTCCTCCTCTTCCTCCTCTATGGGCTCTTCAGGAACATTCACCAAGCCTGCAGCAAAACGAACTTGTTCTGATCGACTGAATTTTAGTAAGGAAAATCACCTCACTGTAATTAATGATCTCCTCCAGATGAGTCTGAAGTTCTTTTAGTTCTCTCTTCTTAAAGAGAGAGAATATTTTGCAGAGTATTTTAACTGGAATCGATAAGTGGCATAAAACTGGTACAGGACAAACGTCCCTGGTGTTCACTCCCTCAGAGGCCTGGCCAAACAAAAAGCTGGACAGAGTAATTAAAGCACAACTGCCTCTTGTAGAAGGTGCAGTTCTTCCTTCCTGAGCTAAGCACAATTCCCAGGATCTTACAGGGCTTAATGTGCCAGCTGCTGGCTCTGCAAAAATCCCTTCCAGTCCTGCAAGCAGCAATGCCAAAAAGAACACAGGTGTCATTATTATGTCTTCATCACAGACACTGATTTAAATAGAAACAATTTCAATTTAGTCATCACCAGCACTCAGACATCTCTTCAGACAGCACCACACGACCAACATGGAAAATCTTCCATGAGATTTGTCACATCCATGGCTGTATTTTTAACAGGCCAATCACACTGCACTTGTCTCATGTCAGATATTTATACCCATTATTTTTCTACCTTAGGTAGCAGATTAAGATATTCCAGCCTAATTAATAGAATTTTCTCATCTCTATTGTTCTACATTTAGAGATTGGGAGAATTGACTTGGCAAGTATGACAAATTGTCAAGAAGGCTGAAGAAGTCATTCATCCCTCCTTTTGGTCTTTGATGCCACAGCAGCCCCCATGCCCTAAATTTTATAGAAGAAAAATGTCACATAAAAGGCAACATCTATTTTGGGAAGCATCAAGCAGAATGAAGTTTCCACCTCAGGAATTTCCTGTAAACTCTTAAAATGGGATTCAGATTAATTTTTTTAAGAAGACTTCCACACATCTGATGGGATTGCTGAGGCACTGCTCCAAATCCTGCCCAGCCCTCCATGTCCCAGTGTCCCCCCAGGGCTGTCCCAGTGCCACCAGTACCTGAGTGCCGATGTTTGTAGGGGGGAGTCAAGCCCACATCGTCCCCAATCAGAGTCCTCTTCTTGATCACATCCCGGTGGATCCTCCGGGAATGGTACCTCCTCTTCCTGAAAGCAGAGAGGGGCTGACATTCTGGGCACAGGAATTATGGCTCGACCCCTAAATCCTGCAATTATCACCTACTTCAACAGCAGAAACGTGTTTATGTCAGAGCTGGTCTGAATAGAAACTTAAGTCTCTCCTTATAATTCACACTCACATTGCAAAAATATTATTTACACTGAAGTATCTACATAAACTCAATAGAAAATCCACAAATAAAACCAGTTTTAGATTAGCTTGTCCAAATACCTGCAATGTTCCAATTCCTCTGTCCAATACTCACCAAGAATTGCTAAGAATTCCTTTCATGCCTCCATAATTTGGATTGCCATATTTCATGTAATACTGGCTTCTCCTTGCAGCTCCCAGCTCCTTTTTATCATCTGCAAAAAACATAAATTATAGGAATTTTTCCCTCTTAGAGAATAACTTACAGCATAGCATAAAAATAAATAACCATCCAAAGACAGAGAGTGAGACTGAATATGCCTTAAAATCAGAATTACTTCCCTCCTCCATGAAGGATTCAATTTTGCTTACACCTCTGGAATTTCTCCTACCACCACAGCTTTATTTGTGTCTAGAAACTTAATTCCAGGAAGACTGGGTTTCTAGAGATCAGTTTAACAGGGCATTACATCCCCCTGTCACTGCTGCAGTTTCCACTCACCTTCCTCATCACCCTTCTTTTCTTAATGAATGTGCCACTTCCTGCATGGTCCAGAAATTATGTGGATTTTCATTTTATTCATAAATGAGTTTTTATGAATAATTTTTACTAATCCCTCTCAAGTTGTATCCATATTTATAAAACATGGAATTTACTTCTGGAAAAAGGCATCATTCCTATTCCATGGGATTGGGAAGAATGCCCTGTACCCAAAATACAATCTCCAGGTACAATAATTTTCATACAACTTGAACTGGATATAATTGACACAAGAAATGTAGATTTATGACAAAATCTTAACACCTAACAATTAGCAAAAAAAATCACACTTTGATACGAAGTGTCATTTTTAAGTGTTTATAAGAAGTGTTATTTTTAAGGAGTGTTATAAATAAGAAGCAGGCACTTTGAGTCATTAATTAGCTAACAAATAAAAGTGCATCAAGCAGTGAATTGGTCATTTACCTTTAGTAGCAAACCTCATGAACAGCTTGTTTCCTTTAGCCAGTTTATTGGCAGGGCGAAGGTCATTCCGCAGGAGGGAATCCTCTTCTACCTGGGAGAGGGCATCCAACTTTGGGGGCAAAAAAGGGGATTTTGGATTCAAAAATCAAATGACTGTTGAACAAAAATGGGTTGCTTACAGAGAAGCAATCTAGTGATTATGAAGCAAGTAATTTTTCAAATCATGTTCAAATGAACTCTGCTTTATTTTCTTGACAAGCTGATGTTAATTTTTAATGTAAATTGCCCTGAAAATTTAAAATATTTTCTTCTCTTGTTCCATAACATTAACTCAGGTTATTAAATCCAGTAAGTGTCAAATGACTCTATGTTACTGACTGAAATGCAGAAAATAGCAAAACTTGGGCACTGAAAAGAATGATTTTTTCCCCCTTTTTCATATCTAAATTATTTTATTAACCGGTTCTCATGCCCTCACACAATGACTAAAAACCTTTTTTTTTCATTTAAAGCTGCCTTATAGAAACTCAATTCAGACATCCATGATGTAGGACTGTTCACTGAGCCATTCCTACAGGAAATCCTAACCACATCTATTATACACTCAGGCAGTGAGGATTAAATTGCTGCCAGGCCATCACTGTGTGTGCTGATTCCCACAGATCCATGGGCAACCTAAATCCCAATGGGCTCTAAGCACTTTCCCTGCTGAAAGGTCAGTGCCTTCCATTATTGTTCTCTCATTGCCTCCTCTCAGCAGAAAAGAGAAGCCAGGCTCATTCTTAAACTCTCCAAAATCTATTTTCACAAAGCATTTTCCATTGGGATTATCACCACCTGCACTCCCTCTCACTCACTCCCCACCTAATTTATTTTGATAATTAAATTGTGAATTGCAAATAGAAACCTAAAATGCTGTGAAAACTTCACACCAGCCAGAGCAGAACTTCCAGAGCAGAGTTTCCACTTCCCCCCTGTACTGACCTCCACATCACTGGGATTGTCATCCTCAACCTCTCCTTCTTCTGTCTCATCATCAGAGCTTTCCT
Source organism: Fringilla coelebs (assembly GCF_963513975.1). Classification (NCBI taxonomy): domain Eukaryota; kingdom Metazoa; phylum Chordata; class Aves; order Passeriformes; family Fringillidae; genus Fringilla; species Fringilla coelebs. The sequence goes on along the minus strand of NC_140046.1, from coordinate 5,117,245 downwards.
CCTGTTTTTCTAAGGAAAATAATTGGGGAAAAAAACAAAAACAAAACCAAGCTCCATTTTAGTGTGTCAGCCTGATTTGATTTATGATTACCTACATTGTCTGAAATCAGCCTGAAGGTGTTTTCCTTCCTCCTGAGCAGCCTAGGGAATAATCAAAGCAGTGAATGCCTATGGAAAAGTGGAGCACAGTGAAATTCAGAGCTCTGTGCCTGCAGCAGCACATGTGCATCATTAATTTAATTCTTTGAAAGCAAATGAAACTGCACTGCCTGTCAGGATTTAGTGTGTTCAAAATCAGAGATCAGCAAGGCCAAGGCACTAAAGGCACATAAAAGCCTTTCCTTCCATCTCCCTTTCAAAGGCCTGCAAAGATCCAATAGTAACAATTAATCAAAAGCTTAAGAGAGAGAGTAGTAAAAAGGAAAAAACTAACCTTAGTGACTTAATTTTGCTGTGAAATAACTAAAAAATAAGAGCATGCTTCCAGAACTGTTAAAATTGTGAGCTGCTTTGATTTCTTAGTTCTTTTTAGCTCAGTGTAAGAAAATTTATGGTGATTTTTTTTTGCAAAGCCCCCAAGAAATAAAATATTGCAAAGAAGTAATGACTATGGACAGCTATGAAGTGTGATATGCCAATATCATTTGCAAAGATCTCAAAGTGCTTCATAAGCCTAAGATTAAAAAATCCTCTCTTTTATATTTCAGAGTTCCTTATCTTAAATCTCTTCCAACAATTGACTTAAAAACTTAAAATAGAGAGTGGCAGCTGGTCAAAAGATCCTGAAAATATTCCTGAGTAAAACAATAAAGCACAATTAACCAAACTGAAACCAAAGAGAGAATTTAAGTAAACAAATTACCCAAATTCAAACCAGAATAATTAAGTTCCAGCAGGGAGAGTACTCAGGCATTTTTCTCCCTCACAAATTAGAAGTTTCTCATAGCACAGACCAATCTTTTGCCTCCCTAAATGTCTAAACAGCTCTGAAATTCCTATCTAAAAAAAGGAATGCAACCAAGCCAGATGACTCCAGGGTATCTGTATGGATCTCACACCTTAAGATGTAATTGAACAGTCTGTACTTTCTCTAATATCCCACTTTTCCAGAGGAACAGGAATAATTCAGATGACAGTTCTTATTTTCAGATGGGGTGCAATGATAATATGCAATGCATAGCAAGCAGGATTAAATATATATGTTTATGCTCCATTTAAGCAATGTCCCTAATCTCCAAAAATGTCCTAACAAGTCTTACTTGAAGCTTTATCAACACTTGGCCAAAATTAAAGTCACATGGATGGCTGAGCAGCCACTGCTTTATGGAGAAAAGGAGCAGGAAAAGGGGGTGAATTAGAAGAATCCGTAAATTTAAAAAGCCTTAAACACCAAATTTCCCAGAAAAGCTTTTGGAAGAACTGCAGATATCTAACAGAGAGATTGGCTACTTGCATTTAGGTCATATACAGCATTTTTAATCAAAATCCATGGAAAAGTTAATAAATATAACATTTTTTTGCTCTGTATCATGTGATAGAGCACCTCCAACCACAACACTCACAGCAGCCTAAGAGCAAAATTGTCCTCAGGTAGCAAAATTCTGATTTTAAACTTCCCCACATAAAAGGAAAATAAGTTTACAACCAAGGCAGTGGGGTACCAGGCTGATCACGACACTGACACATCCTTTTGCTGCTCTGCTCTTTTATAACCAACCTTTTAATAACTTCTTTCTTAAAAGGATAGCAGCCAAATTTAGAGCTGGTACACACCCTGCTGAAGTGATGCACTGTCACGCTGCTGTGAGGGATACACTTGAAGGATGCATCAAAAAGGGAATTAGCTGTGGCATTTCAAAAATAGGCCACTTTCTCACACCTGCTTTTTGCCCACTTTGCCTGCCTTTGTAGCACATCACCCAGAGCTATTTCTGTGCACAGGGCCCACTATAAATACCAGCTCTCAGTGGCAGCCTCATCTAACACGTTTAGTATCGACTGAATTACTGCTTTTGGTCTAGCTCCAACCCACCTTTTAAGAAGCAGCTTCTTCAAAAGGTTTCCAAGATGAAAGCCTTTTTTAAAGTGGCAGAATACATTTACCTGCAACTATATGATAGAAGCTCCTTCAGTAATTTAGGTTATGCAATACCCCAGCACAAGTTTAAAGTTTCATTGATTTAATGAGATGATGGCTGTATTTGCATATCTCAATCTACCTTTCTTGGTTTTTTCAGCTGTCTTCTCCTTATTGTTTTCTCTGCTCTTTGTTTTCTCCTGATCAGGCAGGGAACTCATGTTTATTAGAGCCCGTGTTGCTGTCACTTCATCAAGCCAGACCACATTACCTGGGACAAACAGAAACACAAAACCCAAATGCAGTTGGTGTCATCAAGCAGTCACATTTCCCCTGCCTTGCTGGAAGGAAATCAATGACAAAAAGTCAGAAATGACAGAAAAAGCCATCAGATCTCTTGCAGGGAAGGTCATATTCTTTAACACACCTGATAAGCTGAAGGACACACAATTTTCAGCTTATTACAAAACACAGGAGCTGATCAAAAACCCAAAATCACTGAAATGCACAACCATAGATTTGAGAGGCTTTCTGAAAACAGCAAATCAGGGCACTGGATTGGGGTCAGTGGATCCATGTGTTCCCACACAAGTGTGATTATGGGAGCAGCAGGGGGCAGGAATGAAGCCTGAATCTTTTTCCCCTTTGGCAATTGACAGAACCTTGGACTTTACTGCAGAATTCTGTTAATCTTTTCCAAAAAGCAGGAAAATAGGGGGAAACAGGAGACTACTCCAGCACTTTGCACAGATTACAGAGTACACAGGTTCACAATATCATTCAGAATGTGCCTTAAGCATCAGCAGATGGTACTAAAATATAACTTATCAGGCCAATTAAAAGTGTGCCATAGATGTTGAAATTGAAAGAGCTAAAACTGCTTAGAAACAGGATTTGAACAAAAGCTTTCTGCACTTGGTACAAATACAGCAACAAATGTCTCTGTTCTGCTGTTAAGTAGAGATATTAAGAAAACTGTACAGTGACCCAAAGTAAGAGAATCTCTCTTCAATTACTCAAACAGACAAGAATTACAAGGTGAAGAACACCCAGATATTAACTTCAACGACTGGTTAAAAAATCTACATTGTTTTCAGTCTGCCTCATCTTCCCATCTTCAAATTTCCAAAACCTTCATCATTTCATGTTCATCAGTTTGAAACACAGGACTAAATCCACCTTTGCACACCTTAAGATGTAATTCAGTTGGGAACACTGAGTTTTTGCCACTATGCAAATCTATGCTGAAAAGAAAAAGCTTTTTCTTGATATTTTCACCAAGTGTAGCTGACATGGTAACTCAGACACAGCATGAAAATTCACCTTTAAAAAAGATGTGTAATAACCATAACTGGGTATTGTTACAACCCAGAAACCTTAATTTTCACATGAATTTACTCATGTAGCATTTAAGAAAACAGACAATCTTAGATTGTCTCAGAGAGAGTTAAGCTGTTCATTTCTAAGCTCATGCATCAGCACAGGTCCATCCAGCAGCTCGGTACTGTAATTATCCACCCAGGGCTCATTGAGTTTCACATTTTCTATCAGCTTGTGCCAGTACTTCAAGCTGTCATATATAGTGACTTCAAGGTCACCATCTATTTTGTCTTGCACTGGAGGAGAATTTCTTCAGGGTCACTCCAGAGAATGAAGTTATTGATTCTCAGCTTTTAGCCATGCTTGTCAGTAAGTTTCCAGCTATTTGGAAAACCTGCACTGGCTCCCATTTCTTTTTCTATTATTTCAGGCACAAGGTTTGTAGCCACATGACAATTTTAGAGCATTCCAGTTGCATTTTCCATAGCAAAAATCTCTTCTACAGGCTTCAGTGTCAGTGAGGAAAGCACAACTCTCCACCACCTTTGATCTCGCTCCCCAAAACATCCCTCACCACGTGTACCCACATTCCTTTTTCAATCTATGGAAATCACACCCAGCTGCCACCTCCTTCCACCCACCCATTTCTCCTGGAGCATGCACTACACAAATATGGCAACAAATCTCCTCCTCCCAAAACCATCCCAACCTGCCCAACTGCACCGTTCAATCACCCTCTCTCAGATATATTATTTATGTCAAGATGGAGATAATAATTTTAGATATTTTTCATAATTTTAGGCATTTTTCTTTTCCCCCTTAGAGACACAGTTGTGACCAGGTTCAAATAAAAGAGTAAGAATTACAAATACTCTGTTTGCTTACATGAGGTGTCATCCAGCCACTCAATATGAGCAGGAGGATACTCTTTGAAATAGGCAAAGATGTCCTGGGTGCTCATCTCATCCACTCCACAAATGTAAATGGTGTCCAGTCTCACTTTAGGAATTGCTATAAAGAGGAAAAGACACAAAACTGGTAGTAATTCCAAGCTTTTGGATTAGAGCCATATGAGTTTATAAAGGAAATACTTTAAATAAACTAAAGAGGAAGTAATTGAAGTGAAGCATGGCATAGGCCATAACTTTATTCTTCCACAATGCAAAACTTTCAATAAATGGAGAATTAAAAGAGGTTACAAGCACTGGTAGATACAGAGATTGCACAGCAACCAAACAGCTTCAAAAACATTTTTTTCCTCTCTTTGAGCACTGCCAAAGCGCTATCATTAAGTACTAAAGAGACAGAACAAAACAAGGCCCTGCACAAAGCACTTCCATTTGTATCACCTGATGGGGAGCTGTTCCAGGCCACAGCTTAGCAGGTCCAAGCTGCCAGCTGGAAAAAAAGCTTTGAGAACTAACTGGGTGCCAAAAGCACCAATCTGTTGTGCACACATCTCCTGGCTTCTGTTCCAGCTTGCCATCAGTGCAGCTTCACTGTGTGAACAGCAGAGTCTGATCTCCCTGTGCACAGGACACAGAGTCCTCCACGTGTACCCACACACTGCTCCAGGGCTTTTACAAAGCATTTAAAAATTCTTAAAGCAGCACTGATCCAGAAGGTGAATCTTGGGCATTTAGCAGTAGTAAATAAGGCACACAAAAAAAATGTTATCTTTGTGCTGGGGTTGGTAAAACGAGGAGTGAAGTGGCAAGCTTCAAATAGGTTAAACAACCCCAAAGTGATTCCTTTCAGCAGTAATATGGCAAAACCTCTGGGAATGTAGGAAATACTGCAGGATAAATAAGTCAGGACACTGTGAGGAAGTAACTAAAGGGATCTTTGCTCCTGACTGCTGGATGAACTCGTACCTTTCTTCATCATGTCCCGGTCCAGGGCCACGTTCCTCTGGGCCAGATTCACCTCAGCCCGAAAATGGAAACGTTTGGCTCTTTGCTCCTTCTTCTCAATTGCTTCCTGCAAAATGCAAAACAATGCACTCAAACAGGAGTCAGGGGCACACTCAACAAACTGCACTGAGGATACCTAAAATCTACCAGACAGCAATAATTTATATCAATAATTCTGTTAATTCTGGAGAGACCTGTAGGTTTCAGAATGCAGAAGTAATTCACAAGAATATTTCTGTGTCACAGAACAGTTTTTGTGTAGGTCCAGCAATGGGAATCAGGATGCATGGAAAACAAGGTGGCTTGGACAACACTGACTCCATCATGAAACAGGAACATTATCCAATCCTTACTAACAAATATTAAATAAACCCCCTCTTCTAAAAGAAGCCTTTCTACCACAAACAAAATTCATCTTTGAAGATTACATCATTTTCCCCCTGTTTCTTTAATACATACAAAAGTGTGAATTTGTTTCTCTGAACATGAATTTAACACTGGAGAGCTGGCTCCAGAGAACTTCTTAGACTGGCAACTCAGGCTCCTCTTATGCAGCTCATAGCAACAGTCTGCCTGGAACTTGTGCAGTTTTGGAAACTCTCAGAGAAGCTCCTTGTTCTCCAGATTTTATTAGGAAGCACTACAGGTTTTTGGATCTTTGGAACACACACTGTGATTCCTACCAGCTGCATCACCTGAACACCAGGCTAAGCCTTTGGGCATGTTGGGAAAGAAAGAAATGAAATAGTTGCACCTCTCCAGCAGCAAAAATAAAAATGTTGAAGAGCCATAGCACAAAAATTACCTTGGAGGTTACATCTATGCCAGTGATGAAACTTCCAGCTTTATTTTCATATCTCCTACTGGTATCCTGAAACAAAGCAAAATGGTGATGAAATCTCAATGAGCACTGAGAGCAACCCACTTGTTACACTGAAAAAACACCTGATCATTCCTACAAGAAACAGATCCTCTTTTCCTCCATCCCTGGACAGAGAGGCACTCTCATGTCAGTGAAAGTAAAAGCACATGAACTGAACCAAACTTCCCTCACTGTAAGGATTCTTTCCTTCGACAGAATTTAGTTTCTATGTCAGCTGCTGCCAAGCTTTTACCCTCTCAGTAATACAGGAAAATCATCAAACATCTTTTCCAAGCGAGACTTCCACAATTTTGGTTTGGGTATAATTTCCTTGTAATACGTGAGCAGATTTAACAGCGATACCTGACTACTGAAATGTCAGTTTCCAGCTTTTAACCTCATGAAGTGAGAACACCAAACCACATCCACAATGAAACAAGTAACTTTTTATTCCTATCGTTATTTCAACCCCAAATTCCAAATCCCAAGGTGAAACACTTCTGTTTTGATACTGAAAGAGGGTAAAAATGAAGAATGAGAGGGGAAAATATTACAAAATTCCTCTCTAAATTCCAAATTACAAATTTCCTCTCTACCAGTCAGGACTGCTGAATTCAGAGAGGGACTAAACCCCACAGCCCCTGGACCAATGACCCAGTTCTGTGCCCTCCATTGTTTGTATCTGTAAAATGGCACCTCTTCATTCTGACACTCTGAACTGGCAGAAGTTTGGAGCTGGAAGAACACCTCTTGCTTTCTTTAGGAGTAAATGTGTTCTTTACACTTGTGCTGCAATAATTACTTCGGCTAAAGGACCGTTTCTAGAAGTAGGTTAGTCTCAGTTTAGAAAGACCGAAGAACACACACAATCCAACCGCTTTTCTTAGTAACAGCACCAAAGTTCTTCTAATGCTGCCAAATGGCCAGAGTTACTAGAAAAGGAAAAGCAAAATAAACATGGTTTTTAAAGCTGAACCCCCACAGTGTCTGAGGTTGACTCACGGAGCACAAGGAAGTACAGCACGATGCTGTCTCTCAGGCCACATGTTGTGCAAAAGCACAAGCACGTCGGTAGACCAACTAATTAAAGATTAGCTTCCAACACAATTTTCACCCAAGTTTTCGGAGCAAAAGATTACTTAGGATTTTAGAACTCTGACCCATTTTTAGTTGTTAAACCTAATCCTACTAAAACTTGTACAGAAACAATCAGGGAGTGAAAAAGGGCAGAAAAACATGGGGAAGGAAGCCCTCGAAGCCCGCTCGTCAGAGCCCACGGTCCCGGCTCTGCTATTCCGCGGTCAGCCCCTGTTCCCTGCTCCAGGTATTTATTCCCTGTGCTCATCAAACACTCCCTGCACATCCTCCCTCCCTCCCAGAGCCCGCTCCTCACCCCAGCCCTGCACCCCAAACCCTCTTCTCCACCGCTTCCTTTATTGCATTCCTTCCCAAGCACATCCCGCCCGCTTCCTTAGCGCTCGCCCCCGAGCCCCCTCATACCCCCGCTCCCACAACCCTGCTTTTCCCGAGAATTCCCCCAAAAGCCGCCACAGAGCGCTCAGACACCCCCAACAGCCGGACCGAGCCCACCCCTCCCGGCCCTCACCGGGATGAGCTCCCGCAGCGAGCGCCTCACAGGGATGGTCTCCAGCTCTCCCTCTTCCACCTCCATGGGCTCGGGCTCGGCGCCGCGCGGCTCCGCCGTGGTCGTGCTCGCCTCCGCCTTCACCGAGATCCGCAGGCCCCGCACGGCCGCCATGGCTCCGCCAGGCCCGCCCAGCGCGGCCAGCGAGACGAGCGCGGGGCGGCACAGAGCGGCGGGGCGGCTCCGAGCGCGGAGAGCGGCCAGGAGCGCCGGGCGGGCGGAGCGCAGCGGCCCCGAGCGCCGCCCGCAGCACGGCCCGGCCCGCCGGGCCCGGGGCACCCCCCGAGACCGAGCGAACCCTGCGAGCCAGCGGAACCCCTGAGCCCGGCACACCCAGCGGACCCCCCGAGACCCAGCGGACCCCCGAGCCCGGTGCGCCCCCGGAGTCTCAAGCACAACGCGAAGGGAGCGCTCCCCCAGCCCGGCACATCCCGGGCCGGACGGAGCCGGTTCAGGGCCAGGGGCTCAGGGTGGAGAACGGCCACAGAGACCGGGCAGAGGGCGGCCCCGCCGTGTCCCCGCGTACCCCGGCCCCGGAGAGCGGACAAACACAGAACTTAAGTTCTTTTCCCAAAAAAGAGGGTTTTTTAACTATCTGAACTCTAATGTTCAATTTTCCTGTCCATACTAGCAGAATGTTACACCTGTGATAAAATCAAACTAATTCTCAGCTCGCAGTTCTCCCCAGTGTTGCGTCCCATTGTTCTGAGGCTCAATTATTCTCTTTGTCCCCTTGTCCCAAGGTGTTCAGGTTGTTCAGGAGAGCAGCCTTGCCTCTTCTTGGCCTAAATAAACCACATGCTTTCACCAGTCCCCATGAGACCAGTTCTTCATTTCCCTAATGACACTAATCGGTTCCATTCCCTCACACACAGCAGACCAGAGCCCTGTTCTAGCTGAGGAGTTGCTCCTGCCTTGGCATCATTATTATTTCACACCACAACTGCCAGGCTCCACAGCCACATCCCATTGTCATTGTGTGTTATTATCACACCACTAAGAATTCCTATTACCTCTCCTGCTGCAGGACCCTTCCCTCCAGCTCAGGCTGCTCCACACCTCATTTCTGCGCTTGTTACAAATAAACCCTCTCCAGTCCATTCCCTGTGACATGTCACTTTCCGTCTGAACTGATGGTACCTCCCAGGAAAATTCAAATTTAGGCTTTGTCATGAAGACATTTCCCAGCTGGCAGCATAAAGGCTGCTCCCCTTACACAAAATCCAGCAGGATCAGGAGATCCTTCCACCCATCACTCGCTCCAAGATTATTTATTCTCAAGACTTCACACAGAGTTTGTTACCCAATGGCTCAGGTCACTGCTCACCAAAAGTGCTACATTTGGGGCTGACATCCCACAGCAGCACCTGGCAGGAACTCCTGGCACAGGTGACGCTTCCAAGCCAGGTGTGAAGCCAGGTTCCAGGCCACATGAGGTGAAGAAAAGGAATAAACAGGACACAGGCACCTCGTGTGAGCAGCTGAGCCTGAAAAAGAGGAAATATTTCTGTGGAAGAAATGCTGTTTCTTCAGTTCACAGGGAAAAGAAACCAAGAGATGGAACTTCTCCTTTAGTTTTAGTTTTCTAAGTAGGACATGGTATTGCCATGTGATCTAGACCAGCTTGACAAAGCCAAACCCTTCAAGGAGCAGTTGGGACAGGGTTATGTGACACCAGGTCACCTTGCGCTGCTGTCAGCAGAGTGCAGATGAACCTTGGGCTGACCCAGGTGTTTCCTGATTTTGTTTCAACATCCCTTGGATGTCACCTCAGGCAGAACATTGCTGTACTACAGCCCTCCATACTTGGCACCTTTTCAAGATTCACTCATTGCACTCAGCAAGAAAGCTGCAACTGATTGACTGTGGCTTTAGACACATTGCCAAAATTTTAGAGCTTCTTAGGAAAAAACAATCTCTGGCCAACTGGTAGGGACAATAAAATCAGGAGAGGGAAACTAAACCTGGGTACCAGTCGGGCTTTTTACTGCTAGGTGAGTGAATAGAATGTTTTCATAATATTTTGTAATTCCTTTCAGGATCTTGTAATTAACAGTGAATTCTTCAGCATTTCAATCTGATTTAGTTTTATTCTTCTGAGACTGTGTCCCAGAGCTTTGTTTTTCTTTCACATTCCTCTCTGTAATCCCTCTGCCTGTGAAAGATCACCCGAACTCTTAAAATGTTAATTGTTTTCAAACTTGTAGGAAGCAGGTTTGGGCAGAAGGGCTCTGCCTTTTGCAGCCTTTGTGCAGCAGGGATGGGGCGAGGGTAATAAACTACTGAGGGATGCAGTGTTTAAATGGGGGATGAAAAAGAAATTTGGGAAAGGCTACCAGTCATGATCAGAAATGCTGAGTAAGGAAAGGCTTTCACAAATAATGAAGGTGAGAAAGTGACTGTAGAAGAGAAGCTGTGGATAACCTGGAAGTGATCAAGGCCAGGTTGGATGGAGCTCTCAACAGCCTGCCCTAGTGGATGTGTCCCTGTCCACGGCCGGGGGTCAGACCTGGATGATCTGCGAGGTCCCTGCCTACCCAAACTATTCCAAGATCCTATGAAATCATTCCAACATAAAAACACCCACGATTTAGGGAGGGAGCGATTTAGGGCAGGAGCGTTATTGGTTTCCCGGCTTTGACCACCAGAGAGAGCTCATGCAACAGAATTCCCAACGTAAGCGAAAACCAAAACCTGACGGAAAACACCAATTCCCGCAGTTTTGGGATCGGCTGAAAACAGGAGATGGGGACCGGGAACAGAGGGGGGAAAAGAACAGTCTGTGGGCCATCAAAAAAAGAGATTTTTTTTGCAGTGGTCTGGCAGGAGTCAGAAAAATGGTGAATTTTGCCCTAATAAAGTACTGGTTGATTTATTTGTGGTCTGTGAACACTGAACAGAAGGGACATGTGTTCCTGCGGATATGATTTAACTCTCCTGCCGTCCTGGGCTCTCAACAAGGGTCTGCAGCTTTTCAGACTTGTGAAAAACCCATGGAAGTGTGTGTGCTATTCCTGCAGCTGGCCAGCACACCCCACACATCACCACGGAAACTGGGACTGCCTTCCAAATGGATCGGGGCTCACTCCTAGCTCCAGTCCATCTGGAGAGAGAACAGCATCAGCAGAGGAAGGATGTTCATTTGTGAGGCTGAAATCAAGCACCTGGTGTTTTCTTATGGATTTGATGAACCACAGGTCCCCACCTGTAAGACAGAATATTTTCTCACTGGGATATTGTGGGGGTCAGTACAACCCTGCTAACCTGACACAATGCCAGAGTCCCATCCAGGAGACAGCTACAGGGCCCTACAAAAAAAGCAGGATATTGGATGCAGGGAGGAGCACAGCACCCTCACAGTCAGGGACAGCTGTGCTCTAACATTGTTTATGCAAGTGCTGCCACAGGGAGACCACACAGTTGAAAAAACACATTCCTTTCTGGAAAAAAGCTCACAGAACTGAGCAGAGCTGGAGCAGAATTCTACACACATTGACAGATATTACTCTGGCATTTAAGAGATCTTGGAGAGCAGTCTAAAAGTGGTAAATATTGCTTTGTTCTCACAAATAGAACTCTTAACTGGTGCATGCCCACACACACATGGTTCCTCTGTGGCACCAGTGGAACTTAAGCTCTTTGCTGTTGCAGACCTCTGTGGTAATGCAGAACTGCCCTGAATAAAACAAAACTTTTTATTTCGCAGGGCTATTTTTAACCCAGAACAGCTCGTTGGCCCAATTCAGTGTGTACTCCCATGAAAAGCAGCTGTGCTGGCACAGCCATGGGGTGGGAATATGTGGCTGGCAGGGAGGATGAGGACAGAAGCTGCTGGCACAGCCCTGAAGGAAAACACAGTGAGCTGCAGCCTTCAATGTACAGATGCAAATATGCACAATATACTGAGCTGGAAGGGACCCACAAGGATCATCTATTCCAGCTCCTGGCCCTGCACAGACACCCCAAGAATCCCACCCTGGCCATCCCTGAGAGCATTGTCCAAACTCTCCTGGAGCTCTGGCAGCCTCAGGGCTGTGCCCATTCCCTGGGGAGCCTGGGCAGTGCCCAGCACCCTCTGGGGAAGAACTTTTCCCTAAAATCCAACTTAAAACCCTCCCCTGGCACAGCTCCTGCTCTTCCCTCGGGTCCTGTCCCTGGTCACAGAGCAGAGGTTGGTGCTGTCCCTCAGAAGGATGTTGAAGACTACAATGAGGTCTGACCTCAGTGTCCTCCTCTCCAGTTTGAACAAACCAAGTGTCCCCATTCCATTCTCATAAGGCTTCCTCTCCAAACCCTTCCCCATCTTTAGGCAAGGAATGGTGTGGCAGCAGGGCCAGGGAAGGGACGGTCCCCCTGTGCCCCCCTGTGCTGGACACTGGTAAGGCCACATTGAAGCACTGTGTCCAGTTCTGGAACCCTCAATTCAGGAAGGACATCGAGGGGCTGGAGCATGACCAGAGAAAGGAACAGAGCTGGGGGAGGATCCTAAGCACCAAGAGAGGCTGAGGGAGCCAGGAGCGCTGAGCCTGGAGAAAAGGAGGAGGAACCTTCTGGCCCTCCACAACTGCTGGAAAGAAAGCTGGAGCCGGGTGGGGATCGGGCTCTGCTCCCAGGAAACAACGGACAAGACGAGGGGAAACGGCCTCAGGCTGTGTCAGGGGAGGTTAAGGCTGGACATCAGGAGGAACTTCATCCCAAAAAGATCATGAGACATTGGGACGGGCTGCCCAGGGATGCGGCGGAGTCACCGCGCTTGGAGGTGTTCAAGAAACGACCGGACGCGGCACTCGGATCTAGCTAAGAAGGCGGTGTTCGGTCCCGGGTCGGACTCGACGATTCCGGCGGTGTTTCCCAGCCCGATCGATGCCGGGATTCACCGGCCGTTCCCGATCCCCACAGCGCGTGCCCGCCTCCCCTCCCAGCCCGCCCTCAGACCGAACCCCCGCCCCGCCCGCGCGGGGAGATGACGTCACGGCTCCCGCGTGCGGTCACGTCCGGTAGGTGAGGTCAGGGCCGGGGCCGCCATTTTGAGCGGCTCCGCGGGCGGCGGCGGCCGCGGGCGGGGGAGGAGCGCGGCCCCCATGGCCGGGCAGTTCGACTCCGAGGACCGGGCGAGCTGGTACTGGGGCCGGCTGAGCCGCGTCGAGGCCGTATCGCTGCTGCAGGGGCAGCGCCACGGCACCTTCCTGGTGCGCGACTCGAGCACCATCCCCGGCGACTTCGTGCTGTCGGTGTCCGAGAGCTCCCGCGTCTCGCACTACATCGTCAACAGCCTGGGGCCGGCGGGAGCCCGGCGGGCCGGCGGCGAGGGCCCCGGGGCCCCGGGTGAGTGACCCCCAGGGCCGGCGGTGCCCGCAGCCCCGGGCAGGGCAGCCGGGGCGGCTCCGCTGGGCGCCCGGGCGGCGTTCGCAGGCGTGGAGCGCTTTGTGGTGGAATCAAGCCGTGTTCGGAGCTGGGGCCGCTGCCCGAGCAGAGCCGACTGTCCGCACCTGCCGTCCTGTGCCACATGAAATTCAGCGTCCTGGAGTTGGGCATCCCGCGGCTCCAGCCTCGCACCTCTTTGTTTTCCTAACCCCCTTAGAGATAATTCATAGATTTTCCGTGTCATCTCAGTCAGGAGGTGGTTCTGTGGAAGTGTCATCCCCAAAGTCTGACTTGTGACAAGGCAGTTTGGCGTTATCAGGGAGGCTGAGTTCGAGTTTGAGTGGTGGGAACTCTTCAGGATGTAAAGGCAATGGTTTCTTGAAATCAGATGTGAAGTTCAGTTTCTTTCCCCTTGAAAGGAGAAGTTTGATATTATTTCTCATCAGCTGAACATGTAATAATGAAAACAACACGCTGAAGTGTAACACTGCAAGTGCAGAAGGTGCTGATTGTGCCAGAGGGAGAAGCAGAATTTTTGCTGTTCCAAGTAAACCCCAGCAGTGCAGAACTCTTGGATGTGTCAGAACGTGCAGTGCAAAGGCACTGGTGTCCTTGCTGTGGGAATTAGGGAAGTTGGTGCTGGAACTGCTCGAGTTTGGCTATTAATCCTTGCAAATGATGTGGATGTGTGATTGACATCTCTGCAAGGAGCTACTAGATAATTTTTAATTATAGTAAACCTGTGTAGTAAGAGATTTGGTGAACTTATTTGGCAGAAAGTAGACAGAGACACTCTGGTGCAGGTCTGTGGGTGGAATAGGAGACCAGTGGTGGAAAGATATAACAAGACTTGTTTTATTCTTCAGTCTCTGCACAGAGTGTTTGACTAAGGAGATAATCTGAGAGAAAACAGGATTAGTGCCAGTAGGTTTGCACTGTCATACAGAAGAAGCATTTCAGATTGGAAAAATGGGGAAAGTCTAAACTCATCCTGTTTATGGCAGGAACCTCCTGGAGCTGCACAGTGCACTCAGGTTACAGAGCTCCACGGGTAGAAGTTAAAGGCGGCTGAATTCAGCTGGAAGTGGAATTTATTGCTGCTGAGGGGGGTCAGAATGTGGTGGGTTCCTGTTGTTCCATGTGTGTACAGGCAGAGGTTTGGTGCTGTGATTGCTGACAAGGAGGGCTGGTGTTGTGTAGAGCAGAGTCAGTCACCAGGATGCTTTGTTGTGAATCTGACCTAATTGGATTTTCGAGACAGTAAAAAACACTGGGTCACAAGTGTCTGTCCCTTCTGGACAGTTGTTTTTTGGGGAGCAACTCATCTCTGGGAAAACAGTGGCATCACTTCAGTACAGCCATCCTGACTTTTTTCTTGTGTGACATCCTAAGCTCAGTGATATTTTGTGGCATTCTGTGGGCTGGCTTTGGTTAAAATCATGAAGTACCTTGTAATTCTCTTCTGTTTTAAAAGAGTAGCTATGTAAGCTGGTGCCACAGTAGGCTTAATATATCTGAAAAAGTATAATTATGTTTTGGTTGGTCTCCTTTTTATTTGTCCCCTGGAGTTTCTGGGGACGGGTGATGCATCACTCCTGCACTACAGACACTCCCACGCTGATTTTAGTAATTTTAATTAAATCATGCCTCCATGCTGATACTGCTGTCTTCACACTCCAACCAAAGAAGGTGCTGGGGAGGTATATATTGAATTATACTTCAAGTGTAATTAAGGTGCTCTTTCAGAAAAAAATAAGTGGGAGGTTGTTCTGCAGTGGAAGGGAGGTGCCAACAGTAGAAGATTGAAGATATTCTGTGTTTGAGTAGGGAAGCTAATGCAGTAAAAAGAGTTAAATGTTTGCAAATTGTTCTGCTTGTTCACTGTGGCCAAGTTAAAACATTAGGAAAAACAAAATTACTGTATTTTAGTATGGTACAATTCTTTTAGCAATTTATTGTTTAGCCAATGCACAGGTTTCTCTGGGAAATGTGATTATTCCAGGTTGGGTTCTTTGGTTGATTTGTGTTGGGCTCAGTGTCTGTGAAATTCCTGGCTGCTCTCAGGAATAGGAAGCATCAGCACAGAATGAATGAGATGGGGAGCTCTGGCTTCCCTAAAAACCACAATGTCACAAACACACGATACCTTCTTTGATTTTTGAAGTATAAAGTAAACTCGCAAACTCTTTGTTAAATTGACCTTTTGATGCTGCAGTTTCTAACTTCTTGCAGGTGATTTTTCAACATAACAAATTAAAAAGAATTGAACAGAATTTTTTATGTCTTCCTGGAATGTTTCAAGGATGTTAAAAAATAGGATAAATCACTGAATTATGGGAAAGAAAAACATTCTGTTTTCAGTGGAAAGGGATAATTTGTGATGAAGTATCACAGTAATGGCTAAAGAAATCCCAAACAAGACAAAGTGCTCCATGCAGGCATTAGTATGGTGATGGACAGCAGAGGAAGTATTAAATATATCATGTGTTTATGATTTGACATCGGGGCTTGGGGCAAAAATGTGTGATATGCACTAAAAATGCCTGAAATACTAAAAATAGAAATGCTCTCTGTTGAGTGCAGCATTATAAAGACAGAAGCCTTATAATGTTATTAAATGTGTCTGTTTAAAGTTGGCAAATATAACAGATAAAATGCAGAAATGGATGTTTTCCCATTTATGAGTTTTAAGAACACAGTTCTGAATTGAATTGAACTTCCTGGAGCCAGAATCCTTACAGAATGATACCCACCCTCAGTCCTGGGTGAAATGGCTTTAGGCATGTGTGAGCAGAGTGGTTTAACTCTGATGCTTGGGTTTTGGTTTTATTTTCATTTTTATATTGGGATCAAAATATATTTAAATGCAAACTAGTTGTAACTTTAGGAAGTGCCTTTATTAGACATCTGCTTTTATCCTCTGATCTGTAAATGATGACTGCAGTGATCAGAAATGAGTGTAACTCCTCAGTGAATGTTTTCCTGGTGTGCTCAGAGCTCTTCCACTCAATAGAGTTTTATGTTTTTATAGGGTGTTCATGGGGTTTATTTGTTCTGCTCAGCATGAGTAGGAAGGTACTTGAGAACAAGGAAAGAAGGTGTCCCTGTGGGGTGGGGGAAGCACAAGGGCTGGAATGTGGTGCCTTCAGAGCCCAGTTCCCATATGCTCCAGGAGGAAGTGGCTTACATCACTGGGCTGTCTTACTGGTGCTCTGTGTGATAAGAACATCTTTTCTGGCCCTAAGCACACTCTGGATTGGGAAAGGGAGCCACCCTTACAGAATAAACTACATGCAAAAATAAAGACCTGTATTTCTGTGAAGGAAAAGGTTTCCAGAGCTTGGGAATAAAGAGAAAATTCCCTATTGACACTAACAATTGGAGTGAAGAGAGAAATGCAAACCCCCTGAGATGTCTGAGAAAGTAAGAAGCTGCTCTGTGGTTTCACCACCTCCCCAACCAGCAGAATATTGGGTGGTTTATAGTCCTGATTCCCCAGGATCTGGACAATATTTAAAACATACACAAGCACTTTTTCCCAGACTGACACAAAGGCTGCAGAGTGTCAGAGGGTTGTGACAGGAGGGAATGTGCATCATGAACAGAGAACTGATATGAGCCAGGTTTGAAATGTTCTTCAATTGTGGGACCCTTTGGATTTTAACTCTTTCCTCACCTTTTGTGGCGTCCTGAGATTGCTGGAGTTATGTTCATAAGATGGAGTCAGAAAGAAAGAAGATACTCAGCCCTTTGTGCTTCTCATTCAAAAAAGTTAATCTTGCTCAGCTGAGCAGTGCTGATGGTGGAGGTGCTCCCTGAGCAGCTCTTCTTCTCCAGCTGTGCCAGAAAGAGAATTTCCAATACTCAAGTATCCCAATTTTTACAGGAAGTGACAAAGGACTCACCTTTCCATGCTTGTGCTCTTCCTGGGAGCCCTCAGAAGATGTGCACACTGTGCTGCTCAGGCTTGTGCCTTCAAGAGAAATCCCAGGATCAGGAGGGAAAACTGCTCTTACTCACCAAAAAACCCCACTCACCTTGTTGCTGTAATTTTTTCTTTGTTAGATCTTGCCTCAATTATTCCATTGGCCTGCAGGTATGAGCAGTGTCACAGTTCAAACAAGAGGCTGAAGAATTCCTCTGAAATCTGTTAATCTTTGAATTTCATTATACCAGGGAATGACAAAAATCAGGAGCCTGTAGGGACTGGAATAATTTCCCTACTGCACGTGAACATCATTTGGTTCATTGTAGTTGAAGAAGAGGATCCACAAAAAATTTAAACTGATGGAAAGTTTTCCACTTGCTTGGGAAGGTGGAGTTGTATTTTACTTCCAATCTGCATTTTACCACCTGTGACTTTGAACTTTGTTGTCCTTTTTATGCCTGTTTTAGCTAAATCCTAAATTTTAGACATTTTCTGTTTAAGTTCTCCAGATGATTATGAGATTGCTGCCTTGATATTAATTGATTATTAATTTAGATTAAGTTTATGGATTTCTTGTTCTAGATCATCTGTAGCTGCCTTACATTTTTTAAAAGAAAAGCATCAGAAATACATGTGGTTTTCTGGCAGTGTGGTCTTTGGGAGGGTAGCATCTCTCCTTTCTGATGCTTTTCTTTCTGTCCCTTCAAGGAGTGCCTTGATCTTTCTGATCCCAAATTTGGAGGTTCTGTGTCCTCTGGCTATTGTTCAGCTGTACAAAACACCTCTTATGATCTGATTTTCCATGATACAGTACAGTGATTTCTGTCACTCCTTCTCTGTACATAATGTTCCAGAGGACTTTTCTTCTTAAAGTCCAACTTGTATTCAGGTACACTTGGCAGGTCCCTCAGGCTGTTGTGCATTAATTCAAGAGGGTAAACCTATTCCAAAGGAAAAATAAAAGACACTTCAAAATGCCTTTTTCATCCTGGTGAAGATTGAAGATTGACCAGGTTGATGAATGTTACTGATGCACTGCTCATTTCCTGTGACCTGTGAAGATTTTTCAGTGAATCCCACGTTGCTGACAGAGCTCTGCCCCCTGGCTGAGTCAGCCTGTAGCAGGTTTCACTGAGGTAAATTGGTGTTTCAGGATCTCTGTTTCTGTCATGTGAAATAAGTTCCATGTCAGTGAACTTCCCTGAGACTCAGTCTTCTCCATATGGGTTGCAAAGAGCTTTGCTGCCCTGCTCCTAAAGTTCCCACGACTTTTTCCTTTTGCTCAAATGTCAAGCCTTGATCCTTAAAGCTAAAATAGTGCTAGATATTTGCACATGTTTCTGTCACCAGGTTGGTCTGAGACCTGATGTGTTCCTCACTTCTAGCTCTAGTGGAAGTGCAGCATTCCCAGATCCTGTTTTCCACTGAGCTGCTTTGAAGTGGTGCAGGCATGCTGCCTGTCCAGCCAGAATTCATGTCCTGTGAGCCCACAGAGCTGACAGTGCCACTGGGATGAAATTCCAGGGTTCTGGCCAAGTCTGGAGCTCTAAAGTTGCATCTCAGCAACAAACGTTGAGGGGTTTTGCATCCTCTCAGCACTACACTGTGGGAGAATATGATGGATTCTTAATTCTCTTCCCATGCTGGGCTCGCTTTTCTCACTGATAATTACATTAACTTCCTTTATCTCTGGTGATGCCAGTTTGAGGGGTTTTTTTTCAGTTTTTCAAGGCTATTGCTTTTGGGTTTTGGCTCGCTGTGTTTGTATTCATTTCTTTTGAGAGCCTTTCAGGGCTGTTAAAGCATGCAAACATGCTTTTTCCAATGACTTAGTTCTGCTCCTTCGAATTTCCTTTAACCAGCTCCACTAATGCTCCTGTTCCTTCAGGATACTTCAGAACTCATTTCTCGGGTGTTGGTCTTATTGAATCTGCCCTTTTCTCTGTTAGAACCCCTTTCTGCTCTCCTGAAAGAACTTGTTGTAACATTAGCTTTCCATGCTGACAGTGCTACTTTGCAGGGAGTTTTGGATCAGTGACAGCTTGAAAGATTCTGCTAGCTTTGTACTCCAGAGCTAAGGCTTGGGACTGTTAGATATTCCCTACAGAGAAAACAGACTTGCAAAGTAAGCATCTCTGTCTTGCTAAAAGAGTTACTCATTAAAGTATAAATCTTTTCATCTGCACTCCCTTCCCCCAGCCTTCCCAGTTCTTCCCATAACTGATGGCATGGGGCATGGTGGAAATAGAACATCATGTGTGTGTTTTTCCCCAGCTGAGCCTGAAGAACATAAAATGGAAAAAAAAAAGCACAGCACACAGGTTGGAAATGGATATTCTGCACTTGTAGTGATGCCTATAATGGTTTGGATGTGAACATCATCTGTATTCCAGTGTATCTGAGGTTTGGATTTATAGCTTAGGCTCCCTCTGACAAATGTGGCAAAGAAGCTACAAGACTTGAGATTAAAAGGCTGAGTCATACCTGTTATGAAAATATATGATGTTGCTTTGCATTGCATAGAATGGAGATAATTTTCTTTAGTGGTACCTTTCATCAAAATGAAAAATAACTTTATTTGCTCATTGACATCACTTGTTTGCTGCCGTGCAAAGCAGTTTTCTGTAGTGTCCATGCCTTTAAACTCAAGGTGTTGCAACAGGTAAATAACCACTACTGCAGTGTTGTTCTTTGGAAATAGATCTGAACAGCAGAAGAAAGTTAAAAAAAAAACAATTTCCTTGGAATGGTACCAAAATTTACTTCCTATATTTAGAGTATAAAACAGGAAAATTGTACAGGCTCCTGAGAAACCCTAATGTACTGAACATTTTCATCTGTTGGGTCCATATAATACTGAAAGAAACAAAGATATTTTAATCATAATTTGGGAAGTTTGGAGGTGCCAAAGAATTTCTTTTCCTTCCTTGACAAAATATTTAAAAAAAAAAACTGGTACTCATGATCATGAGAGTGATGCCTTTGATTGAAAATGCTCAGAAAAGCTGAATATGATGTGAAGGTGATCCAATTTGGAGTTGAAATATTTCTGTTTAAATGTATTTGTCTTCTCAAATGTTTGATTTATAGTTTTATTTCTCTCCTTGACATGTTGCCTTCTCTTTTCAGGGTCGAATCCCACCAGGTTTCGAATAGGTGACCAAGAGTTTGATTCTTTGCCATCTTTACTGGAATTCTACAAAATTCACTATTTGGACACTACAACCTTGATAGAACCCGTTTCGCGCTCGAGGCAGAATAGCGGGGTTATCCTCAGGCAGGAGGAGGCCGAGTATGTGCGAGCCCTCTTTGACTTTAATGGCAATGATGAGGAAGACCTCCCCTTTAAGAAAGGAGACATCCTGAGAATCCGGGATAAGCCTGAAGAGCAGTGGTGGAACGCAGAAGACAGCGAAGGGAAGAGGGGAATGATTCCCGTTCCTTACGTCGAGAAGTATAGACCTTCCTCTGCTTCAGTCCCCACTCTGATTGGAG
This sequence comes from Fringilla coelebs, assembly GCF_963513975.1. Classification (NCBI taxonomy): domain Eukaryota; kingdom Metazoa; phylum Chordata; class Aves; order Passeriformes; family Fringillidae; genus Fringilla; species Fringilla coelebs. The sequence continues at coordinate 5,096,641 of NC_140046.1, read as the reverse complement.
GTAACCAGGATAGTTCCCACCCACAACCACTGGGTGGGCCGGAGCCAGGGCCCTATGCCCAGCCCAGCATCAACACTCCGCTCCCTAACCTTCAGAATGGCCCTATTTATGCCCGGGTTATCCAGAAGCGAGTCCCTAATGCCTACGACAAGACAGCCTTGGCTTTGGAGGTACATAATGGGCAAAATTAGAAGGAAGAGATCTGTTCAAGGGATTTCCCTTTCGCTCACGTGGTAGTTTTGGAGGAATGAGAAAGGGAAAAGCTTTGTAATACTGGTTTTATGTCATCATTAATAAGTTATGGATAAAATGAGTGACTCGAGTCACTTGTAAATTAGATTATTGTTGATTATTATTAGGTTACTGAACCAGTATTGTGTCTGTTGTCAACCATCACTAACATAAGTGTTTCCCCATCCATCTTTTCAGTTCTGAAATGTTTATTTTGGGGGGAGGGAGAGGGAGTAGCTCATAAATTGTATGTGTTTGCTGTTGTGTGCCTCACCACAATCTGTACAAGGTGTGCTGGGTTGTTTGTTTGTTTGTGTTGTGTTGGGTATTTTTTTTCTCCCCAATGTGTCAGCAGTTTTAAAGCAATCAGTGGAAACATTGGTACACATTGAAATTACCTGGACTGAGATGATGATCACACATAGAATTGTAGCATCACCTCAAGCAGATTACTTTGGGTTTAGGTTTGAGGCAGGAGCATTTTACAGTTCACACCACAGTTTGTTAGGTCTGGTATAAATCTGCAGTGATTGATGGAGCAGGGTTTGTAGTAAAGCACTGTTTTCCCCAGGTTGATTCACTTCCTGACAGGATCAAGTAATTGCACAGGCCCTTTTTGGTTTGCCTTTTTTACTCTTAAAAAGGTGACTGGAGTGCTCTATCTCTCCACATCAGATAGTTCTCCCCCAAGTTACATTTGAGGAAATTGAGACTAAGGTATTCCCTGTGGCAGACCTTTGCCTTAGGATATGTAAATTGTATCCTTTAATCTCGGCTTTCTTTGACCTAGAGGCTCTGGAATTTCCTGATACCTAATTGACTTCCTGTTTATATAACATTTTAAGTACTTGGGGAAAAAACAGTTTCTGTGCTGAGTCAGAGCATCTCCTCTGCACTCTCAAATACTTTGTGTAATTGTGCATAGCACAAAAGGCACTCCAGGACTTCAGTGATCTGGCAGCTGTAGGTGTGTGTCTGGTGCAGAAGTGGGAGATGCAGCACATGCTGCAGGTGGGTAACTGATGTACAGCCTGACAGATGTGAAATCTCTCCCATGTAGGCAGGAGATAAACTCTGAGTTGCTACACATTCTGTTATAGGGCTGAATATCTTTGGGTTGAGAAGCAGGTAGGGAAATCTATGTAAGCTCACCAGATTTTGGGGAAATGTGAGGATTTTTACCCTTGAAACTCTCATAAAGGTTAAGATGCTGTCTCTTTCTCTCTTTTTCTCACCCTTTCCACCCAGTTACCTCCTGGAGCTTGGGAACATTCCTGAATGCAGGCTGTTGTAATTACCAGATGTTAGATTGGTTTTGAGCCTCTGGATACTGTTGTGGCATATTTAGCAAAACCTTTTGGTTTTCTTTCTGAATTTTGCATTCTCTTAAGCCTTAACTTCATACTTTATTCCACTAAAGAACCCCACATTGCTGCCCAGTGCAGGATTTGGGAGCATGGAGTGAAATAGGGAGAGTGAGGAAATGCTGCTAATCCAGGCCATAAGCAACTTAGAGTGAAAGGAAATGCTTTCCACGCTGGAGAGCAGCTTGTGGGTGCCAGGGCTGATCTTAGGTTAGTTCAATCCTCTTCACCAAAACTCACATGACCTGGCAAGAGTGCTGTGCTGTAGGAAGAGCAGTTTTGTGGGTAACACCTCTCTTTTCTGAGCTACCTTATGGCTCTAGAGTCTTTTACTAACTGATGGGAAAGGCTGAGTAGCTGAAGGATTTAGGAGAGGCAGCTGAGAAGTGTCAGCTCAGCTTGGCTGAGCTGACCACAGGAGATTTCTGGTGTCCATAAATGGCCTTTGTGGGCATCTTAAAACTACTTAAATATTTATCAGTTGGCACCTTGGCCCTCTTGGTTAGGGTGTTATATTCCTGTCTTGCTCTCCATTTAAGAAATGCAATAGCAGTTGTGGTTCTTCAGTCTGTATGTAATATTGCAAATGCCTCACTTTTAAAAAGTGAGCCATTTATCACTGCTTCCAGTGGCCTTCAAAGCTTTGCAGCTTTTATCACTTCCAATCACAATGTTACTGAGTTGCTTTCAATGTCTGTACAGGAAAAAAAGCAATATGCACTTCATTTGATCCAAGTTTTCTTCATCCTGTCTATCAAAGTGCTGTCTCTTGTTGTCTCCTTTCTCCACATTCCCTTTCACTTCATGGTGTTCCTTCTCTGTTTATTTAGAGATCTCTTTCTTAGATAACATAGTAGAGAGCATTATGTAAATCTTATCAGGCCATTTTTGCCCAGACCTCTTTATAAATACAGCAAGTGGGATTCTTTCCAAATGAAAATTCTTATCCTTAAATCTGGCTATATTCTTGGGAGGGGGTGGATCCCACTGCTTCTCTTAGAAAAATAGATTCTTAACATCAAACAGTTTTTGCCCAAACTGCAAACAGAATATTTGTGCTGTTCTGTTATTTTAAGCCTGACATGCTTTTGAAGAGTTCAGGGAAGGAGGATCAGAGCAGATGATGTTCTAATAAAGTCTGTGCTCTATTATGGAGAAAAGATTCAGCAGAAGTTAACATTTATTTTGCATGTAACTGGACCTATGCAAGGAGTTTTCAATCTATTTTAAGAGAAAATAGAGGAAGAAAAGGGAAGATCTGTGTGGTGAATGACTCTGAGATCGATGGATTTATTCTTTTTCTTTGTAACAGTAGCAGAACTCTGCCAGATTGACCTCACCAAAGAGGAGTACTTGGAATAAAACCACAGCATACAGAAGTCTTCACTTGAACCTTCAGTTTTGCTTTGAAGCATATGGGGTATATTTAGTTTTAAAGCTTCTGATGAAGACTGAGACAAACCTGGCTTTCTAGCAGGGTACAGTGTTGTTCCTGAGGTGCTGTGCTTGGTGGGATGATGCACTATGGACTGATGTTGCCAGAAATCAATGCTGAAAGTGAGGAGAACTCAGAGACAGCATCCACTCCTAGCCTAAAGGTTTTAAAACTTCAGCACTTGTAATAAAAAGTAATTTTTCAAGGGTTCTCTATATTGTCATCAGGAGAGTGGTTGAAATATAGCTTGCTAGGCAGAGGTTTGAACAGATCTAGAAAGATCTTTCAGTTAGGATCTAATGGAGTCATTTTATTAAGGCAGCATTTATGAAATGGTCCATGCTTGCTTAAGGTAGTCCTGCTTTGACAGATGTAAAGATAGATATGTAAGAATGAATGAGAAGGTTTATATATATATAAATGAAATGAGAGTAAAAACTGTATCAGTGTGTCTGCTAAATGAAATTACTAGCAAAAAAGGAATATTTGATCTCAGAGGTCTCTTCTCATTTAACATTTACTGAAAAGCAGCTTTCAAGTGTAGCTTTGTATAGTAAGGGGAATTCATAATTGAGTGTCCCTTGGCTGCAGTGACCCTGAAACACCCCTGGAAACCAAAAACCAGCTACAGGATGCTTGGGGAGTGAGGATGTTTCACAAGCATCCCATACTGTAACTCTGTCATTGCTCTGTTGAACCCACCTTTTGCAGGTGAGTTCATTGTAAGGCATCCAAGATAAACCCTAATGAACACTAATTAGTGTGTGATAGAGCACAGCCCAACAGTCTTAAGACAGTAAACCAGTGCAAGTGGCGCTTTTCCCTTCCCAGTGCGGTGGAGGTTAAATACTGTTCTGGTGAGGGCTGATCTGTAGATTATATCCAGGTCTGAAGCAGTTTGAATTTATCTGGGACATTGTTTTGGTAATGGCTGTGATTAGGAAATCAGATTTTCCACTTCTAGAATTGTCACATTGAATCTTATCCTTGTTAAATTATAGCTGATGTATTATTTTGGTCAGCAGAGTATTTTTGTTGGTACAACCCCCCAGTGGTTATTAGCAGTAGCAAAATTATACAAACTGCATTATTAAATTCCTAAAGAGCTGAAGCTTGCATTCAGAACTGGAGGAAGGCTTCCTTTTTGCCTGTAGCTAATACATAAGAGGATTTTCTTCAAAATATGATTCATTAAAATGTCTATACTAACAACTACAAAAGGCAAAAATAAAGCTACAGCAAGAGTCCCAATAGGCCTCTCATTACCAGATAAGTAATCATGAGAGGTATGGGAAGCTTAATTAAATGTCCATGAAAGGGGTGGAATTTATGAACTGTTAAAAGCTGTTCTGGTAAAAGATTTGAAGTGATTAAAAATGTAAAGTTAATGGAGATTGGTAGCATCTGAAATTGTTTTCCTTGTTCTTTGTTGGCTGCCTGGAAAGTGCAAATAATGAGGTTGTGTTTTGGATGGATTTGGAACACAGTGATGAGCATCTGTGTAAACTATAACTCTATATTCAGTGAATTTCTAGATGAAATGCAGCGAGGCCTTTGGCCACACCTTCAGAGTTTATTTACAGTATTAGTGAAAGAAAATAGAGTCTATCTATCCCAAAAGCATCCTCCATCTGTGATGTGGGAAGAATTGTAAAAACCGTTGTATGTTACTTGTAAATCAGATTATTGATAAAATTCTGCAGAGGGGTAGAATGGGTAGACAGCTTTTCAGTGGTGCATTCATTAACTCTCCAGTGAGTGTCTTTACAATGTAAATTGTGCTTCCTCGGGTTGTGTAAGTGCCACTTAATTACATACCCTTAAATATGAAACAGAGTTGGGGACTGATCAGACCTAGACTTGTGTCCTGATTTGAACTACCTGCACAGCCCTGGGGAAGTGCCTGCCGTGCAGTTTGTCCCTGTGTCACAGGGGCATGATAGATGATGCCTTTGGAATTGGTGCTGGCAATATTAGGGTGGAGGTTAGAATAGGAGATATGTTCCTGGGCAAGTTGGAGAGGCATCTGTTGTCTTTACTATTCCCATGAGTGCTGGACTTGGCAGTGCTGAGTTAATGGTTGGACTCGATGACCCTGAAGATCTTTTCCAACCTAAGCAATTCTGTGATTCAGTGGGATTTATTTCTCTGAAAAATCCATGCTGGGAAAGCCTGAAATGCCATCTGGCTTTGCCTTTGGTAGTGGCTGACTGTGGATGTCCAGAGCAAGAACAGAACAGCCTTATGGCACTTCTTACACACTTGTTATAATTGTTGAAGAGAGAGAGATCCTCCACTTTCCAGAACTTGAAAAGTGGGATTCCAAAACTAAGGAGCAGTTGAGCTTGCAGATTAGTGTCCACTTGGTCCAGGTGCAAGTCTTCCTTGCTTTATGAGGCTCTGGATGGAATCCCAGCAGTGTGCAGGCCTCTGTCAGCCCAGCAAGGCACATTTAGCAGGATAGCACCTGATGACAGGACCCAGGAGCACTTGGAAAGATTGGTTTTGAATTGCTGACTTTTCAGTTCAGGTAGTTCTCACCTGATGTAGGTACATTTCTTTATATACTTTCTTGGAGTGAATGGCACTGGGGGCAGGCTGCTGTGTCAGACACTCAGGACTAAAAGCTGGTTTTAATAGATGTGTATCTGGTGTACATGGGTGACAGCACACCAGGGAGGGGGGGTAGCTCATCCTGCCGTGTTTCTGGTTTGTAACGTGTGTATTTCTTACCCCACAGGTCGGTGAGCTGGTAAAGGTCACAAAGATTAACATGAGTGGTCAGTGGGAAGGAGAATGTAATGGCAGACGTGGTCACTTTCCATTCACACACGTCCGTCTGCTGGATCAACAGAATCCTGACGAGGACTTCAGCTGAGTGTGGCTCAACAGTTGCTCTTACAGATGGGAACAATCTCAACTTGTTTTTATTGCAGATGCCATCAAGACTAAGCTCAGACCGACGCTGCAAGCGGTATTGCTTGGATAAGCATTCTGATAACCTGCAAACCCCTGGGACTCGACACCACCACTCCTTAAGCAAGGGTCATGTAATTCAGGGTACGACAGTAGCTAACTCGTGTGTCCAGTGGCAGAACTAGGCCATGATTATAGGTTGTAATGCCTGCTTATGTCCACGTGCACGGCAGCCTGGACCTTGCCAGCAGCAGCAGCTGGAGAAGGCAGTGCTGTACATGTTCAGAGAACATTTATAGCGCTCTCCGGGCCCGTTGCTAATGTTGCTTCTTCCTCAGGCAGTGAAGATCAACCGTAGACAATTCAATACCTTGATAGAAATTTCACAAATTTATCCTGGAGCTCTCTCCGTGTTTTTTTCCATCCTGGGTTCTCTGTCCTGGAAAGGCTCTGCAGTGCTCTGCATGGTCAGTTAGCTGTGCACAGCACAGACTGATGCAGGACCCGTTGGGCACAGCCTTATGATTTACAGATCCTTACCATTTTCATGGTAAATGACAGATCCAATCAACCTCAGAATTCTAGAAGCTTGTGGACACTAGATTGATTTCTACAGTACTGTTGATGCTTCAAACATAGCAGCTGATTTTAATTTAAGATTTTTATTAACACACAGTATCTCCTTTTATCCACAAATACAAGGCTTATGGAAGTGTAAACCTCCATATCAGTGCTGAAAAATATGTGCATAGCACTTTAATACGTAGCTTTAAAGCAGTGTTTGATTCACTAAATATACTAAAATATTGACACTGCTTTCCAATAAAATTAAATTGTGTAGGGCTAGTTTAATTTTTCTAGAATTCTTCAATATTGTACAATACTGTTACAGTACAAATCAGTGTCAAGCACGGTGAACTGACAAACCAAATATTAGTTTTATTTTAAAGACAGTCTGGGGACTCTTCTGGTTTAATTCCCATCTGTAAAATATTTGATAGTGAACTCATGAGGATTTTATTTTTAATAAACTAATGGAAAATAATTGTGTGCTTCTGGATTGATTCTCAAAAGGCATAATAGAGTAAATATGGCTTCCTAGCTCATGATGAAAATCAGTGCAGTAGGCAGTATTATGCACTGCTTGATGGCTGTTTTTTAGTCTGTTCTTCTAATTATCTGGTTTTCTCTAATATAAATCAGAATGGATTTAGTAAGTTTTGTAAACTGAAATTAAACACTGAAGTAACTCTCCCTTGCCTGTACCCTGGGTTGTTTTCCAAGCACAGCACTCTGGTGACCAAACTAAATTTTGTAACTTTGACTACAGTATAATCCATGCAGAAGGGTTTTTCTAAATAGTATCAAACTGAACCTGTTGGGTTTGGTTACTTCGGACCTGTGTGACCCCAAGGCTCATGGGTTGCATGTGCTGCAAAGGCCTTTGCTGCAAGGCACCGACCCTACAACAATACTGGTAACACTTTACCTCAGAACTCTGTAACATGCTGGAAATTATAGTATTTCTGTTCTATTTAAGTACTAGTTGTTTTACTTCAAAATTAATCCATCAGCAAGTCTGAGTAATGTTCAGGTTATGGGCACTCATTAATTCTGTGGACTAATGTTAATCACACTTGTCCATCACCAGTCTCATGAGCACTACTGAGGATTAATATCAAAAACTGACAGCAGGGACAGTGGGGTAAGAATGGAAACAAGGAATTGCAGCTCTGTTCTACCTTGGATTGCTATTCTGGTTAGGGTGGCGTGCCAGTGATTGTGGGAGCTCTTCTAGCTTAATACAAAATTTACTTTGAGGGGAAAAAAAATTGTGAAACTAACTCTAGGTTCTGTAACTCATCAGGTTCTTTAAGGCTGATTTGTGGTTTTCCTCTGATCCTGATATTCACTGTAACTGTTCAGGGGGGTTTGTTCAATAGCTGCACTCTAAATAACAGACTTAATACTGAGTTTTTCAGTTGCCCATATATGCTTATGTTTTTCTTCAGGTATTGCAAAAGAAATATAATAAACAGTGTGTCCTTAGAGTGACACTGTTCTGAAGTATTTTTGCCAACTGCAGTCAATGAAAGCCCATATATTTGTACCTTTCCAATCAGGAATTCAGATACCAAAAGATCATTTTTCTGGAAGTTTTATTATGCAAACCTCGCCTTTTTAATACAAAAGACATTAATTGAATTAACTAGCAAGTACCCTGCAAACTTTGTAGATGTGGTTTTGTTAAGACTGTATAAATTGTGAATATTTGTACACTTTGAAAGAGCAAAATAAGGAAACTAGAGGAGTCTTAATAGCTGCTGTTACACTAGAATCCCAAGTTCTTGTCAAGCAGCTTTTTTAGCTGACTGATACATTAATGCAACTGTTTTCCACTCTTCAGTTCTAAGCTGAAATGTGATTTTGTTTCATAGGTGATAGAAAGGAGTATGAATTTGGACAAAATAGACATTTCAACTTGTCAGGCTCTTCAAGGCAAATAGGTAGAACCCATGTCCATGAACATGTAGAGGAAATCCTTTTGTGGCCTTTGTTTATCCTCTTCTATTTGTTCCCTCCCTTCTCCCCAATGCGTGCAAAAAAATCATTGCTCAGAATGTTGGTCACAATCTTTTGTCTCTTCCTTGGCTGTGGTTTTGGTCTCTTGTGCATAGGCAGGTGTTAGAACTAGAATAATCATTTCTAGAAATACACCATGAAAGCAGAATGCTCAATTACACTGTGTTCTTCTGGTGCATTTACACGTTATATCACACTAAAAAGTACAACTGGCTGCTATGGTTTTTTAATCTATATTTCATTTTGGTAAGCCCCTGCCTTTTTACTAATATATGACCTGGTTAAATCTTGTTAATCTGTTTGAATTGTATTTGTTAATAATGCAAAGATTTCTAATCATCTTTAAGAGTAAAACACTTCCTTTTTGTTAATGGTTTTGGGGAAGGATTCTAACCAAACCTGTTTGAAGAAAAATATGAACATGTGCCATTGTATTATAACACTATCCACTTTCTTGACAGTTAAAGTCCTTTTTTATTTTTTTGTAGCATGTAATGTATATGTTCATAGTACGTGAAGTAAATAAAAGTATAGCCAAAACTTTGACTCAGTCATTCTCAATCAGTTCTTGGAGTACTTGCATGTAATAATTAAAAGTAGAGAGGGTATGGCCATTTTTAATTGGCCACGTTAGTATGAAAATAATTACACAGAGCACTACAGAAGTAAGACAAACCAAGCTAACTAAGGTAACTTATCAAACAATAAAATATGGCTTTTTTTGAAAGAAGATGACTTTCTGTAATTAAATGAGTCAAGGGGTGGGGGGAAACGTATATTCTCATTTCAAAAATAACTTGTGAGGAATGTTGAGGTTTTGTAGCTCCTGCTCTCAATTCTACCTGCACAAGTGACAGGGAAGAGTCTGGGGATTGTTTGGATGGGATGTTTGGGAAGATAAAAAGCTGTTTGTATATTCTTAGAAATATCAGTGAACACAAAGTTACACAAATGAATGCCAGCAAGAATCTCCTGTGGGAGTCTACAAAAGGTTCAGAAGAGCTGTTTTTATGTGTCGTGGTGTGAGAGCACTAATTCAGTGAAAGGCCAAGGTGTGCAGGTGCTGTCAAGGGCTGAAGGACAGAAAATCAGGATCAGAATCCCATGGGGGGCAACATTTGTAACATCAATCTTCATTAAAGCTGCTTTTGCCACACTATTCCTTTAAAACTGCAAGGGGGCAGTGGCCCTTAGGCCCCAAGAATAAGAATCCTGGTGTGTCTCCACACAGCAAAGATTATTCTGTCAGCTCCAGATGGAAAAAACCCTTAATTTTTCATAGATAGAAGGCCCCAGCTTTGCTCCAGTGCTCACCCACTGCAGAGCTGCAATGCAAAGGTGCCTTTTAATGAGATTAGCTGAGAGAATTTCAGAGTTCCCTGCAGCCAAAAGGAAGATGGTGTTCCTGCTCTTCCCCAGGGCCCTGCCAGCCATCCCCTTCAGCTTTACTGTGCCCTGGTGTTTGCAGAGCTCCCTGACCTGATAGAGCAAAGGGCTCACACAGAAAACTGCTTTTCCTTTTCCATCCCCTCTCCTTTCAACTGTGGGGTTTGGCTGCAGCAGTGGTTGAACGAATTAATGTGAAAGTTCAGGGGGCAAAGGGCAAGCAAGGATTGCATCAGCAAATTGTGCTGTATTTCCTTGGATTAGAATGTTTATTCCTCATGCCTTGCCAAATCCCTGACCAATTTCCAAATATCTGAATGCCATCTGTAACGAGTGCATTCAAAAGAATTTAAAGTATTTAGACAATATGCTATTATTTAGCAAGGGTACCAAGAATGCACCTCACTTCTGGCAATTAAATCTGCTTTAAGTGTCCTGATTTATTGATATTATTGAACTCCCTGCAACCTGAGTGCCTGCTGAACATGAGGATCACAGAAAAATTCCTAAATTGATCCAAATCTAATTTATTGTGCACAGCTCCCCAAGTCTGCTGAAAAATAGACTTTATGGTCAAGAGAGTGCAGAAGTGATTTGCAAGTCTTAAAAATTTACACAGAGATAGTGACTGTGCACTACTGGGACCTTTTGAGTGCCTAACTTTGTATCATGTATTTATCAGCAATTCAGAAGTAAAGGTTTACAATGATTCCTAATTTCAGCAAAATCAGCATTTTCTAATCTTACTTCAAATAAATCAAAAAAAGCAATTTTTTTTTCTGAACTTGACATGTAATTTTCAGTGACCTTGGTCACTGATGTCTTTAAGAAATCCTGATGAGATGATCCTGATCTGTGAAAAAGAGGGTCTAAATATCCCTTGAAAACAGAGCATTGATTTTCTGAGCAAGTGATATAAAAATAATTCTGTCAAGCTTTTAGATTTATTTATAAGAAAACCATAAGGTTATGTTGATCTTGCAGACCGTAAAAGTTTTGTTCATGAACTAAAAGAATTAAGACAGGCCAGCAATAAACTACTGAAAAAATGTGCTTTGAATGGTGTTCAAGGTGTGTGCCTTCAGTCACCCATCAGGAGCCCATTTCAGTGGGCACAATACAATGAATGGGGATACCTGACTTTGTGTCCAGGAGGTGCCAGGGCCAGCTCTGTCTCTGCTGTCAAAACTTGCCAAGGTCTCTGTGTGCTTTTCCTGTCAGTGAGGTGATGGGAGAACATCTGGAATCTGTACTTCCAAGGAGACACTGGGAAAAGAGACAAGACTTCATTCACAGCTGCCCTGAGCAAATCACAGAATCGTGGAATGGTTTGGGTTGGAAGGGACCTTAAAGCTCATCTCATTCCAATTCCTCTGCTATGGGCAGGGACACCGTCCAAAAACCAGGCTGCTCCAAGCCCCATCCAGCCTAGCCTTGAACACTCCCAGGGATGGGGATCTTTGAAGATCAGGTTCATGCCAGCCATGCATCATCCCTTTTAGTTTTCTAAAACCATTCTGATTTCAGAAATTGAGGCATTATCTCAGTTATTGAAGGGAATGCTCCTTTTGTTTTTCAGAAGTACTGTGAGGAACTCGTGAAACATTCAATTTTACTTTCTAGATTTTCTAGCCTCTTGAAACGGTGAAATTACCACGTGCTATGCACTGGAGGAGATTCTTACAGCAGATTGTATGGAGATGCTGCAGAAACCCATATCTGACCATGTGCCTTTCGGTCACAGATCCACCCTTCCATGCGAGGCATACGCGGTGATTTGTACCCAAATACCGAGGGAGAGCAACTCAAACAGCGCTGTCAGCGTCTGAGGGCAGCACAAACACGGAGAGATGGAGCCGCACTGAGGGAAACGTCACCGGCGGCCGGGCCCGCTGCCCCCGCTCGCCCACAGCCCTGTCCCGGCCACGGCCCCTCCAGAGCCGGGCTGGGGATGGGGGAACCATCCCCGCCATTGCCGGGCTGCCTCATCCTTCAACCCGCGTTATTCCTCATCCCGCCTCACCCTCACACCGCTTCATCCGTCCCGCCTCACCCTCACGCCGCTTCACCCCTCATCCCGCCTCACCCTCACACCGCTTCATCCGTCCCGCTTCACCCTCACACCGCTACACCCATCCCGCTTCACCCCTCATCCCGCCTCACCCTCCACACCGCCCCATTCCCTTTATTCCTCACCCCTCCTCACACCCCTCACGCCGCCTCACCCCGCCCCCCCGCTCGTTGCCAGGGAGCCGCCGTTGCCATGGGAGGCGGCGGAGCGCATGCGCGCGCCCGCGGGAGTGCCCGGATGCAGCGGGAGGAGGCGCTGCCGCCATATTTGCCCGGAGAGCAGCGAGCTGGTAGCTGCTGAGCCCCCCGGACCCATCGGCTGCCATCCGCCCCGCGTAGTCCCCGCCGCCGCTCCGCCCGTAGGACATGGACGATCGGGAGGACCTCGTCTATCAGGCCAAGTTGGCTGAGCAGGCTGAGCGCTACGATGGTGAGCGCGCGGGCTCGGGAGGCCGTGCACGGTCGAGGGGAGAGGGAGGGAGGGAGGGAGCGGCCACAAAATGGCGGCTGGGCGGGGGAGGGGGGCAGGGGCGGAGGAGGGGGCGCACACAAAATGGCGACGGGGAGCGCCCTGAGGGGCCGCTGGAAGCGGGGATGGGGGGCCCGGGCGAGGGGGTGTCTCGGACCGGGGCGGGGCCCGGGGCGGGGGGCGGTGGCGGCAGGAGCCGGGAATAAAATGGCGGCCGCGAAGGGCGAGTCCTGGAGGGGGGGAGGGGGGCAGGGGAGCCGCCCCCGACTCGGGGGGCCCCACAAAGAGACCCCGCTGCCCCTCACGCCGCCGCGAGGTCCGGCCGGCCCCGGCCCTGCGCTCCCCCGGCCGGGCGGAGCGGGGCGAGGGCGGCTCGCCGCAGACAACGCCCATGCCGAGCGCTCAGAGGGGGGGCCCGGCCCTCGGCCCCTCACCGGCCGTGCTCGTGGGGGTCCCCGGGGACGGGGCTGCGCTTCTTTCTCTGCCTCTACCCCCGGCTGGAGATCCTGCTGCCCCTGGCAAACCCAGAGAGAGCGAGTTCTCACCCTGCAGGGAGCGAGTACTGCCTAAAGAAAACGCATATGCTTTCATTATGTGGTAGAAATTATTACAGGTAGTTTCACTTTACCAGCGTTTTCTTTTCATCCTTTTTCCCCTTTAAGTTTTTGTGCTATCCCTGGTCATTTAATATCCGTGATGATTTAATATCTGGGGGAAAAGGGGTAGAGGGGAGGAACTGGCAACCTTGGGTGGTGTCTCTTGCCCCAAAAATGTCTGTCTTGCAACTGTTCCTTTTAAACATGGTTCCCCCGCATATAATAGAAAGGGCCTTTAATTTTCTCGACTCTTCTGAGACTGTTACTTTGCCCTGAGAGCTATGATTACTCATTTGAAGTGAAATAAATATATGTAAGTGGAATGTGTGAATGCAGTAACACCTCATTTAGAGAGGTAAGAAGACGCTCCAAATATTTTCTGTTCCTAAATTTTTATAGACAACATGACCAAGTTCTCACCAAATGACACATTTTTACTGAGTTGTGCTTAAAAACCATCTGATGGCACCATTGCAGAAAATCTGAAAAATACACGTTTTGGAGAAAAAAATGACAAACTAAAAGAAAAAGAAGGCCTAAATAAAACTCCATTCATTTAGAGTTCCTATGTGAAAATAGTTTAGAATTTATAGTACCACTAAAGGAAAGCAGTAAGGCAGTCTCTGCAATAACTGAAGGACTTGGAGAAAGGAAATGCCCCCAGAAACCAGGTATTGGGGTACCATTGTTACCTTGGGCAGAGGAACACATCCATATTCCACAGAGTGTGTGCTACTTCTGCTGAGGAGGGAAGGGTTCTCCACCTGGTAGGGATGAGTCAGTGCCACTGAAAGTGTTGGCTTTGGTTTGAGTGGAAACCCAACATCCTGGAGGAATCATCATCCTTGGGAGCTCTTGAGGCATGACTGTCTGTCTGGGATTTTCTGAAGTCAGCAGTAAATCACTTTGTTAGAAGGTAATAGGACTCTACCCCATGACACAGATCTGCAATGCAAACTTCCTGTCAACTGATAAAAATTGATTGGGAAGGATTATTGCCTTGGTGCAGCATTTCCCTGGGTGGACTTTTGGTTCTCCCAGTACCATGAGTGTTTGCTAAACAAGCTGCCCAGAGCAAAATGTAGCAGACTTGTTGTGCTGTATTTCTTCTGAATGGGCATGAGACTTGTTACAATTTAGGAGGGAGCACTGAACTTAAGGATGTCTTGTTTAAATCAGTGCTCTGGGTTTTGGACTTCCAGAGGTTTTAGGAATCAGGTTGGGTCAACATAATTTAAGATGCACCCTCTAATTCTGCCAGCTGCTCTAAATGCATCTTCACTTCCCTCGTGTCCATGGCCTGGAAGAAAATGTACTGTAGATACTGTTTTATCATTTAATTCTCTGTTCCTGTTCAGCTGAAACAATTAAAAATGATTGGCATAATTTGTTCCTGTTAATGTGAAATAATGCAGTTCTGCCAAGATCATAGCTGAGACTGCTGAATAATTCTGTGAACAAAGTGATTTGAGAAGCAATATGAGGAAAGAGTAAGCTAATCCTAATTTTGCTCCTCAGTTTGATCTTTGAGGTGCACAATTATAAAGCCACAGTTATTAATGGACACATATAAAATAGGATGATGGTAAGTACTGGCTACAGATACATTGGAATACAAGTCCCTTGGGTAATTCAAATATGAGTTTGATAATTTTTTTATTGTTGTTGTTTGACATTAGAATAAGTGTAAACTTCTGTCCCATCTTTCTCCTGGAGACTGGAAGAATGGTGGGTTGCTATTTATGTATGGCTCATGGCATTTATAGCAGCACTTATGGTGGGCATCCAACTGTGGCTCCTTTGGTGTTACTTACCTGACCCACTTAGGGAATTTCTGAAGTCTCGGGAGCTGCATTTGTGAACGGTTGGGAATCTAGTCCTGTGCCTGTACTGTCCTCAGGATGGTGGCCCAGATTAAGAGGACAACTTTCTAGGTACTTTTGCAGTGTAAGTAGCACTTAAACCCTGATCTCCAGAGATATATTAAGAGATTTGGGTGTCTGACTATCTTCAAAGATCTGCTTAGGCATGTTATGGCAAATCACAAAATGCCAGGAAGCTTACTGGCAGTACAGGAAGCTTGGTGAGAAATCTCACTCTCTGCTGTTCCTTATAGAATAATATATAACTAAATGGACTCCTTTTTTTGGAAAACAATTGGAGTAAGTGATATTGTGGAACTCTTTATATCAAGAGGATGTAGAGGATTCCTGTAGATTTCTGCTGAGTATTGAAACCAATTCCTCTTTGTGGAGGCTGGGAACATCTTTGTTTCATGTGAGAAACATGCTGTGGCTCAAGGCAGTCTGTGAGCAGATGCTTCCAACAGCTGCTTTGTACTACAAGTCTTGAAGTACATTACTTGGGTGAGGTGAAATAGGTGGGGTTTCCCCCTCAGAACCAGAGAATAGGTCAAGGTACAGGTAAGGAAAGCCCAGCCCACCATGACAGGTCTGCTGCCTCCCAGCACAGCAGGCTAACAGCTGGCTCCTTTGTCTTTAGAAATGTGTCTTTATCACGAAGGCAGGAACGTGTGCAGCAGTGGGTTCAGTTCAAGATTTGAACCCTTTTTAGGAAGATCTGTCTCCTAGTAACAGGTCTTCAGCTTAGAGCCTAGTGAGGAATCAATAAGTCACAAATTAGAATTCAAGTTGCATATTAATTTTGGTTTGCAGAGGATTGGTCTCTCTCATGCAGATGTCAAGCACACTTCAGTTTTTTGGGTCCTCTCTCCATTAATGGTTACCACTTACCCTGTTAAAGCTCTTACTACTGTAGTGATGTGGGGTGTGACTGCTGTCTCTGAGGTAAAAGGCAGAAAATTCTCAGCATATCCCTAAGAATTGTAGCAATCCAAGAGTTAAAATATGGGCAAGACAGTGCTAAAGGAGTAAGACTGTACGTTTCTATAACGTTTCTATAAGTGGGAGTTGTACATTCTGGGACATAAATTGACTTGTGATTATGAGCAGTTGTGTGAGAAAGGGCCTTTGTCTGTAATGGCCTTCTTGAATTTCCTGAGGTACCAGGAGCAGACAAAGGAGACAGAATTCTACAATTGGATGGTGAGGTCCTCTGCAAGGAGCCCAGAAGCTGAACTGGTTTCCAGTATTAGAGGATTGCTCAGTAGCAGATCTCAGTCAAGGGGGGAGATTTATGATCAGGCTCAGGCTTAAGATGTTTGGTTTCAAACTGAAATGTTTGTTAGAAATAGCGGGGAAATCCTCTTGATTTGGAAAAGTAAATGTCCACAGCTTGAACAGATTAGAGGAATGATTTAAAAATGTTCTTGTTGCAAGAAGGATTTGTGGTAGACCATACAATTGATCATGCAGAAAATCCCACTGTTGCTTGGATAGCTTGGCCCTAACCTGTGTTTCTCCAAGTGTGTAAAGGTACAGGCCTGTTTATTGCAGAGTCATGCTGTCAGGTTTGGAAGGGTTTTGACTGCACCAGCTGTTACAAACCTTACACAAGGAATAGCAATATAACCCTCTGCTTTGTCCACAAAAAATCATCATCAAGCCTCTGTGCAAGTTTGATATTATTTGGGTTTTTTTTCCTCCTCTGCCTGTTGGTTGTCTTAACTGGGAATCCACCTGTTAGGTTCTTTTATGCTCATTTGTGTAAAACTTGCATATTGTGATAAGGAATGCTTCTCATTTGTGCTTGAATTCTGGTCTGACCCTTAGAACCAATTCAGTTCTCTAAATAAAAGGCAGGATTAATTTTTTTTCCCTTGTGAGTAGTTGTTTGAGCTGGTGACCTGAATGAGCCAGTTGAGAGGTCAGAGGGGTGTTGAGCTGGCAGGAGGGAATCAATGGGGATGAGTTCAGCCATCTCTGGATGCCAAACACAGGATTCCCTAAGAGAACAGAAAAACCTTATGCAGGCAGTGTCGTAGTGTGTTCAGAGGAATTCCTGATGGATGGAAAGCGGAGCTGAACTTCCCCTTGGTTGAATTTGGATCTCATCAGTGTAGTGAGTAGGGTGGTACCCACTGATGTTAGGTGGTCTGTAGCTGTGTGAAATGCAGTCTGTGGCATTAATCTGCACAGTTACATTCATCTCTTACTGAAGAAAACACACTGGCCCCTATTTCTTCAGTTCTTCTCATGTTTGTTCCTAGGAGTTGGCTGCTACTAAGTTAGTACTTCTTATTTGCTTCTGTTTCTGTGGCTCCCTCAGAAATGCCAGCCTGCTTCCAGCACGGGTCCCTTACAATTCCACTGGTGGGCTTTCTCTTTCTCAAACCTTGAGTCTCATATTCATGCCCTGTTTCCTGTCTTTCAGCCAAATGTTTATCCATGTGAGGACTTTCCTTCCTATCTCATGGCAGTTGAGTTCCTTAAAGAACCTTGGGTGAGGGACCTTGTCAAATGCCTTTGGGAAATCCAGGTAGACTATTCCAATTATGTCTTCCTTGTCCATGTGCTTCACTTGTTCAAAGCATTCCAGTAGATTTGTGAGGCATAATGGAAGGCCATGCTCTACAGTATAATGATTATGCATATGCTTCTCAACACTTGTAAACTTCCCCATGACTTTTAGTTTAGAATAAGGCTTATTTTTTGTCTTTCACTTTAAACCCCAATCCCAAGCCTTGCACCTTGCTGTTCACAAACCTTTTGTAGGTGGCCACCTCTGTCCCAACCCTTTGTGCTTTCCAGGCTTTGCCTGTGTGTCCCTCCTGGTGGCTGGAGGTGACTCAGTGGGGTTTGCAATGGGGAGCCAGCATTTTAATCATAGTAGTAGAATACAGGAACCTAAAAAATGGCCTGGCCATCATGACAGTTTTGTAGTATCTTAGGCAGTTGTTTGGAGTCTCAGCTTTTCCATAAGAATATACAAACCTGATCAGGCAGTGTTTGTGTGTTGTGGTGTTTCTTAACCAGCAGCAGGTGCTTGGGGAAGGATCTAAATCTAGGGTGAGCATGTCATTCTCCAGAATATTCCCCTCTCCTTCCACAATTTACATTTTTGGGATTTCCTGCTCCTGCATGATCTGACAGTAGCATAATAAGTGACAGCCACAATCACCTGAGAGGCTGGAACTTAACCACTTAAATACAGTCTCTGTTTCTCTGAATATGCATAACACTACTTTTTCCATAATGCAGTGGAAGCATCTCTGGATTTTGTATGCAATGAGTTGTCATTCCTGCAATAATCCTTGTTAATGAAATGTAATCTCAGACTTGTATTTTGTCTTGAATGGTCTCTGAGCTTTCCACCTCCTTGTGGAAACTTCCAGATAGGTAAAACTGCACTTAAAATAAAAAATAATTTGCTCTGTTGCCAGTGTGGGTGACTTTATTTTTGTTTTGGAGGGGATACTTGTGTTGTATTCTTAAGATTTTTCATCAGGCTTAAATTTTCAGGGCTGGATTATGGCTTTACTAGGAAAAACCCAGGTATGTGCATAATATTTTGTCTTGTTGAAATATCAGCCCAGATTTTTGTATTTTTAAGAAAAATTGAGCTCTTAACTAAACTAGAAGTCTTTTTATCCAACAGCTTTGTGGGTAGACTGATAAAGACTGATAAATGTTTTATCTTTGGGTGGGACAGTTGTTCATGGGTGGGATTCTGATCTGTGGTTGTGTGGTGACCTAGTGACAAGAGTAAGACTTTGTGGAGGAGACCTTTCAGTTCCTGTTGTCAGTGTTGGGAGGTTGTGTACCCAGTGTGAGGGGTGCTGAAGCTGAGGGCTTTGTGCTTCAGAACAAATGGGAGGGACCTGAGGTGCTCCCCCATCCCCCAGCATCCTGTTCCCAGTGGCTGCCACTTGTCAGGGAGTCTATTTAACTTACTAACAACTCGGTCATAAAAATGTTGGGGTGATAAGGGCTGTTTACTGATAAGGAGTAGTTGTGAGCAGGTGCCTGTTTTCCTTTGGCTCCCTTGTTTCCCTGGTTGTGGCTCTGCAGGAGGGTGGGTAATGACCTCCTTTGCCAACAGACTGAAACACTGACACAGGAGCTCCTTGCAGGGCTGGATTTTGGGTTTGGCTTTGGACCAGCTATTGCTCAGCTAAATTGGGTTTAACCTCTGTTTCAAGAGCTTGTAGATCTTCAGACTGGTAATAGATAGATAAAATCCTGAAGAAGCCAAGCAGTTGATTAAATTGGTAATGATGTGTTTGAATGTACACTGAAAACAGCTACTCATTTACAGGGAACAGCAAGTCTTGTGTATAGCTTTTTATTTCACATTTTCACACTAGAGAAATGTGCTTCTAAGGAGGAGGTTGTGAAGGAAACCTGTAGAACAGTTGATAAAACGTGCCCTTTTTGGCCCAGTTGTTGAAATTTCCTGATACAGGGCAGAAGCTCTTGGGAGCTGTTGCTGTCCATGTTCCACAACCTCCACACTTCTGGACTCATTATTCAATGTATATCATTGTTACATGGGATAAGTGTGAATAGATTTCTGTTGTCTTCATTAAGAGGCAGGTTTTCTATAAAAGCATTGTGTACATCCAGGAGTATGACTGAAGTACTGTGTATTTAATCCCAGTGGATAAAGGACAATTATAGAAACTCTTTAAAGAAAAGGCAGCATCCTCTGTAACCTCTGGATTGTTTCTCTGAAGGCAGTAAATATTAGGCTTAAAAACAAGACCTGCATTTTTTGCTGGAGCTTGAGAAAGATGCCCAGGTCATGAAGACTGCAAGTCTCAATTCCTGATTGTCGTTTTTGTCCACAAGAACTGTCAGGCAACTTATCTTGAGTGTAGCTATGTTGTTTAATAAACTTCAACATATGAGATGGCTTAATTTGCATAGTTTTAAAAATTCACAGCTTTTAAGTAGAATCTTTGTATGAATGGGATGGTGTGGGTCATCCTTCAGGAAAAAAAATCACAGTACTTGCTTTATTTAAGTTGCAAATTGTAGCTATATTATATTGCCTGTAATTTAGCTGGCATCAGTTACTTATGTTTATGTTAATATTGTGTGAGCATGGAGTGTTCTAGGGCAGCTCTCAGATTCTTCTCACCATTTTGCAATTGCAGGGTGCTGTTTTCAACAAGTTTTATCAAACCCTTGGTGGATTTTTTTGTTACTTTCTGTGATTTGGAGAAGCAAAATCTGCTGATAAAAATAGAGCCACCATAAAATGTTGTCCTCCACATATGGAGACCTGTTGGAGACTGATAACACTTTTCCTGCCAGGGAGCCTACAGTCTCCATTGCTGCAGTAGCTTATGCCTGTTCAGGTTGTGATTTTGATATCTGAGAGCAAAAAATGATAGTTAAGCTTCATTTGTATATTTAACACTGTTCTTCTAATGTGTCTTGAACAATCCCAGTGTGGTTAGGTAATGAAAGGGTTACAACCTTCCTTAAGCGGTTCAGTCTTTGTTTTCATTGGAGTGTAGGAAAGCTGACTTTGGTTTTGGTATTGATTGTTTTAACCTCAGGTTTAGAAATACTTTTCAACAGGCTTAAAATACAAATATATATTAATTCATATTTTGTGTGTTACTTTTCAGTGTAAATGGCTGCTTGGCACAGGTACATATGGTTGCTGTGGGTACACTCAACATGACTTCTTTGTTACCACTCCAAGCACCAAACTTTTCTTTGGAGGTTCATCTTGCAGCTTTGACTCACTTTTCTAATAACAGTACTCCTACATCTCTACATGTATTCAAATCTGGATATTATATTTTTGTTAATTACTACATTATACTGTATTCCAGTTGAAAAATTAGTGGAGCATCCTGTAATTCCTCAGATTTATCCTGATTGTGTCAAGAGTCAGATCACATTTGCTCATCTTTTCTCAGTGTTCTGTGCTTTCTCCAAGGCACTCTGGAGAACAAACACTCCTGTAGGATTGTGCTGATAACTGTTACTAATTTTTGGAACCCTTGTAAAATGCTAGATGAATATCAGATACTTCCTTTGTGTATGTGCTGATGGATTTGTTTGGAACACTCCAGGGTAAAAGTGAGGAGTAGCTGGATTAAAGGAGGAGGGAGGCTAATTAATTTCCTAAGTTCTCATTTATGTACAGCTTGTACTGAATGATTTGAAAGATGCTTCAGGTGTGAGAATAATTGCCTGACCTTTTCCTCCTAGAAATGGTTGAGTCAATGAAGAAGGTGGCTGGAATGGACGTGGAGTTGACAGTGGAAGAAAGAAACCTGCTTTCTGTTGCATATAAAAATGTGATTGGAGCCAGGAGAGCTTCCTGGAGAATAATCAGCAGCATTGAACAGAAAGAAGAAAACAAAGGTGGAGAAGACAAATTAAAAATGATTCGGGAATATCGGCAAATGGTAAGATGGAGTTGGTCTTACAGCAAAATGTCATCTAGTTCTGGTCCCCTTAGTGCCCTGCTGTTCCAGATTGCCTGTGCTGTGCTGACCTGGAATAGGGTGGCAGCCTTGGAAGGCTGGAGCTTGTTCCTTATCTGTAGAATGAATCTCTTGGTGAAGGGGAGAGCTGTGGTGTTGCTGTGCAAACACTCAGAAGGGCAGCAGGCTCAGGAGAGGGAGGGCTTTTCCCTCAGTGCATCAGCAGCTCTGCCAAGCATTTGAACTGCACTGGCACTTCCCTGCTTACTCAGGTGTGAGGCTCCACCTGCTCAGGAGGCCTCATTCCTTCCTCTCCAACCTCACTGACTCCAAGTAACTTCTTTTGATAACCCTTTTAGAGGAGGTGTTTGGCTGTTAAACTTCCACTTCCTATAAAAGTTGCTTTGGATCATACAGTGACACTTTTTGTGATTCCAGTTTTCTGTCCTAGAGTGTTCAAAACATTAACACTTGAAATGTCCATGGGGGGAGTTCCTCAGGCTCTTCTTGACTCCTTGTCTTCTGTCACTCCTGTTCCCAGAGATGTCCTGATCATTCAATCTGTGAAACTTGTGTGTGTAGCAACCTCCAGAGCCTTGCTGTTTTCTCTCTGGAGAGAGAGGGAAAAATTGATCCACATAACTTCATGCTGACTTAGTCAGTGTGTGCAGCTTTACCTAAAATGGAGAACTTGCAGCAAGCTCTGACTTCCATTGGTAAGGGCTAATGAAACCTCCAGCTCTTAGTGAGCTGTTGTTCCCCCTGCCCTAAATGATGGTTTAGCATGGAGCAGGCAGCCTCCCGTGCTATTTAAATCCCACACATTTCTGCAGAGACTTCATTATTTGAGGACAAGTGCCTCCACATGGTTCACATCTTCACTTCCAGAGGAACAGTGGAGTCTCTTATATCACCTGGCACTGATTCATATACCAGCAATGGAAATGATCTTGGCTTGGAAATCCTCTCCCAGGAATGGCTCTGTCTACTTTCTGTTGACTCACAGGGTTTCTGTCGCTCCATGGAATTGTTAAAGTTGTGAGTTTCTAATTTTATGCTGGCATCCTGATGGGATGAGACTCTGCCAGTTACATACAGTCCCAAATAACCTTTTCTTGATGGGTGTTTCCCAAAAGAACATGGAAAACAAGACAACAGCTATCCAGTGATTAAATTTGTTTTACACTGTGTGTTTCCAGATTCTTTTGCACAGGGTTTTGTGGGTGGTTATCATCCTCTGCCAAAGATCCTTTAATGATGAAAAGACTTTTCTCCTGGTTTTGAAAGGACTCTAGAAATAGCCTTTGTTCTGCATCTCATGTAAAGGATGTGTGCCATTCTGGATGGACTGGGGTGCAAGAAGTACGAGTTTATAGTGCTTGAGGTGTCTGAAGAGATGGAGAGGCCACATGAAGTCAGTGTCATGCCAGCAGGGTGTTGAGCTGTGAAATCCTCAGAGGGAGCAGCTTTCAGAGCTGCACAGGAGGAACTCTGTGGCACTGAACTCTGCCACTGGTTCCACACTGGAGGAAAGGTGGCTGTGTCTGCCCAGCTCCACAGGGACTTGTAAAAGAGGTTCCTGAGCATCATCTGTAGCTGAAAGCCAGATCCTGTTAGTAGCTGCTGGGAGACTTAATATGGATGTGTGAATGGGTTTGGCAGGATGGCCTGGGAGCAGGAAGGAACATGGCACAGGTTTGGATGCTGCTGCTCGCTGTCACTGCTCAAGAGTAGCACTCCTGCCCTGTTGTGCTCAGTGCTGCCCTAAAGAAACAGCTTCCAGCAGAATTCTGCTCACTATGATTCCCTTGTCAACAAATTCTGCCTATTGTAGCATTTTCCAGAGTAAGTTCATTATTGGGAAAACCTTTTTCAGACTTGAAAGGCTCTGAAGAAGGGAAAAAACTCCCAACCAACCAAACCTTCCCCCCCAACCCCCAGACCATCTCTGGGGGCCAACAAGGCTGAGTTTAAAGTACTGGAGAGTTGGAGAGAATGAGCATCTCTAAAAGACAAAGGTCTCATCTACCAGAAGCAGCTGTGGCCTTGCTCAGCTGTAGAGTGCTGCTCCAGTAGGAATTGAGTTTCTGTAGTGGTTTTTGTGAAAGTAATTCTTTGTTGGGTTGGGTGTATGTAAGTATTTACTGTAATTCAGTTCTGGCTCACGTTGAGATTTTTGAGCTAGTGGCCATTGTGACCTGGGGCAGAACTCCAGGGATGATGATGGTGGGAGGGCAGGGCAGGGCTGGGCTTGTCTCAAGTGTGCACTGGGCAGTAGTGAGAGATGAAAGACACCAGACTGTGCTCTTCCCAAGCCACTTCAGCTGAATGGAGCCAAACACATCCATAGCCATGAGGGAAAATGCCACTTAGGTGCTTCCTTTGTAGACAGGCTGCTCTCCTGGCTCCTGTGGCCGTTTGGATACACAAAAGCTCTGAATTTCTCATCTGGCTGCATCTCTGATGAGAGCACACTGGGGCTGCAGTGGGGTGTGGCTGCACACAGTGCAGTTCCCTCCCTTGCAGTTAAACCAGATCCATTCCCACACCATAGCACAGGTATTGAACTTCCCCTTCCTGCTCTGGAGATGTGGCACATGGAATGTGGGTTTCCAGTGCTCTGACTTCCAGCCTGGGCTGAATTTGGGGCAGCTGCCAGGCTCTCCTCCATCCTCCCTTCTTAGAGAGTGCTCACTGAGCCACTCTGTCTGGAACTGATCCTTTTTGTACAAGAGCTTTTAGTTTTGTTGTGGTTTTTTTTTTTTGTTTTTTTTTTTTTTTTTTTTTTTTTTTTTGTTTAATTGTTTTACTCTTAATCACCTTGATTTATATTAAATCTTTTTAAGCTAAGCTTGCTCAGGACATTTCCATTGCCCTGGACAGCAGCTGATCTCTGATAACTGTGACTGATCCTTTAAGCAAAGCTGGAAAAGGTCTGTCTGAGATGAAATAGAGTTTGTACATGTATGGTTATTTAACTAAAGAGGATTAGAAACTGGTTTAATTCTTTGCAGTTTTGCTGAAGATCTCTCTGCAAAAGAAGTCATTGAAAAAGAGGATCAAGAGGAAAGAAGTTTGCAGGAACTGACTGCTGGCCAAAGGTTTTATAGCTTTTGTAGCCCAAGAATATATGAAGTAGATTCTTCTCAAGTGACCATATTTCAGCACCTTTCTTAAGCATTTGTCACATAATTAAGTACAGCATCTTATTCTTCCTGTGAATGTCAGGGCATTCTGACATTTGTCCATGAAATTTGCTGACAGTTAATTTACCTAAAGGAACTTTTGCAAATTATTACTTTGTACAAGTCAGTATGTGTGTGTGTGCCAGTTTATTATTTATTTTGGATCTGTAATTTGAACACCTTTTGGGTATAACTGCTGTGGTTACAAACCCAGATAGTTTGGGAGCTGTGTGGTGATAAAAGGATTTCATGGCAAGGAAAATGCTTAAAGGAAGAAGGAGAAAGCAAATGCTTGGGTGGGAGGATAGGAAGGGATGATGGACTGAGTGGGGCTGCTCCTGTGATCCAAGACTTGCAGTTCCTGGTAATTTCTTTAATGCATTTGCTTGACATCTCTCCTTTATATGAAATTAGCTTGGGCCAGAGTTCTCTTCAGCTGTAGCTGTGAAAGTCCCTGTGAAATCATGAAAAAGCAGCAGTGGATGGGTGACTGTGTGCATTAAACCAACCACTCCTACTGGGCTGACCTGGGGGCTCAGAGCCCATCTGGTTTGGGCAATGTTGATGTCATAGGAGGGGTTTCAGCTTTTCTGGGTGTGCTCAGTTTCTTTGCTTGCAGGTGTGAAACTCTCTGTGGTAAACCGTGACCTTGCTTTATGTTTGGGACTGAAAAAAATGAAGGTTCTTGTGACTGTTTTCAGTTCAGACTATTCAAATCCAGTCTCTGGTTTTAAGTAAGGCTTTATATACTGCATTTTTGGCCACAGATTTCACTGTTAGTGTTGATGATTTCTGCTTTTTCGCTGAGTTGCTGCGCTTTGTGTTTTTCACCTGCTTCTGGAGCTTGTTTTCATCTTGTACCTGACCTTTGTTTGTGTGACACATCTTGATTCTCTTCTGATACTCCATGATTTTTGTCTTAAGGCTCTATTTTTAGAGCTTTGCCTCCAAGGACTCACGAGAACCTGTTGTGAAGGTGCCGTTTGACTCTGTGGTATGATAGAGTTGAGCTGATTAAGGTTAATTACCTTCAAATTGTCCCCTTTGCTGTTGCCACTTTTAGGGCAGCCTTCTGGGATCAAAAATGGAAGGAATTGAGTTGTGCAAGCCTTGCAGTAAGGAATTACATCCTGAGACAAACTTAATGCAGTGGTCTAGCAAGATGTCTTTCAGGGAATTTACAGTTTCACTGTTCAGTTCCACATTTCATCATCCATCAGCCCCTGCCTCTTGTGTGTGCCAGCTGAATGTGCAGAACTGTTTTGCTTAATGCACCTGTGGAGCAGCTGCATTTTATTTATTTTTCTTCTGTCTTAGCCCTCTTTAGAATTTCATGGTGTTACCTGTTTGATATTTGGGGACTTTTGAAAGCTTTTAGGCTTAGGTGCTCACCCCACCCCCGCTTCTAATTTTTTGTTATATTTTCATTTTTCTTTACTAGGTTGAGACTGAACTGAAGTTAATCTGTTGTGACATTCTGGATGTACTGGACAAACACCTCATTCCAGCAGCTAACACTGGCGAGTCCAAGGTTTTCTATTACAAAATGTAAGTACCTTTTTTAGAGGACAGGCCTGAAATAGAGACAGAAATCTTAAAATACACTGTTGTGCAGCTCTTAGATGTAAGAAACAGCAGTTTTAATTGAGTTGCTGATGCAGAATTCACATCCTTGCTTGAGTTTTTTTATTTTGCACGAGCTGAACACTTTTAAAGAGAAGAAAAGAAGGTGTGTCCTGTAGTGATGGTTTAAAATTCCCTCAGCTCCTGCTGTAGTGTTGTGTAGACAGTAACTGAGCAGCAGAGTGCTTGCTGTGTGAATATCTAAACACACTTTAATTGCAGCTGTTAATTTAATGGCTGGTGGGCAGACAAGGATTACTGACTTGCTACTGTTTCTGTTCTCAGGAAGGGGGACTACCATAGGTATCTGGCTGAGTTTGCCACAGGAAATGACAGGAAGGAGGCTGCAGAGAACAGCTTGGTGGCTTACAAAGCTGCTAGTGATATTGCAATGACAGAACTCCCACCAACACATCCCATCCGCTTAGGACTTGCGCTCAACTTCTCTGTATTCTACTATGAAATTCTTAATTCTCCTGATCGTGCCTGCAGGTAGGTGCTGCCTGGCAGAGTAGGAATATGGGAATGCTGTGTGAATACCAGACAAGCCAGGAGTAACTGCTTTTCCTGCTTTCTTCCTGCTGATGTTTGCTGTGGTGGATGTCAATGCACTGGGGAGATTTTCACCATCATCGTTTTCTTTGGAGTCCAGAGCCACCTGTTTGTGTGGGAGTGATGGTGTATGGGAGGCAGTTCAGAGCTTGCCAGGTTAACTCTGTGCCTGCCCTCAAACTGCCCAAGGTGTGAGGTGATTTAACTTGTCTTGCACAGGCTGGAAGGGATAGTGGCACTGATTTCTGTGACCTGTGAGCATGTACAGAGTGGCAGTGATTGAAGCAAATACCATTACACTTCTGTCACTGCAGGTTACACTCAGTTTTTAGCAGCACTTAACCAAGATGTAGAAATGCTTAATAAAACCAATATTGAGTAAAAAGTTTCTTAAATCACATAAAGTGACTGGTGTTAAGGGGTGCTTTTGGATTGTGTTCAGCAATATTGGTTAAATCTTTATTGTGTCACTGCAGGTTGGCAAAAGCAGCTTTCGATGATGCTATTGCAGAACTGGATACACTGAGTGAAGAAAGCTATAAGGACTCTACACTTATCATGCAGTTGTTACGTGATAACCTGACACTATGGACTTCAGACATGCAGGGTGATGGTAAGTGAGTCCTGCTGGAAAAGCTCATCCTGACCCAGGAACAGAGTGTGGAAATGGAGAGCCTTTGATGGTTTACTTCTGTCTCTCCCAATAATGACTCTCCTGTCCTACTTTAACACTGAAACAGGTGATAGGGGTGACACTGGGGTCTCTGGAGCTCTCACTTGAAGGAAGAAGGTGTGGAATTAGCAGCATTTGGTTGTTTGTCCCTCTCCACATGGTAGCTGTGATGACTGTAACAGCAGTGACTTCATTTATTTCATCTTGTCTTTCTTTCATGCTCATCTCTGGCTGTCATTCCAAGCAGATGTGAACCCCCAGTGCAGGAGGAAGCACTGCAAATGCTTTAGTTCCCCTTTATTCCAGGTCACTCCATATTCTCATTGCCAGAGCAAATGCCAAGTGTGTCCCCTGGTAGTACCAGAGGGTGGGACATGGATTGCTTCTGTTCACTAGCAAAGGACAGCACAGATTTTTGAAGTGATTTTGGCCCACTGAATGGACTTTCCCAACACTTGAACTTTCACAGTCAATGGTAGTATAAATCTACTCATTTTAGGGTTTCTCTCTTGGAGAGACAAAGAAAAAGGGCTGACTTCTTTTACTTTTAACTTGGAGGGGAAGAAGTAAGTCTTGTTAAGATTATTTTGGATACCTACAAATGCCCAGAGCTTAGAAACACCACTACTGAACTTCACATAAATATGTGAGTGTCTTAAATTTTTGGTAAACTGTTCATTGTAGCCAGACATTCTTGGGGGTACTTTATTGGTGATGTGTCCATCTGAAAGTAAATGTAGAATCTTTGCACTTTTTCCCAATTTCCTGTTTTTATGTAGAGTGATGGGTTTGCTTTGAAGTGTTGTTACTCCATAGCTCCTCACTCTGCTGTTTGGGCTGCTGAGACTGGGAATGCTGTAAATGTGTGGGGTCTTGGCTCCTGGTTTACTCCACATCCCAGTGTTTAAGGCTCTTGCATGTCTCTTTTCAAGGATTATCTCTGGTGCAGGATGGACCCTCCCTGGATGGGTCTGTAGACTTTTCTCTAAAACATTGCAGGTGTTGAATGCCTTCCTTGCCATGGGTAGGCATTGGAGGGGAGAAATGTATTTCAAATTCCCTCAATTTAGATACAACCTTTACTTTTTTTATTGGGGTCAAATACCCTGGTAGTCTGTGGAAGCCATTTTAGTGGAGTAACGAGGTTGGATCAGTGTGGGATAGTACTAGTGTCTTCCAAAAGTTCCTGATTTGCCCATAGCTCATGTCTCTCATGAATCTTGGATATTGTAGAAGTTCCACAGGATTACTTGCAGGCTCTTTAGATTTTGAAAAGATAAACAGAGATCTAAACTTCTTGCTCCACGGCATGGAAAATAGACATTTTTGTTCTTACTGAAGTAGTTCAGATTCTCCTGGTTACTGGTGCCAGAAGGATAATGATGACAGAATTGAAAATACTCTAGGACTGCTTAAAATCATGGTGGAATTCTTCAGATCTAGAAAAGTGATTATGTAGAATGTTTAGGCACAGGTGCAAAGTTAAGTTTCCTCATATTTGCTAATACTCTGAGTGCATTTCCAACTGATGCTTCCAGAGCTCCACATTCCCAAATGAGCAGAGCCTTTGAACAATAAATCAGTAGTGGTACAATTAGCAGTTTCCAGGGGATGGGAGAGGCTTGGAAAGGGCTTGTTCTTTGGCATTAAGCTTTTCCTTCTTTCCATTTCAGCCATGTAGGGATGTAAAGCCAGGCATGACCCAGCTGCTGCTCTCCCATCCCAATCCCTGTAGCTTTCCCATGGCCCAGATGAGTGTTGAGTTTATTTCCACACTTGTAATGTCATCTCCATATGATTCCTGTTCTCCCCTTCTTTCCTGCTGTATAGATTCCTAAAGGAAAGTCCAACTGTTCATTTCCTAAAAATTCTACTTTGTAAGTCTCTTGTTGTGGCTCACTGGAGTTTTCAGTGTCAGTTTTCCTGTCACTAACAGTGCCTGCCTCTGTCACCTGCTGCTGACAAATGCTTGTGTCCGTGCTGCCACTCCTGTGGTACCTGTCCCCTGCCCAGGGATGATGTGCTTGACTAGGATCCAGAGTAACTCACATGTTTGGGAACTGAGCTGCAAACCTGGATGGGTAGAAGAATATTTGGGCATGGGAAGTACTTCACAGTGGCCTGGTAGAGGAATATTTGCTCATGTGTGTTGGTTAGAGCATGTTCAGATCTTTTAGTCTGAGTTAAAGCTTCTGCTTTCCTCTCTTAAACAGAATTCTATCTATGAACTTTATTGTTGTTGAATGTCCTGTGTTCTAGGCCCCCTCTTCCAAAATCTACTTCCCGTTGTACCTGGTGGTAATCCTGAATCTGGACATGCTCTGAGCAAACATTCTGGTTTTCTGCTGGAAGTTACCAGTCTCATTTGATTGGGTTTTATTGCAAATTAGGATTTTAATTACAAATTTCTGTTTATTGCCCTTAAGAGAGTCCCATCTTACGTGGTTACAGATAATTGTAAGCATTTTTTCAGCCTCCCTTTTCAATTAAGTGACTTGTGCATGTGTGATGGCACCAGCTGAGGTACCTGGACCTTGCCTCGTTGCAGCAGAATTTTGGTAAAGCCCTGCAGAAGGTGTTGCATGGAGCTCCCTGGGGCAGCTGGAGTGTAACCAAACTGCAGGAGTCTCATGGACAGCCCCATTCCACTGCATGGTGCAGCCTGGTGGAACAGAGACATTAATTTCCACAAGATGTTTTTCTTTCATGATCTTAAACCCAGGGTTTCTTATCAGGTTGGACTCACAGTAGGGTGTTTTTATACCTTTGGTAACTCCTGCCATCAGTGTAACTGTATAAAATTCCCTGAGGTACTTTTCTGTTGAGGCTTGAGCAGCAAAAAAGATGAAGGCTTGGGGAAGGGATTTCCAGATCCAAGGCTGTTGATCCACAGCTGTTGCCAGGGTTTCTGCCTGGGCTGTCCAGGCCTTGCTCAGCAGGACTGCTCACCTGAGTGGTGTCAGTTTTCAGGGCAGGGTTTGTTTGTCCTCACATGTTCTAATGGCCTGGCTGCAGTTGTGTGTGAGGGTGCAGGTGATTCCAAGGCTTCGTTTCCATGGGAATGCTTCACTCTGGAGCTGGCAGTGTGGAGTGGGAGAGTGAGCCTGTATTGCATGAAAATATTAATCTCTAGGTGCTTGTTAAGCTGATCTGCAGCTCTCAGTTTTAAATGGTAACATTTTACTTCCTTCTTCCCACTTCCACAGGTGAAGAACAGAATAAAGAAGCGTTGCAGGATGTGGAAGATGAAAACCAGTGAGACACAAAGGCCAACAAGAGAACCCATCTCTGACCACCCTCCCCCTTCCCCACAAAAACCCTCAGTGTCACTCTGAGAACCACCAAATCTGACTTTTACATTGGGTCTCAGAATTTAGGTTCCTGCCCTGTTGGGTTTCTTTATTTTTATTTTTTTTACACAGTTTAAAAGTTCTTAAAGGCAAGAGTGAATTTCTGTGGATTTTACTGGTGCCAGCTTTTAGGTTCTTTAAGACACTAACAGGACTGTGTAAAGGCTCTTTCAGCATTACTGTATTGTCTCTGCCAGCTGTGGTGACATTGCCATCAGACCTGGATGTGACACCCGAAGGCCGTGTAGGGAGAGATTGGTCCTGGCCAGGTAGTGCTCATGTGGTGGCATCTTTCTTTTTTTTATAACTGTTTAAACTGAATTTTATACCAATGTTTCAACTTAATTGGGTGTTTAGCTTGAAGTTGCGAGGTTGCATTTGGGACATTTATTGTAGTGGTTTTACTGTATAAAAACAAAAAGTTACCAAACTGCTGAAATGTTGCTGAAAATCATGGTGCTGGTAACAGTTCAACAATCCGTGGCTGCTCATTCTTGCCTGTTCTTTACTTTCCCTCCAAGCAGGTTAGCATTGAAGGTGGCATTGATAAGCCTGCATGCGTGTTCAATATTTTTTCTTTTCTCCCTCCCCTCTCCCCATCTCCCTTCGCTCGCTCAACCTCTTTTGTTCAGTATGTGTAACTTGAAGCTAATTTGTACTACTGGATATCTGACTGGAGCCACAGATACAGAATCTGTATTGTTCTTACTGAAACACAGCATGGAATTAACATTAAACTTAAATAAAACAAACCTAAATTAAAAATGCCAACCATCACTATGAATTTCTTTTAGAAGAATAACTTTCCTTTGTTGCTTGTACTAGGAAAAGTTGGAGGGGGAGAGAGCAGCAGGAACAGCCTTGTTCTTCAGACAGGAGCTAAGGAAGATTTGGTGTGAGCGTGAGTTGTGCTGCTGGCAGCAGCCCTTTTATCCAGTCTTTCCCTGTAGAAATCCCTGGGAAATGGTTGGTGAATTCTTCTCACCTGCTGGTCCAGTTCTCATCCATAGCTGGAGAGAAGGGACACAGGTTATCTGCTCTGCTGGGATAACCTGCTCTTTGGAATGGACACAGAGCGGGGGGTGGGGTCAGCCTCCCCCTAAGCCATGTAAGGAAACAGCACCAAAGACAAGAGGGTTGTTTTTTGTAAAAATTTATTCAGCGTAGTCTGGCAGAGGTTATACACCAACATCTGCAGCGTGCTCTGAGCACATCTGGGGATGGCCTGCAGTGTATCCCACATTCCAGCCAGGAGCAGGGCTGGATAATGGCATTGTGTCAGGAGCCAGAGCAGGAGAGGGAGAGCTGAGGCTGTAAGAGAGGCAGCAGTGGGGGAGAGGCATTCAGGGCTGACTGTGGCTGCAGCAGGATGGAGGGGAAGGGTGTCTAAGGCAAGTAGGGCACGATGCACAGGCTGGGCTGTGGAGCTGTGCCATGGATGCAGCAGGAATTCCCCATGCAGCCCTGCACCCTGCAGCTGTTTGGATTAAAGGAAGGTGCTCAGGAGGAGCCTGTGCTGCAGCCAGCACCCAAGCCCTGTGTCCCTGGAGCTGTGGGGCAGCAGCTGTGCCCAGCCCTCCCTGGTAAGGCAGCACCGAGGCACTGGTATAAATACTGTGGGAATCAGACTTCCAGTTATGGAACAAGAGGAAAAGCCATTTTTCCTGAAGTGTTGCTCTGAGCCTGCGGAGCTGTGTGGGGAAGGGGCAGTGGGGACTCCCAGACAGGGAAAGAAGGGTAGTGGGGGAAGCTCATGTTCATCCCATGGCCAGCCCAGAGCAGTGGTAACCTCTGCAGTTTGTATTACATTGTGTTTGTGTGGATATGAAAAATTCCTATGGTATAAAAATAGCAAGAAATGGGACAGCTGACTTCAAAAAAAGATAAAAGTCTCTGGCTCCTGATCAGTGAAGTTACATCATGGGTTTTTCAGGTTATACCTTGTAACCATAAACTAAAACCAACAAATTCTAAAACATAAAATTTCCACATCAACTCCATCTCTCGTAGTGCATCTCATCCTTGGCTATAAAGTATTTACAGGTTTTACTCATTTACACAATATGGCTTCACTATTATTTGTAACACAAAGCATTAAAACATCTCCGAGCAAAATTCTTCATAAAACATTCTGAATACAGAGTTTGGCATTTCAGTGATTTGGCTGAGAAAGCAGCAGAGTTACTTGTTTTCTGATTGTGCTTTTTTTTGGTGATGACAAGCACAAATTTTGGTCATTTCCATCAGGGCTTAAACTCTTCCTCCAAGCCCAGCTGAAGGTCCCGAGCTGTGGTTGCAGGGATGCTGTGCTGGACCTCCTGTTCAGTCAGGGAAGGAAGAGAGGAGAAGGCCTTTGTCTGGGACTTTGAGAGTAAGACAAGAGAGCAGGGATGTATTTTGTGGTTGTTCTGAAAGTGCAGGTCTTTGGTAGTAACAGAAAGAGCAAAGCAAGGAAGGGGAGGTTTGCTGGGAGCAATGTTCAGCCAATTCCGTGGAGGGGAGGGTCCTGGAGCAGGGAATTTTTCATCATCGGGAATTCAACCGAGGAGCAACCTGCAGGAGGAGGACAGGTTTGAAAGTGTGTTCAGAATGCTGCAGAAGTTTTAATTCCTGAACATGCTGAGGCTTCTGTGAGGGGCAGCCCTCTGGTCCTCATGGGAGCTCTCAGCTCTGCTGGAAGGAGTGTCAGTGCAGTCTGGATTTGTGCTGGATTTATTTCTGAATTAGCTGGGGTCTTAAACAGAGCATAAAGGAGCTGTGGGGCTGATCTGACTGCCAGGATCACCACAAACAAGCCGAGAAGGGGAGAAAATTTTGTTTGTGTTCTTAAATGTATCTAAAATTTTATTTGCTATGAAGTAAATGAATCTTGGGAGGTGGAAATAAAAAGTGAGGACGGTTGCTGAGTGTGAGTTTGGCAGCCCCTGAGGGCTGCAGGAGCCCTGTGCCCAGCTCCAACTAGGGGAAAGGCTGGGATAGCAGGGCACTGCCATTGGCAGGAACATCCCATGGCCTGTGTCCCATGTCAGAGGGCTGGTTTGGATCCAGGGTAAGTGATCCCCAGCCCACACTCACCACTGTTAGATGCCCGTTCTTGGCTTTGGCTATGAGTAGTTCTGATCCCGAGATGAAGTCGATGATCCCTTCTTTGCCTTGTCCCACTGTGAACTTTATGCTGTGAAGAGCAAAGGGTGAGAACAGCCCTGGTGAGCATGTGGGACTTTCCAGGAGCTGGGTGTTAACAGAGCTGCAGCAGATGTGCTCTGGAGCCTTGGCTGGGGTGGACTGGGTACATTTGGGTGGGGTACAGGAAGAAGCAGAGCTGAGGCAGGGCCCTGGTGTCACTCACCTGCCCTGGTTGATGTTGACATTGTTGATTTTGTTGGCCAGAATGGCTGTTTTTGTCAGTGTCTCAATCACATGGTCACTCTGCAGGACAACATCACCCTGGGAGGAGAGCCCATGCTTTAGGATCGTGGCTTTGGTGTCACTGCACCAAAACTACCCTACTGTAAGGGACAGGGACAGCACCAGAGGGGGCAAAAAAGCACTGCTGAGCCCCAGCAGTGAACACAGGGAAATACCAGTGAAAGAGCTGGCACAGAGTCACATCCCTGTCACTTTGTCACCCCCTCCTCCCAGCTGGATGTGCTCCCTGGAGGAGGGAGGGATGAGCCCCCAGTACCTTCTGCTTGTTGTCCTCACAGTGCACGTGCAGCACAAACAAGTTGTCGCTCAGGCTGCTGACAGAGATGCCTGGAGAGAGACAGGAGCATCACTGCACTGCCTGGACTGGGGAGGGCTCACAGCCTCCAGGAATGCAGCAGCTGTTCCCACCCATCACACTGGGAGGCTGCAGGGGGCTGAG
Source organism: Fringilla coelebs (assembly GCF_963513975.1). Taxonomy (NCBI): domain Eukaryota; kingdom Metazoa; phylum Chordata; class Aves; order Passeriformes; family Fringillidae; genus Fringilla; species Fringilla coelebs. The sequence goes on along the minus strand of NC_140046.1, from coordinate 5,062,032 downwards.
GGGACAGGCTTCAGCCCGAGGCTGCAGGGCCCACACTGCAGCAGGGTCGGCAGTTCCCCCCACCCCCTTCTCCCCATCAGATACTCCAAGGGCCAAAAGCTACAGCAGTGGCTCAGGCAGCTGCTGTGCAGGAATGGTGCAACTCCCCCATGGCCAGACTCTGCAACTGGGAAATCACTCAGGGAGGGTTGAGGGAGACTAATTGAGTCATTTTGGTGACATTTTATGGAGCTTCATTCTAGAAAAAGCCCAGCCCCATCCCTGTGCCATTCCCACCTGTCAGGTTGGAGTAGTCAATGCGCTGCTTGATCTTGGACTCCTCCACCACGATGGCCGAGCTCTGGGTGAGCAGCAGCTGCCGTGCCCTTGCCTTGTAGCCCTTCCTGTCGTACTTGACCACGGGCACTGCATACTGAAACACGAGTGAGCAGGGCCAGAGCCCACCTGGGGCACTGCCAGCCCCCAGCAGGCACCAACAAGGGCTTGGGAAACCAGGAATGCAGGAAATCCTCTGTGCCAGAACTTCCTCGCTGCCCCAGAGCAGCTCTGGACACACCCTGGTGGCTGCCCTGCCTGGGGCCTGGGACACCCAGGTTTGGTGACACTCGGTGTTTCCCCCTTCCCCTCCAGCTGTAACCCATTCAATTCTTAATTGCCATCATTAAACTGCCCAAATCTCCATTTGGCCTCCTGCAAAATAACTGGGAGCTTGACAAAAGCTTGACATCTCTCACCTTAAGTGCTTCATTTTCTAATGCCTGAAGGACTTTAGCATTTATTTCTTCTCTACCTGTATTAAAACCAAAGAGGTGGAGGGGTTCAGAAAGGAATTTCCAGCAAGAAGAGAATTCATTAATTCCCCCCTTCCCTCCTCCTGTTACACTTGGCAGCCCCCACTCACCCAGTCGAGTGTTGATGAAGAGCCTGGGAACACTCTGAGGATAATTGTCTTTTTTACCCTTGAATATCTCACTGGCAATTACTTTTTGTTCCAACTGCAAGGACAAAAGAAGTGTTCTTATTTAGTATAATACTTCTCCTCATTAAAAAGATAAGTCTGTGTTAGAAGAGATGTTCCCTTTGTGGGTTTATTAGCAGTCATATTTTAGTTCCTGTTTGAATGAGGAGTCACCCTAAACTTTCAGTGCCTGGAGGTGGCTGCAGCCCCTGTCAGTGACCTGAGCCCTGGGCTTTGCGCCAAGAACAAACCAGGGACTGGGAAAGTGGGAAATCCCCCCTGCTGTACTGGGGGCCAAGGCTGTGACACAGGACAAGGCACCTGGGATGATTTACAGGGAAAATGGGGATAAAAGAGGCTCCTTATCAGTGAGTCTGGTTTGCTGGGGGAAAGCAGCTGCTGAGCTGAGTTAATCCCATGTCCCTAATCACAGGTTCAGCCTCTCATTCCAGGTGTCCATGCACTGCAGAAGGTGAGAGATGGTGCAATGATAAGCCTTCACGGCAGTTACAGCCAACCTCTCCTATTCTGTCTCTTCACTGAGCTGTTTTTTAATATAAAAACTCCCTCCCCCTACCTTTCCATGAGATGAATCAAATCTCAGTATCATTTTTATTCTTTTAGCTGCAACACAGCAGCTGAAATGGTTCCTGTAACTTCTCTGTTTGGAAAATGACTGGGTTTGTGTCTGCAGGATTCTTACTCTCTACTTTACATGGTACAGGAGGAATAATGCAGCTTCTTATATTTTTAGCTTCTATGGGCAGAGTAGCAGGGCTTTTCAATAGAGAAATTATGTGGGGGCTTGGCTCCATAGCCTGTTTAAATAGTATCTATTGAAATATGTATAGAATGGGGTCTCTTCTGTGCACATTCCAGGCTTTTAGTGCTGTGTGTCTAACCTAAAACCAGATCAGTGCCACTGTTCCTGTGGCACCCCAGAAAGCAGAAATTCACAGCCCCCCAGCTCCCCTCAGCTGCTCCTCTGCTCCTTTCCCTGTGAGCTCTGCCCTGGGCAGTGTCAGGTGCCCTGTACCTGCTGCTTCCACTCGGGGCTGATCCTCTTGCAGTAGGTCCAGACCATGTTCTGCATGCAGAGCCTGCGCAGGAGCTGCGACGCCTGCGGGGAGCACGGCACAGGGGATGGTCAGAGCTGGGGACAAAGCCACAGGGACAGAGCCCCAACAGCCCAGAACCACTGACAAACCCCACAGGGACAAACACCCAACAGTCCAGATCACTGATAAACCCAAGAGGATGAAACTTGAGAGGGGCAAACCCAACAGGGACAAAGCCCAACAGCCCAGAACCACTGACAAACCCACAGGGGGGCACCAAGTAGGGACACACCCAACAGAGACACACCCAACAGCCCAGAACCACTCACAAACCCAACAGAGGAGCAGCAACTGCAGAAAATGCACTGCTGGCTTCAAAAGCTGTTTCCTGACCAAGAATTAAATAATAAGTAGTTGATTTTTTGCCTTTCTCTATGAGGGTTTGCCCTGGGACTTCTCCAGCTGCCTTAGAATGGGGAATAAACACCAGGATCCTTCCTCTCTGCACTGCTGTGCCCTTCCTTCCAGCTGTACCTTCAACCCAAACAATTCTTTGGATAAGGTAACTGAGATTTCTGCAATATTTTGTTTTGAGCAGATAAACCAATTCAAGCAGATGCAGGACAATAACAGTAACAGAGGGAACAGAATTTGTTTTAAAGAAAAATTGAAGTTCAGAAAAGCCCAAGAGGAAATGGTGTTGCAACAGCACCACACTCCAAGAAGCTGCAATCCTCTAGGCCTGGATTCCCCTCCCATATCCCAGGGCTCATTCCCACCTCACAGAGTGATGGGGGAGGAGTTGGCCATGATTTGTCCAAGACATTTTTTGGTAAGTTCCTCTTGAGGTTCATGAGGAAGGAGAATCGGATGTAATCCAGGAAATACTCGTTCTCTGGGCACCGCGGGTGGTTCCGGTAAATGAAGCCTTTAATGAACCTGGGGAGTGGAAAATATTGTTAGGAAATCTAAAAGGTCATCCAAAAAAACTCTGTAGTGACAAGAAAGTTTCTTTTTAGCATCTTATTGTTAAGGAATGTGATGTTTGAGGGCTTGGGCTGTTCTTCACACACCTCCTGATTGTCTCCACTGCCCATTTCCTCTTGGCAGCTTTTCGGCGTCCCAGGGTTCCCCTCCACCAGGACTGGATGGTGATGGCTAAAAATAACACAAAGATTTTGCATTAAGAGAGCTCCTTCACAAAACTGGCACCAAAAACGCTCAGGAAAACCCACTGTGGAAATAACCAGCTTCAGTGGGGCATGGGGGCAAGAATATTAATAATATGATACATGGGATAAATATCAGTAAAAGGATGGGAATTGTTGTGGAGCTACTGGGGGAACATCTCCCCTCTGTGTCTCTCATACCTGAGCGTTTCATGGTCAGGAATTTCTTCCGGCGGTAGAAACCTCTCCACGTCGCCTGCATTTTTGTGGCTGGAATTGCAGGAAAAGCAGCAATTTGCAACCGTGACCAAGCACATTTGGGCAGAAAAAGACTCAGCTTTTTAAAATAGAAATCCACTGCAAGTGTGAGTGCCTCACCCAGACTCTGTTTCCTCACTTCCAGAGCATCTTCTGTGGCAAACAAGGTCTTGGGAAAGCGGATAAAAATCTTTGTTCTGGAAATAGAAATGCGGAATTACATTTGGAGCAACTTGCTTTTGGCATCCCCTTTGGGCTCTGTAATCTTTCCCTCCCCCATTATCTAGAGAAGCTTCATTTCAAAGGGACAACAGGGACATGCAATGATTCATAACCTCAAACAGAGAACACAGAACTGACCGTCCCATTTTGTATTCTTCTGGTTTGTATCCAAGGTGCTTCACCAGCACAGCCACCCCATCGTGGGGCCGCCCATCCCACGTGGGCCACGTCTCTGGACACAGGGATTTGTACCTGGGAATTGGCAGGAGAGGAAATCTTAGGGAGAGAAGTGCAATCCAAGGAGGGAGAGGGGGCAAGGGAAGGGAGGGAGCCCAAGCTTCCCACCCCTCTAGGTGGTAAAGCTGCCCCTGTGCTGTTTAAAACAGCTCCCAACAGCAATGGGATGAAGCTCAGGGAGAGGGAGAGGACGGAATTCCAAAGCAGCCTCACCTCTGCAGGAACACCTCGTATTTCCTGCGGTAGGCGAAGCCGGCCCTGCGCACGCGGAGGTTCTCCATCAGCCCCAGGTACTTCACCTGGTGGCGGATCAGGACTTCATCAAATCGGTCTTGGCAGGGCATGGAAAGGGACAAACACAATCAGGGCCCAGCTGGGCCTTGCTCCAGAGAAGGGGAATGTTCAGCTCTGCTTGTATCTCACAGGGTAACTTCAATGAATCCTCACAGCACAAGTCCCACACAGTTTTGTCTCCTGCCTTCCCCCCTCCCATCCCTTTTTAATTATTTTTATTTAGCTCCAAAATGAAGTTTTCCTTTGGGATGTTTTATGCATAGAGGAGCCAAAACTGAGGGAGAATAAGGTAATTAGAATGAATTTACACAGGTGAATAACTCTTTACTATACACCCACCTTCCCCTACCCAAGAGCAGCGCTCCCACTGTGATTCCTGGCTGCTGGCACTGCCACCCCCTCCCTACAGAAGCTCAGGCACAGCCCCAGAATGACCCCAAAATCTTCATTTGGCTCCATTCTGTGCCTCCCTGATTGGGATGCAGTGCTCTGCCTCTGTCCCAGGGCCATACCAGCCTGTTTGGCATCATTGGGTTTCATGCAGCGAATGTAGGAGGGTTCTTTGGACATCAGGATTTCCATGAGTTTGGAGAGGCTGTTTTTGAACTGAGTTGCTGCCTAGGAGAAAAAAAAGAATATTGCACATGAAGGGATGACTTGGAGCTGGCTACAAACCAGCAGAATACAGTGTCAGGGCTTTGCATTCAGATCATGTCAGAGAGTTCATGTTTCAAAAAGAGGGAACAGCCACAGTCCCCTCCAGCTCTCGAGTTCTCACCGTTTCAGGTCTCTTTTTGTCCGTCAGCTCTGTCCTATCGAAGCACTGGTTTATGATGGGGTTCTCTGAGTTGCACATGGTCTGCAGAGAGAGATGTTTTCAGAGATGAAGTACAGAGAACTACCAGAGAAACCTGAGGACAAAACTATTTACAATAACAAAATGAGCACTGGGATCTCAATCAGTCTTTTCAGAGCGCAGCCCTGTGGACACACAGCCTCCAGGTGGAGTCTGGAAGAATCCTTTCCCTCAGGTGCCGCTTCATTTGAAACCCAGCTCCTGGAAACTCCTCTCTCCACACTCACCTCCTTCAGGTTCCGGAAGAGAAGGTCGTTGTTTTTATCTAGAAAGCCTGGAAGAAAAACAAACCACTCAGGCTGTTCCATTGGGACTTCAAGGCAGGGATTTGAGATTTGAAATTAATCTGGTTGATCAAGTGATGGGGGGGTGTATTTAAGGCCCAGATTTTTGGTTTTTCTGTGTTACCTGCAACACTGTAGGTGACATCCCCGGCGTAGTGCGAGAGCCGGAACTCCTCCCGCCCCAGCGACTTGCGCGTCTTCTGGTCAGCGAGTTTGTGCCTGGGGAGGGAGCAAAAACCTTCAGGAGAAACAAAATCCTGCAGGATTCACTTCAAAAAGCACCAGGACATTCAGTTCTGGAGCAGGACTGTGCAGCAGTGAGCAAGGAATGCAAATTGGACTTGGGGATTTTCAGGTAAATGAAGTTATCAACCAGCACATCATAGAAGTGTCATGAAATGTATTTATGTTTAATTAAATGGGAATTTCAGTGATCCTGGCAGATTGCTTCTGTGTGCACATAACATGTAGACATCCTAAACTGAGCATTCAGAACAAAAGCAGAACATTCAGAATAAACAGACATTTGGAGCTCCAAAACTGAAGTAAACAATCTGCAAGGTGAGAGGTGAGTCAGTAACAAGAGTTTTGTTGCCCCTATTGCATTCTGAAGCTCAGTCAGACACTTCGTGTTGACAACCTACTTTATATTATCTTAAATATCAATCAAATCTCTCTGGAAAGGAAAATTATCATCTTTTATGTGGGACCCAGCACAGTGAGGATGCTATTCACACACTGGAACCCCTCAGCTGAGGGAACACTCACGTGAGAAAATGAGGGTGGTTCTTCACAGTCTCCTCCAGTTTCTCCAAGAATGTTGTGTCTGTGGCATCCCCAGGTCTCAGACACTCCTCATCCTACAAACACACAAATTCCAGGGATTTCTGGGCTCTGGCTCACTGAAACTCTCCTCCAGTTTGGCCTTCCCACAGATAAACAACTTTTAGCTCAATAAATGAAGAATTCTTGAGCTGAGAAGGAAAATATTTCCCTCCTTCCAGACTGCCTGGATTGGGAGCTGCTTTCCCCAGAGCCCATGGAGATGATGCAATGACTTTTAATGGTGTCACTGTTCAGTGTATTATTGCTCTTCCCACCTACTCAAACACTTCCAACATAAACTGATTTTCTCCCATGTTTTCCCCCTTGTTTTCCACTACACTGCCCGAAATTTTTCATTCAAAAATATGTTTTCAACTCACCAAAATAGAAATTATGCCTTTGAATTTCTCTTCCACCAAATCACAAATTATTTTGTTATTGAAATACTGAACTGGTTCCCACTGCAAAGACAAAAAATCACACTTAGGTGAAAACAACTCTAGACTGGAAAAGAAATGTAAATTTCAGAACTTTTCAGAGAACATATGATTTAAACAATCTTTCTGTCAAAGCTTTTTCACTCATCACCTTTGTTTTCCTAACATTGCCTTTATTAAAAGCTTGGGATGGCATTACTCACTTCCAGCTGTCTCAAACAGTTACCAGGGTTTCCAAAAGAAGGGAAAAAGGAAAGTTCTTTAATTCCTTGGTTTGGAGCTCCTGGCAGGATCTGTGCAAGGAGAGGGAAGGGATTTGGGCTCTTACCGCGATGCCCTCGGACTCGTACTCCTCCTGCTCTGACTTCAGGGTCAGCTCTATGAAGAGCTGCTGCAACTTTTCATTGCAATAATTAATACAAAACTGCTCAAAGCTGCAAAGAAAAATCAGAAAAATAATCACTGTTTGTACAGAAGGAGGTATAAACAGTGGGAGCAGCAGGGATACAGCGAATCGAGAGAAATAGTTTTGTGAAGTGTTTATTTACTGACTGCATGCATTTAGTAAATTTATTATTTAGGGAAACTCAAAGAGTTCCAGAAGGAGGGAAAAATGGACATGAAGAATGGAATATGGAAGAGCACAAAAACCTTGAATAAAGGCCCACTAACACTGCAAATTTGAGAGTCTTGGTTCAGTGCTACCTGCCAGGGAGGTTCCAGACTCTGCCAGTCCCATCCCTGGTTTGTCACCACCATGGGAAGGTGCCACAACAGCCACCCCTGGGCTGGAGAGCTGGACAAAGGCACAGCTCAAGGTAAGGCATGAATACACCCAAAACCCAACAGTTTCTTTAAAATACCAGCACCATTAATAGCTGTAAATGCTAATTATTAGCTGGATGTTGTGTTAGAAGCCCTGTGATTGGCAGTTTTTCAACTGATGTCCTGACATTTAAATGCCACCTCTTATACTAAGAGGTGTAATAAAGCCTTGTTTCACAAGGGAGAAAAACACCATAAACTGAACAATGTGACTCAGAATTTATCAAAACAAACCTGTTGTGCTGGAAAACCTCAAACCCATAGATGTCCAGCAATCCTAGAACTGTTGTACTTCTCCAGCCTGGAAACTTCTCTTCCTGCAACAGAGCAGAAAACAAATGTAGGTATTTGCTCACAGCTATGATCCTTCCCTGCATCTCCATCATCAAAACCCAGCCTTTACTGGGATCAGATTAATTACAAATTAATTTAGAAATTACTGAAAGCATGGAACTTGCTTTGAGGCTGAAAGATCTGGAAAGTGCAGTCACTTTTGGCCGGATCTCAACAAGCAGAGGGTTCACTTGCCTTGTAAGCCAGGGATTTGTTGACCTTGCTGACCAGCCAGGAGAAGGTGCGGCCGTAGACGGCCTTGGCGAGGGCATCCCTGGCATAGGCTGCCTGCTCCAGGTTCAGGGGACTCACCAGCTGCAGGCAGAGCAGAGAAAACCACTCAGCAGCCCCCAAACCAAGGGATCCCTTTTTCTGCCTCATCATCACTCAACAGCCACTCAAAGCATCCTGCTCGTGGCTGAACAGTCCCCAGTGGGACCCCTGCAGCGCCAACCTCCTGAGAGGCGATGAGGGAGCTGCTGGCAGAGCTGATTCATGGAATCCCCTTGGCCTCCCAAATCCCCAGGGCCTGTTCTTACCTCCTCCCCTTTTGCTATGATCTTCTTGTGGATCAGTGCATCACGAAGAACTGAGCCATCCACTGCCAGCAGCTGCATGCAGGATAGTCAATTTATGGAGCTGTACATTTCATTTTCCTAAAATCCAGCCCAGTGAAACAACCCTTTATTTCCCACTCATATCAATCCCTCCCTTCCCTCCTTTCTGGCAGGGATGTGAGCTAACAAATGAATTGGCTGGAAGGAGGTGACCAAGCCAAGGCACAACGTTGGTTCTTGCTTTAAAACTCTTCCCCAGAGTCTGTTCCTACCTCACTGCCCAAAGGTGGAAACCTCAAGGCAGGGGTGGATCAGCTGGTAAATAGAGAAGTTGTCCATAAAATGGGTTTGATGATAATATTTGCATTCTGTTTAGGTCAAATTAAAGTTAAATTTATGAGAACTTCTAAATCACAGTCTAAAAACGTATAATGTTATTAAGCTCAAAGTAAGGAATCCTCCACAATTCACCTTTCCTGTAATATCTCCCTCACTGCTGGTACTCACCCTGGCCAGGTATTTAATCTGATTCTCTGTAGTGACCTGAGCATTCCCCTGCTCATCAGCAGCAAACTGGACATTCCCCAGGTGCAGGACACTGGCCACAATGCTCAGCAAATCCTGCATGGGAGCAAGAGGCAGAGATCAGGATGATGGAATGAACACAGAGCAAGGTTTTGTGTTAATTCACTTTTTAGGAGAGCATTTTATATCTTTTTCAGGATTTTTGTGGGGAATACATTCACTCTGATTTGATTCACTGATTTCAATCAATCAGAAATCCTAAATCAAAGCAGAAAAAATCCTTTAAAGTAGGAAAATCTGTGCTGCTAAACCTCACCTCCACCTCACTGTCATTGAAGCCAATAACAGACAGGGCTTTCCTCATGATCTTCCACTCATTTTTGTCATTTATGGAACTGACCCTTGCACAGTGACCCTAAAAAGACACAGCTTGATATAAATAATAATCAACAAAGATACATTATCCATGCTCAATGCATTGTGCTTCTTTTTACAGCAGTCACCTCAGAGTTATTTCTGAAGTGAGGGAAGGAAATTACAAAGTCAATTGGAGATATCCCAACCTTGTAATATAATATTTTAAGAATTATAGTTAATGATCACCTTTACTAAATAGTGATACTGCTGTGGGTTCTTCTCAAGGCCCAGCCTCCTCAGCAGGTCCTCCTCCCCTCCCTCCAGCAGCTGGTAGAAGATGTGGAAGTTCCTCTCGCCGTGGTTCTGGTGCACAACTCGGGATTTCTCCAGGAGGTAGTTCAAGATGTGGCCCCCAACAGGAGCCCCCTAAACCAAATCAGACACGTGGAAAGAGTTCATCAACACAGAGGAAAATGTTTCTGCTTCTTCATTGTCTGTTCAAAGACAAGATCTGAAGCAAAAGCCCACAAAAACAAAAGAATGATCTGTCATTCTGTGCCACGAGCTCTATTTCAGCATGGTGGTGATCTGAGTGCTAAAATTCCTTCTGGGAATGCACCAAAAAGGGAAAACACCAAAACTGAGTGTGGAGGGATTAAAGGAGACCTGGAGGATGGCAGTGCTGAGCTCCTCAGCCCCTGCACTGTGTCCACCTTGCTGGTGTGGGTCACTTGGGATCAGAGTGGGCACAAACTCAGTTACTCAGCACAGGGATTATCTTCAGATCTCTCAGCTGATTTATGTGGATTTACCTGGGGAGTATCCACTGGCACAGAGCACTAGAAATAAAATACCCCAGAAATAAAAGGGTTTGATCTCAGTGTCTCCCTGTACAGAGAAACAAGGAAGGAATGAACGGAGAGTGAGTATCATAAAACCCTCTGGACCCAAACTTTGCGACCACAAGCTCTGCTTAGGCTGTCACCAAGGACATAAAAAGCACTCACTACACACACAACACAGGAACACAGAGAACTCCTGTAACTGGGACCAGTCCTGACATATAAAGCAGATTCCAAGTTACCCTGTAATCAAACTGCACATCCATGTACTTCCCAAACCGACTGGAGTTGTCATTCCGAAGGGTTTTTGCATTTCCAAAGGCCTGAAATGAAAATGATGAGAGAAAATGAAATGAGTACCAAGTCAGATTATTTATAAACACTTGGGTGAAGCTGTCAGTTATTTATTTACAGCCCAGGACTTTCCTTCCTGGAAACCCAGAAGGAAACAGATTTCTCCCGGAATTCTAAGGCTGATCTTTACACCCTGTGCAAGCAGTGCAGATGGAACATCCTCTGAAAACACTTCCACCCCCCTGCAAGTTGATTTTAATGCCAATCCACTGCTGACAACAAATGTCATGTTTGACAGCCTTTCCCTCTGTCCCCACAGCCATTGGTCACAGCTCACTGCCAGATGGGCTGCAGGGCTTCTGCTGCTGGGAGCTCACCTTTCCTGGGACACAGGGCACAGGGACACAGGGACATCTCAGGGCACAGGGACACAGGGATAAAGGGCATAGGGAAACAGGGACATCTCAGGGCACAGGAAAACAGGGCACAGGGACATCTCAGGGTACAGGGAAATGGCACAGGGGTACAGGGCACAGGGAAAAAGGGCACAGGGACATGATACAGGGATATAGGGATACAGGGACTCAGGGACATCTCAGGGCACAGGGACACGTGGATACAGAGCCATCTCAGGGCACAGGGAGATCTCAGGGCACTGCACACAGCCAGGGCTCGACACTAGAGGACACCACAGCACCAGAAAACGAGCCCAGCCTGTGTGAGCTGCCCACTGGGCTGTGTCCCTTGGCAGAGTCCTGCAGTGACCCAAAGCTCTTCCCACACCAAATCCCCTCCGTCCCCAAGCCCCATCCGTGCCACAGCTGCTCCTGGCAGGCTGGGAAGGGCCAGGAGGGAATTAGGGGGCCGGGAATCGGAGGGATTCCCTGGTGATGTGCCCACAGGCATTTCCAGGACGCGCTGTGTCACCGCTGTCCCCAGGGCCAGCACCCCGTGGTTGGGAGGTACCTCCAGGACGGGGTTGGACTGCAGCAGCCGGTCCTTGACGGTCTCGACCTGCTGGCTGGCGGGGCAGGTGACAGCGTAGTACTGCAGGATCTTCTTGGTGGCCTCGGTTTTGCCGGCGCCGCTCTCGCCGGAGATGAGGATGCACTGGTCCCTCCTCTCGGTGCGCAGCGAGCGGTACGAGTTGTCTGCGATGGCGTAGCTGGGAGGGGACAGCCGGGATCAGCGGGTGTGCCCCAGAAATCCCGGCTGAGACATCCCCCAGAGCAGCCCCAGGCCATGGGCTGGGTGAGATCACAGCTCTGGTGACAGCACAGGACAGCACTGACACCTCTGCTCACACCTCGGCCACCGAGCCAGGCTTCTGCAGGGTCGTGACACAAACCCGCAGATTCTTTGAGACTGTTCTTTTGAGGTTTTTTCCCTGACAAAAATAGGTAAAAGTCGACTAAATTGTGCAGAACTGGCTTTTCTAAATATAAATGGTCTCTCAACATCATGATCTCTCTCTTTCTGTCCCGGTCCCACGGGGCAGAAAAGTTTTACACTCAGGAAACACCTCATTCTCCACTGGTATTTTTTCTTGCTTGTCTTCTAAGTGACAACACATTCAGAAGGTCACAACAGAATTTTGCTGCCTGAGCTTCTCTTGGATGGTGGGAAAAGCTGGAAAAGCCACCACAGATTAAGGAGCATCCTGCAGGTCCCCTCTGCCCCAAACACCAGGCACTTCCTCTGCCTGCACAGTCTGGCTCTGCCCTTCTGCTTCCTCCTTTGCTGCTTTTTCTTTCATTTCTCTGTTGAGAGCAGACAGGATCTCACATCCAGTCAGTCACACACGCTCCCACAGGACCAGAGAGCAGCAGGGGATGAGTGACAATGGTGACAACTGCTCAGGGGGACAGGAAAGGACAAGCTCCCTAACACCATTTTCAGCTCTCACGTGTGGTGAGCAAGCAGATATCCTTTCTTCTCTGCCTTCTTCACACACCTCACAACATCTTAGTAGCTTGGCTTTGTAAATTTTCCTTTTTTTTCCTTTTTTTTTTTTTTTTAAGGTCTCCTGCTGTGCCATTAATTAGAAGTAATCACACCAAAATAACAGCAGTGGCCTTCTCCAGTCTATTAATACTTGGTGCTAAGGCAACACCAATGAGCTCCCTTGGCAACACAACTCACCCCACAAAATACATCATGTCCCTCTCTTCCCATCCAGATTCTGCCTCTGGAGTCTTTTGGAGAACAGCTGAATAAATGCAGATTTAATTTGGATTTGAAGAATCCAAATTAAGGCCCCTGTGCCTTCATGGCCCCAAGAGCTGCAGGCAGGCACAGACAGAACCACAGAAATAAAGATGTTTATGGTCCCATTTGCAGGCCATAAACAGGACAGGATGTGACAGATCTCTGGGAATATGCTGGGTTCCAAGCCCATAGGGATAACTTTCCTCCTCTGAGTGTGATGCACTTCCCAGAAAACCCAGCTGAACTATCTGACACTGGAATGGAGATCTGGAAGTGTTTTGGCTTTCTAGAGTCAGTTTAGAAGAGAAGAGGAAAAAAGATGAGTTAGTGGAAAAGGAGAAACCCAGAGCACCATACTGCAGATGGAGCATTTTGTTGCTCCTCAGATGATTTTAAATGCATATATAATCAAATAATGCAATAAAATAATCAAATAATGCAATGGAACAGCAAAAACAGTCTGCAAAATATTCTGTTCTCCCAGTGGGAGCAGCAGTACCCAGGACCACAATTCCCCAGGGCTCACTTATGAGCTGCACATTTTATAGTTTCTGAAGGGACTTGTTAAAAGGAAAGAAAGCCTAGGAAATAATCAGCCACAGTGTGATTTAAGTGGAATTAAAGCACATCTGCTCAGGGCTCTGTGCTATCCATGAGCATTGTCATCATCCTGTACCTACTGCACACTTAAAAACAGAGCCACAGCCCCAAGGATTTTCCAGAGAATCCCAAAATTCCCATCAAAGGGCACAGAAGCCCTTCCCTGACCACAGGCAAAGGGAACTGAGCAGGATTGAATGCAGGGGTTTTCAGGTTTAATTCTCCCCCATCTGGGTTCACACAGTAAAAATCATATTTTTGTCCTAACAAATCCAACTTGAAGTGCTGAGACTTTCCCAAGTAATGGTGTTTCTCCCCCTCTCTGGGCTTGCAGCACATTCTGGTTTGTTTACTCTCCTGGGCTGTGTGCCAGCAATAAGAAACAACCCAAATAGTTTGTTCAAAAATAATATCATTTACTCTTCCAAGATCTCTTTAGAAAAAAAAAACCCAACAAAACACAACATAAAAAATCCTCCAAGAGGTGCTCAGAATTTGGCCTTTAGTCCTGAAGAAAAACCATTTTGAAGCCATGTGGCCTCAGCTCTCAGTCATCTTTTTCTTTCTGTCTGACAAAAAAATTTAAACGCTTTCAAAAATAACTTTAAACCTCAAACTTTTTTTTTTTTTTAATGGGAAATTGGGAATGCTCACCAAGCCAGACCATGTAAATAAATACATTCCTTGTTCCAACAGGCTGATGGTATCTTAGCAACAAGGGAAATACCAGATAAATATTGGTCAGGCAGTACCAGCAGAGGTAGGAAAGAAACCCCCACACGGCAGAAACTCTTTCCCCTACTTAGCCCCGGACACAGAGACCCCAAATAACCCTGGAACAATGAACTCCTGTCCTGCCAGGGCTGGGTAAGCAACTCTGTTCTGCAGCCAGGAAGGAACCAACTCCCTTTCCAAATACTGCTCTTGCAAAGGCAACTCATCCTCTTTGGAGAGAGGAACAGGAATAGAAAGAGCCTCACACCACACCCTCAGAGGATCCTCTCTGTCCCTTGGACTTGCAGCTGGGACAGGGCAAAGTCCTGTTTGCCTCTTTTGACGTGTCCCAGCTGGGTGGGAGTGACCAAACCTGCACTGGCACCCACTCACAGGTGAGGAGAGACTTCGTAGAAGCTGACGCCGCGGTACCGCTCCATGTTCTGCTTGGTGTAGATTTCCAGTTCCTTGTAGGGATTCACAGACACCAGCACAGAGCCAATGTAGGTCTGGAAAACAGAACAGAAAGCAGGGAGCTTACAGGAGGTGTGGAGGCAGAGCCCAGGTGTCTCTGGAGGATGGACACCCATCCTGGTGGGCTGGGGATGCTGCTGAAGGCTTCCAAGCAGGCCAAGGGTGCTGAGGAAGAGAACTCAGCTCTGGGAAAGTGACACTGCTGGAGCTGTGCCAGCCATGTTATCCTGGCTGGGTAAAAAGCACCTCAAAAGGTTTTAGGGTTTCCAACAAGCCACAATACTGGGTTATTTCTGATATACATTTAGGATTGAGGTCAAGTCTGGGTTGGTGGAAGTGAGTGAATTCAGGAGATGGAAAAATGTGGTGGGAGTTGGATTTTCAGTGCTGTCAATGCCACCAGATCTCAATAGGGGCACTGCAGTGAGTCCCTACACCCATGAAATGGGTGCTCCTGGCACAAGGGTGCTCCTGGCACAAGGGTGCTCCTGGCACAAGCCCCCACGGCCTGTGTGAGCTGCCACCAGCGCCCCCAAACCCCACTGCAGAGCAGAGCCGGCTCTGTCCCGTGCAGCAAACACACTCCAGGTCACTGAGGGCCGCCCTGGGCACTGTGCCCGTGCCACTCACATAGATCAGGTTCTCCTTGAAGCGTTTCCTCAGGTTCTCAATGAATGCAGCCTCGCTGGTGAAGTTCTCCAGCAGGACAAAGTCCTGCACGCCCACGCGGTCCCGCGCCGTCAGAGCGCTCTCCATGCTCAGCCGGATGCCGTTGGCTCCCAACCCCTGCAGCCAAAAAAGCACAGGGAAGATGGGACGGCTGTGGGTTTGCAGGCACTTCCCTGAGTCCACAAGAACCACAGTTACCCTTGGATAACCGTATTAAAATGAAATATTAAAGTGGGATATTAAAATAACCCCACTGATGCTGCTGAAAGCAGCGATTATAACACTTCATCAGTTGTCTGCTCTAATTGCTTTGAGGGAAGACAAGCCAGCATTAGGGAGAAGTTACTGCTAGATTTCCAATAACTTCAACTGAAGACACAAACATTTGATAAAGAGAATAAAACTGGGATTTCCTTTCCCAGGAATCCTTTAGCAGGAGGGAGACTGAAATGTGTTCTCTCCTGTCTCTGATTTCACAACGGGAAGCTGTTTCGAGGTAAGGAATCTTTTATGACTAATGATGATTCATCTCAGAAGCAAAGAGCTTCACATTGCTGACCAATTTAAAAGCTTTAGCAAGGCACCCAATGGGAAAATTCTGAGAAAATTGAGAAGAAATGAGAAAAGGGCATTTCTGCACCCACGCTGCTGAATTTAGCCCATGACACCGACGCGCATCGAGAGACTCCCAGCCCTGACCCTCCTTTAAAGGCTCCATTTCCAACCTGGTGAGGCTGAGACACAACCATCTGTGGAAAGCACTCATCTGCTGACTCCTGACTTCACTGTGAAGCAGGGAGGGGAAATCTGCACCCAGGGGTGACTCAGTGGCTGCCTGTGGGGAAATCTCTACTCAAGGGACAGAGATGGAGAAGATGAGAGGCACCACAGAAACCAGAGACATGAGAAACCACGTGTGACAGCCTCTGCCTCTCACCTGCATGCATTTCCTTATCTTCTTCAACCCTTCTTACTTTGCACACTGCTCACAGCAGCATCCTTCTCCTCAATCATTTCCCTAAAGCACCAAGTGATATTTTGGGATGTTGCACAAACACCAGAGGGGTCTGTTCCTAAAGAAGATCATGCACCAACAGAAATTCCAGACACACATCACAAACTGGGAGTGCCAGACCCTGCACAGTGATGGAGATGACTTTTACTGACTCTCAGAGTTCCTTTCTGCACCTTTTTAAGATGTAAAAGTGGTCAAACCACAAGCACTGCTGATGTGCAGGGAGAAAAATAAACCCAGCCTTGGTCAGGGTTTATTTTTACCTGAATTTTTGTTAAACAGTAATAAAAGCAAGAGTCACTGCAGTATCAATTTGGGTCAAACCAGGTACAAATCCCCTCAGTCTGCAGTTGCTTTGACTCACCAAATTCGTGGTAAATGTTTTTTTTATTTGGTAAATGATTAGTAAGTGCAGTTTTACCTATTTCTGCCAGTTCTAATTGGCTTCCTCCTTGTAAGCCTGGGCAGAAGTGATTGCCTGAACCCAGCAGTTTTCAGACAGGAAAATCAGTTCCTTCTGGAAATCTCAAATCCAGACCCACTCTAATGGCTAAAAGAAACATCATTTGGTTTCCTGTTTTATTTTTTCCAATTAGTCTCATGGTCTGGAAGGCCTGACTTCTAAGCTTGGAAAGGCACAGCCTGGGAGGAATTCTGCAGATACTCTCATGAAGTAATCCTTCTAAAAGGGCCAGAATTTTCCAAGCCAAGTCCTTCACAGCTTCAGCAAAATGCTCTGTTGTCTTCTACCCTCTTTGCCAAGGTGAGGAGAAAAGGCACAACCCTTGGAGAAGGAAGGTGATGAGATAAGGAAAGGAAAATAGAGATAAATCACATACAAATAAACTCTGCCTAGAAATTGGAATCCTTCTATCAGAGCAGCGCAATCCCAGAGCTGGTTTTGGCCAAGGGGATGAGAACAAAGGCAAAACCAAAGGAAAATAACTCCTTTTCAACTACAGTCCTAAAACACAGCTGCCTCCACAAGGACTGAGGAGAAACTTCCACCCTGGCAGAGTTAATCCCAGTTTATAGAATCCTGAAGCCCTGCACAGCAAACGTCACTTCAGCAGCTCTTTCATCAGCCCCTCCCTGAGGCCAGGACAAAGTGATCCCAGCTGTGCACATCCAGCAGAGGGAAGAGCCAATCCATCCCCCTCACAACACAGAAACCTCCTCTGGGACAGGCATTTAAGGCCAAGAACTTTCGGTTTCCTCCAATTTTTGTCTCCTCATTCAACTCCAGCCCCTCGCCGTGAGAACAAAATCACCACCTCAACTCTGCAGTCAGCTTGAAACAAAACAAAAGCCAAACAAACGACTGCAAATGGCTTTTTGGTGATAATTAAACGTGCCCAGGGGATGTGATGCAGTCAGAGCCTCCTGAATATAAACTTCACTCAGTCTTGTACCCTCCCAAGCCCAAGCTGAGCGCAAATCTGAGCCAGAGCTGAGCAATAGGCACTGCTCCATGCCAGCATTTTGCTTTATTGCATATGTCCAAGTCTACCACCAGCTTCAAATGGCAGTGTTAACTGTTTCACTGCCACTGCCATCAACAGATGGGCCATAAAAGGAGGTGCAAATGAA
Organism: Fringilla coelebs; assembly: GCF_963513975.1. NCBI lineage: Eukaryota > Metazoa > Chordata > Aves > Passeriformes > Fringillidae > Fringilla > Fringilla coelebs. Next base: position 5,044,431 of record NC_140046.1, on the reverse strand, counting down.
CCCTTTTTGCAAAACGGAAAAAGAGCAGTCATGCAGAAGGAAGGAAGTGGGGAGGGAAGACACTACTTGAGAAAAAATAATCACAGTGATGATCATATGTTCCTACTGAATGACGAATGTAAGGCACTGAATAAACTAAAATAACCAAAATGTTGGGGATTTTCTGCTAGCAGGCAGACAGCAGATCTGATGGCTGTAAATTAATGTCAGAACACCCAGTCTGGGGGGTTAAATGTGGTGCAGTGGAGCTAATTAACCATTAAAACACTTTGTCTATAGACAGCACTGATTCCCTTGTTGTCTTTGCAGGGGATGAATTTCTTTGTGCCAAACCACCTCTGACTGAAATACATTTACAACATCCTCTGCTCCAGGCAAGAGATCAGCTTGGACCACTCTGACAGCCCTGTGGCAGGGAGTTTATTCCAGATAACTGGGAGAACACAGGCTGTGAGGGTCTGATCAGAGCCTTCCTTGTGGAAATCAGTTTTTCTGGGAGCTGCCAGGAGAGCTCAGTGCTGGAGGAGCTGCTGTGACAGAGGGAGGACCTCTGTGCAGCTGCACCCTTTGGTTTGCACTGGCCCAGGACTTGTGCAATAAACCAGGCTGGAAATCTGACAGGGATTAAAACCAACTCAGATCCTTTTGTTGTTTTAATCCAGGTCATTTTCCCACACTGGTCCCACGTGTAATGACGATGGCCAGGGATAGGGTAATGGGGAGCCACAGCAGGCTCAGGGAGGAGCCAGGATTCAGCAGCAGGGCCAGTTCCTGCTGCCTTCAAATGCTTGGGAAACTTCCACCTACAAGGCAGGTGGGGTTTAGCCCAAAGCTCAGCATCAAATCCCTCCTCAGGCTTTGCTGCCTCCCTGGGACAGGGTAACACCTCCAAACCAAACCAGGGCAACCCAATCAGCAAAACAAAGAGCAGGGAAAAAAGAATCTGGTGGTTTTGTCTGCTGGTTTTGAGCCAAAACACCTCCCTGAGGGATGGGACAGTGTCAGAGGCAGGGAAAGGAGGAGAGGGAGCACACTGAATCAGTTATTTAGGGCACATCCACCACATTCACCTCAGAGGTCCCCTATGGGATCAAAAGGAGAGGCTGGCTGGGGAGCCCAACCTTTGGAGGATGGAGACACCTACAGCCAGCACAGGCTGCAAACAGGGAATGGCAAAAATCTGAGCAATCTCCCTGTGATCTCAGTGCCTGTGGGTTCAGGAGTGCCTCCTCTCAATCTGCCCTTTCCCCCCGTGCTGAACCTGCTGTCCTGAGGGTCACTGCCCTCCAGGTGCCCAATCTGCCACCACAATTCCCAAAGCCACCCCACGGGAGTTTCCAGAGGGGTTTGTTCCCACATTGTTTTAACCCACTCTTTGCTTTTAATGTCTTCTCCAGAGCCTGGAGCACAACAGTGGCTCAGGGCCAGGAAGGGAAAAGTCCTCTGGAATGGTGGGGCCAGTGCAATCAGCACCACAGCAAAGCTTGCAGGGCTCTTTGTGCCCTGGGAGGGAATTTTGGGAAAGACTTTCTGCTGGTGTAAATTGGTTGCTGAATGCAGCCTGCAGAGCCAGGTTTACATTGGCTGGGGTTCCAGCTTTTCTTTGTGTTCATACAAGAGTCAACAAGACCAGCAAATACCTCCAAGCTCCTGGGAGTATAAAACCACTCAAAACCATACCAAGGAGTTTCCTAAACTGAACTGGGAAATCGCTGACATGGGATTGTGAAGGTGTAAACACATATTTTTCCTTTAAACTCTGCTTAATGCCAAAGCATGATAAAGTTTTTCCTCTGCTTAGGACATGGAGAACTAATACACCTCAGAAATGAAAAACAGGACCTTCTGGTCTGTGCAGCAAAATCCAAAGGATTAGAGTCAGCCAGGCTGAGCACTTGGGGGGAATTTGTTCTGGAAAATGGGAGGGCAGCTCTGCCATGAGCACAGGGGTCTGGGGCTGATGTGAGCAGAGCAAGAAACTCCCCCTGCCTTTGTCCAGCAGCTGCTCCATGGCCATGGCATACCCAGCATGGAGCAAAGACTCATTCCCAGGCTTGATTTTCCCAGAGGGGTACTGGAATGGTTTAACACTCAATTCCAGACACACTGAGGGAACAGGCAGCACCAGCAACTTTCCATGAGAAAACACCTGGAATTCTCAAAATGAATGGTCTTGTATGAGCAGGGAAACTCCATATCTGCCAGAATTTGTTTTTCAACATCTAAAAATGTATCTTGCAATATTTTCTCCTGGCAATGTATTTTTACAGATTGGGTTGTACCCACTCAGGAGGCTCACTGGAAGAACCCCAGGAAGTGGCTCCATCTGGGAAGAGGCAGGCACCTTTATCTTGGTATCAAGTGCAAGATGATTGATCTGCAGGCTCCAGAAATAGCCACAAAGCCGGGAACGGAAGAACAGGCCAGAACCAAATGTGAGTGGGAAGGGAAATTCAGATTAGACTCTGGAAGACAATGCAAGCCTGAACCAAGAAGGAACTCCTCACAGGGAGGTGGCAGCTAAAAAACATTTGTCTCGTGGATAGTTGGACATTCTTCACTGTCATGCCAAAGCTGCAGGAAAGAAAAAAAATTCCTTTGATTTCTCCTTCATTCTACAGCCTGGGAAAGGGCTTGGATACAATGTGGGCCAGACAGCAGAGCAGACAAAAATCAACTGTTGTATCCACAGCCTCAATTCCCAAGGTGCAGAATGGGAAAGCTCCTCTTTCCCTCTGCATGGAGAAAGAAATAATGAGGATGGCAGAGGTGGACCAGAATCAGGGATTCTGCCAGCAAATCCCTGACAGACCGAAGTGCACTCAGGATCCTCCTCCCTCCTGCCACACTGCAGATCAGCTGCTCATTTTGGACACAACTCCCTCTGTTAGTCAACAGCTGGGTTGGGAAGAAGGTTCCCTGAGAGGCAGCTCTGTATCTCCCATAAAAATCCCCTGCAAGAACCACCTGGGTTTGTCTGCCCTTTCTGAAGCCACTTGAGCTGAGATAATAATTGATAAGACACTTATTTGCTTTAATTATGTAAGGCCAATGAAGTGATTTCCCAAAAGACAACGTGGGAAAAGCAGAGCTGTCAGGTGGATTGGGACCAAAACCAGGTAACAGCTCTGATGACCCAGACCAGCTGAGTTAGAGGGAACAACTTGAACTTGCAGCTGCCACTCAAGGACCATTTCTCAGAATTACTTCTTATTCTTGCTTCTTTTAGACCAATACATCACCAGCAATGGAATGTCTGGAGTCAGAGAACTCAGAACTTGGTTGTCCCTCTGATATTTCCCATCCTAACCAGATGGAAGGATGGAACTCCAGAATACAGTATTAAAAAAATTCTATTAAAGAGATAGAAATGCTACATCCTTGACTAATTCTTGCAAAGTAATTACTTTGAAGTTTTCCACATTTTGAGTAGGGACAAAATGAAATAACAAGTAGGTAATATTATTTGTTCAATATTTATAACATAATTATACCTTCCAGATTTTACTTTGGGGGGGGGATGAGTAAGGAAATAAGCAATTAGCAGTGAAAAGGAAAAGGCAGTTGTAAGAACTGATTTGAAGGACAGGAAAAAATGTTTACCATTAAGAGGGGTAATGATATTTCAATCAACAGGCTAAATATAAAAGAGCACTAAGAAAAATGAACTAGGCAAACCAGAAAGATCACCAGGGCTGGAAAAGTAAATACACAGAATTTCTATATTTAGGGAGCTGACATTTTTGCTCCAGAACAGATGGCACAAGCTGCTGCTGGTTCAAAGATGTTGCTGGTGGCAGTTTGCTCAGGAGACCTGTGCCCACAGGCCTGGGCATCCCACAGCAGCTTCAGAGAACAAACAGATTTCAAAAAGGCATTTTTAAAAGGTGAAGCATCAGCTTGCTGCCCCTTCAAGTGAGTTTTGATGCTGATTTCCAGAGCAGCTGAGCAGGTGAGGGGTGGCAGAAGCATGAGGAGCCAGGGCCAGCCTGTGCCCCCTGTGCCCCGTTCCCTGCTGCAGTGCCCTGGCAATGCCAGCCCTGCTGGAGCCCCCCTGCCACCCCCTCTGGCAGCCCTTCCCCTGCATTCCACACCCCCACAGAACCTCTGACACCACCAGGTCTCTCAGAGACTCAAACTTTCCAAAGAGAGCTCCAGAGCACTCCGGGGCCATGCTTAGGGCACCTCCACACCCACAGCTCCCTCAGAGAACATCCCAGACGCCAGCTGTGCCTGTCACACTGCCACACTGCCACTGCCACCTCTGCCAGCCTTTCTGCAGGGCAGAGGGGGCTGCCCCCAGCACACCAGATGCCAGCAGAAACACCCTGGGCAGCCCTGTCACCGCCACTTGCACAGAGAAGGACTCAGGAGGTTCTCCAAAAGCTCTGCCCTTCCCTCCATCACTTTCTCAGTGAATATTTGGGGAAACAGGATCTCTGTGTTGAGCAGGTCTGGGATACACCAGCCCCATGGGAACTCTTCTTTAACAGAGAATTGCTCCAATCTACAGAAGTGACGTTTTCAACCCTTCTCTTCCTAAATTTGGTCACTTTACCAATTAAAGCCTTGAGCATTCTTGTCCAGGCAAAAGCTCACACACTTCTTTATAACACTCCCTCATTCTTGACCTCAACATCTTCCAGAATCAGTGAATTCCATGGCCCAATTATTCACTGTATGAAAATAATCTTTGCATTTCTTTGGCAACTTTTAGCTTAACTTAGTGTCTCTCTTCCCATGTTACACAACCCAGAAAAAAGGATTTCTGTGCTCTCTATGGCACTGTTATTTATTTCTGCTCCTCTTGTCCTCATCTCTTCTTCCAAGTAACAATCCCAGCCCTCTCAATCTTCTGCCACAAACTCCTTTTCCCAGGTCTGGGGCTGTCCCAGGTGTTTGGGCTGCTGCTAAAGCATGGACAAAGTTTTCCTAAACTAAAACAGCCTGGAAGAACTGAGGGGCAATAAATCCTTTCCTGCCACTCTTTAGGACGGCAGGAATGGGAGAGAAGCCCTGGGAAGGACAGGAGCAAAGCCCAGCTCCAGGACAGTCCCTTCATATCCTTGTGCCCAAGTGAAAGCTCCACCCTTTCTTCCCTCCTAAAGCAGAGCACAGCTTTCCCCTCTCTTCCCACTTTCTCAGCTCCCACCTTGGCTTCCTCCTCCAAACAGGCATTCCCTGAGTTTTTAGCCAATTTCACCCAACTTTCCAATGAAGGGATCCTTCTCAAAGCATTTCACTTTCCTGCTGAAACCCTGAAAATGTGTCTCCTCTCTTCCTCTGAGACCAGACGCACATCTAAGAGCTGCAAAGCCCCCGGAGGAGCAAAATAAACCTGAAATAAACCTGAAATAAACCTGAAATAAACCTGAAATAAATCTTACCCCTCCTCGGAACTTCATCTCTGCCTCCCGCCAGCTCCCGCTGCCCTTGCAGAGCCTTCGCTTACGCTGCTGCAAAAAGCAGCACTCTCAGGACAAGTTCTCTCTTCTGTCAGTTGCCTTATTTTTTTAATTTTTTTTTTCATGGCATTTTCAGTGCAGTCAGAACTCCCTCCCTCCCACCGGCTCCTACTGGAGCATCTGGAGAGGGCGTTTTCCAAGGAGAACTCCCCTCCCAGCAGGAGCAGCCCAGCAGAGGCAGTCCCAGGGAAATCAGCTGCGCTCTGCCTGCGGAGTTCCCGCTGCCCAATGACAGGAAAAACAGAAAGAAAAGTAATCCCAGGCACTGGAAAACCTGGGGCTGAGCCTAGCACACAAACCACAGCCATCAGACAGGAAGAGATGAGATTGGGACTGTGGGTTATTGTCCTGGAACAGCAGCGTGGACAGGGCTGCCCAGACCTGCTCCCAGCTCACCCCAAACACAGCAAACCCAAAACCCCAGCCCTGGCATTACACTGGGAATCAGAGGGTTAAAGAGTCCAGGGTTGGATGCAGTTTGCCTTCACAAGGATTTACAGTCACAGAATGGTTTGGATTGGAAGGGACCTTAAATTTCAATTATTTCCAATTCCACCAAGCCCCATCCAACCTGGCTCAGCAGGATTTTAGTCCAGATTTCTTTGGAGCCATCCATCACCAAAACACCCATTTTAGCTGGAAGTTGTGAGGTCCTCATTACAAAATAACCTGCACTACCAAGGAGGAGCCTTCCAGGGGACACAGTGAAGGCACTGCTGCTCTCAGTTCCCAGCCCTGCAAACAGAAGTTGCACATTTTGCTGTCTCTGGGCTCATCAGTTTTCTCACACAGAATTATTTATGATCACAGCTACACCAAGACTGTGAAAACCCCACCTCATTTCCCACCCACCTCCTGAGATAAGAACATTCTGACAAAAATACTGCACAGCCTTCACTAGCATTAGAGGAAAGTGAAAGAACAAGAGACAGTGGACACGAGCTGGAAGAAGGGAAATTCCAATGAGTTCTTGAGAAATGTTTTTCCCAATGAGTGTTGTCAAATACTGGAACAGGGGTCCCAAAAAGTTGTGAAACTTTATCTATGGAGATATTTAAAACTCAACCAGACAATGTCTGAGTGACTCGATCTAAATTGGTCCTGCCCAGAAATGAGGTTGGACCAGATATCTCCACAAGTTCTTTCCAATCTAAAATCACTCTATGATTTTATTAATTATTTTGTTCCTCAATGGAATAAGCTGTGGATCCATCCTAAAAGGAGTTACAGGTAGTGCAAATAAAGATATAAATCTATTAGAGAGGATGACACCCCTCAGGTGTTTCAGGCAATTCATATTGTGAGAAAACAGATTCTCTAATCATTGAACATGCAGAGCCATGGAATGATTCCCAAGCTCAGCTGCTGATGTTTCATGACTGGCACTATCTGCACTCAGCTCTGCTTAAAGGGTTTTTTGTTTGCTTTGTTTTTTCCCTTCTTATCAAAATGCATCCTTCACAAATTCTGCTACAGGAAGGGTAAGGTCAAGCTCTGAAGTAAAAAAGATTTAGAGCAAAAAGCTAAAAAGCTTCATCCTCCTCAGAGAGGAGACAAAAACAACAACAAAATAAAGCAAACAGACGTAGCAGATGTTGTCAGTGGCTGGGTGCAGCACTCCCCTCTAATTAGCCCTGCCCAAGGCAGAGATCCCAGAGATTCTGGCTGCTGTGGATGTCACAGGCAGAATGTGCCAAGGATTTGGGCTGGAGCTTGTCTGCTGGGAGCACTGCAGTGCCACGGCTCCTCTGCCCTCTCAGACTCCATTTTGAACATTATTTGTGGTTCTTGCACAACTCTGCTTGGCAGGACTTTTATTCACTTCTTATCTCATCTGGGTGAATTTTTAACGGCAGCAGCTTCAGGATGTGGCTCGGAGGAGGGTTCAGCTTTGGGCTGGCACTGACACTGCTCCAATCCCTTCTGCTGTGCACAGGTGAGATCAGAGGTGATAAAAACTCCATTTCCCAAACTGAGCCACATCAGCCATTAGTGAAACACAGCAGTGAGCCCTGAGCCAGGAGTTTTCCAAGCATAATTAAGGCTGTGGCCTGGCAGCTCTAACTCTTCAGGAGGAGAATGTCAGTGCTCCAGCAGCACTCCTCAGACCAGTCTAATTGTCACCAAACAGATTCAGTGAAACTCCCGTTACAATTCTAAGTATTAGCAGAGTTATCTTCACATAAATAACTTCACCTTTTCCCTGGTTTACACCTCCTAACACTTCTCAGATCACATCTCATCACAGAAAATGCCACATAAGAGAAGAATATACAACACCCCAGCACTTAGAGGTACATTTTTTACATATTTCCCTTGGTTTTTTCATGCAGGAGAACCCTCTTATTTATTTACTCACTGAAAAGACCTTTCCTCAAAATGCTTTTTTTCTGTAGCCAAACTACTGCCCAACTTCTGCTGGTGAGGAAAACACTCCTGCATGTGGGTTAGCCTAAATTAGGAGGGGGAAAAAAAAAAGTTGGAAAGCAGAGATAATTTTACTTTATAAGATCTTGATCCTGGATTATGAAGGTGATAAAACCAGACTCTTCCTTTCCAGCAGCAGAGCCCAGCCCTTGTCTGTGATTTCTGCTGAGGATGCCTGGCAAGGTCTGGCTCACTCCAACAGGCAACTACAGGCTGAGGGATGAATCAAGTTTTCCAGGCCTCACCAGTTAGAAGTGACTCATTTAAACCCTGGATTAGAGCACTGGGATTGCTCTGCTCGTTGCAGATAAGCAGCTGATTCCCTGAATACAATTTCACATTCAAAGCAAGGGGACTGGAAACCTTTCCTGTCAGCCCTGCTCCGACAGGCTCGCAGAGCCGAGCGTGACTCGCTAAGCTGTACCCGCAAGCAGTGGCTCTGCTGGAAAAATAAAGAGTTTGGGCCCATGAAAACACCATCAGTGCTCCCCTCTGCAGTGCAGATTCCACTGCAAAACATAAATCTGGAGGTGTGAGATGCTGCCTTGGGTTTATGCTGTTCAAAAACCAACGTGGATCACATCTATGTTCCTCCGAAAGGTGTCAAGTTCATCTACCAGTGAGTGAGTTCCTTCTGGATTTTTGTAATATTCGTTATTTCTGCCTTGCAAAAGAACTACAGAATAAGACACATTCCATAATTAGAAAGCACTTGGCAAAAATACCATGGGAAAGAAACCACCCTAAACAGGCCAGGAATTTGAGAGCCCTTCCTCTTACAGGTCAGAGGAACATCTTAATCAAAAAATAGAAATGTCTTTAACCTGTCACATGTGTCCTGCTGTCCAGATTATCCTGATCTAAAACTGATTAAAATGCCTAAAACACCCTATAGCAGAAGCTGAAGGTTCTGAGACATTTGTCCCACTGATGAGGAAAAACACCCTGTGTCCAACAGAGGATGAACATCTGACTGCAGGATAAGGATAAATCAATGCCCTGCCAAAGAGCCAATGCTAAATATTGTAACAGGTTTGATAAAAAGGCAAAACCTCCTCCCTATATTATTAGTTCTGCTAAGAACTGTTCTTTTCTACCCAGTTTTTGGATTAAAGCATCTCCTCTTCCCCTCTCAAGAGTGCTCCAAACAAGTAGTCATGAGCAGAGGTTTGAACACAGGACATTGGCCCCTGGAGACACAACATTCCTGCTCAGTTATGAAACTGCACACCTAGAAAGGTTAAACCAAAAGCTGGTTATACTCACTCAAAAGGTGCCTCAAGATGATGGGAGTTCCTTCACTTTACTGCAAACTTCATGACATCACAAGTTGACTGAATTCTCCGCTTCTGTGTGAAGGTGTTTGCAGGGTTACAGACAAAACCTTCAAAATAGTGAGGTGTGGCCAAAAGGGTTCAAAAACCAGAAGACAAAGAATATTTAGATTATTATTTTGGATTCTAATTTATGCTTTGTAATGCCTAAAACTGTCAATACTGGTTTTGTTTGTTTCAAGAAGCTTTGTCAGTGAGAACACCAAACTTCTTTTCTTCCCAAGCTCAGTCTTTCAAAAATAAATACCAAAAAAAAGGGAGATTGCAAAATATGGAGATGCACACATCTCCTTGGATTCCTGCACTTTCTGTGCCAGTGCTGTTCCCTGTTTTGATGCCCCTGGTGATGGATTAAAAAGCACATATGACAGCCTTGTATTTAGTTATGGCTCCCGCACACACACAATAATTCTGGGTCTATGACGTGAGCGAAAACAGAAACTGGGTTAATCTAACAAATTAAGATAAATTTTCCTTGTTGTTGCTTTCTGTTGAAGCAGTGAAACAGAAATGGCTGGCTGGCTTTGACAGTGGCCATCAGAACAAAGTCCCACTTTATAATTACCAGATGCCCTTAATGTGATGCCAGTTTGTCTCATGCCTGTGGCTGCTCCCGCTCACGGCCCTGTCAGGGTTTCCCTGATTTTACAAACACACTCCAATCCCAACAGCAATTGTTGCACTGACTCCAACAACAAAGTTTAAACCCAGCAGTTAATTCCCTGTGATTGCTCTGACACAATCCTTTGCAGCAGCTCCCCTGCAGTGGCTGTGGCAGGGATGGGGTTTGGAGGGTAACACAAACAGCCTGACTCAGTTCAGCTGATGTGCATTCCTGCCGACTGACTTTCCAAACAGTCACTCCTAGTGGCAGGACCTACATCTTCCTTTTAAGGGGAAAAAATGTTTTCACAGGAAAAATTAAGTGTTCAAAGCCTGTGCATATCTCTGTGCTTCCAGTGAGTCTCGCCTGTAAAAACACTTCTTGTTGCACGCAGAACAAAACCTTCTCCTTCCTTAATTTAAAGCTGTTCCTCTTTTTTAACACAGCCATTGGCTGTCTGCCCATCCCTGGCACTCTCAGGTGAAATATCCTAGCACTCTGCTTTTCACACAAACCAGCACTGAACAGAGAGCTGGTTTTCCAAAGGAAGGACTCAATCTGAGGGAGGAAAGCACAATGAAAAAGGACAGGGAATGTTCAGGCTGCAGACAAAACTTTACAGCTCACACTGCTGACTGACAGTTCCTATTCCTTCACATTTCTTTTCCTGCATTTCTGAAAAGAGGCTCAGTGTTAGAAAGGGCTTAAGGCTGGAAAGCAAATCACAACAAAAACTTCTTGTTCCATGCACACGAGATAAGGAAAGAGTGAGCACTGGTGCTTTGCCTGCAAGTTAGATGAAGGAAACAGGATTTCCCTCTGCTACTCCCTGAGCAAGATCCCAAGGAAATGTTTCTAATAATAGGAAATTACTATATAAGGCCAGATCAGCACTAAACTGTTTGCAGTCTGGAGGAGAAGGATGTACAGGAATCCTGAGGAGGCTGCTCACACATCAGGGGGAGGCAGCACATCCAGGGCTCCCCTGCACACAGAGGGACAGAGTTTCACCTGGGACTCCTCTGCTGAGCAGGGTCCAGTCCCACAGCCCAAAATAGCAACTAAATGGACAAATTAGAGATGCCCTGTCCTTCTGTAATGTCCTTGCTTTTCTCCATGGCAGGAAAAAGACAGAATATACTTTGAAATCTATAAAATAACACTTGCTGAGCATGTCTCTGATTGGGAAAAGGCAGGAAAAGACACAGCCATGCCCTAAAACACAACATGGACAGTGCTGATGCAGAGGGCAGGCTGAGAGCTCCCCTTCCTGGGCTGCAGATCCACGGAGCACTAATGTTTTATGAACTGGACAGGTCTCTAATTCATCTTGGTTTAAACAGCAAAGACACTGAGCACCATTTAAGTTCATTTTTGCAGCACTGCCACGAAATAGCAGGAATTAATGTCTCCTAGGCCAAGAGTTTCAGCAGCTCCAGGCAGCTGTGCACATCCCACCATCCCTTCAGCAAACACCAAACCTGCAAGCCCAGTTAAAGGACAGATTTTCCTTCTTCTTATACAAATGGAAGGGAGTTCCTACAACAATGCTCACAGAGGCCTCATTTGGGGAAAGTGATAGAACTGGAAGGTTTCTCTGTGATTCCCATCAAGGGGGATCTTTCCATCTCTGATTTTTCTATGGATAAGGCCAGGAGCACCCAGTGCAGGGCAGCCTGCTGAGCAAACACAGCCCCAGAGCTGCCACGGAAATGAGCACAATATAAATTGCTAGACAGATTTATCACCCAGAGTTTTGTTGTTTTGTTTTTTTTTTTTCCTCCCTGACAGCAAGAGATGTTTGTGACAAAATGTACAAACAATTCTGTATCTGCAGCCCTGCCACATCCTATGGCTCTTCTCTGCAGAATGACACAACTTCCAGGGGAAAGCAAGGCCAAATCCCAGCCAACATTTTCCTGTCAGCTGCTGAGACCTCCTTGAGCTGCAGGGCTCAGTTTGCCACAGCAATTAAAAAAAAAACAAACCAAAACCTTAAAAAGAGAGCCTTAAAGAAAAAACAACCCAGGCTACCCTTCTGAAAGAGTCATTGATGAGAGATTAGAGTCTCTCCACATCACAGCATCAGGAGCTTCACGGTCCCCATGAAAACACAGCTGAGATTCCCAATTATTCCCATTTATTCCCAATTCCCTCTGCTGTCCCACAGGATTCCTCCAGTGCCACCAGGATCTCAGCAGCTGCTTGTACCTGGCCCTTGTCCCCACAACACCTGGCCAGAACAGGGTGTGCACTCAGAGCCTTCCAGGGCATGTTCTGGGCCAAGAGGATGTTTCACACTGTTTATCTTTAGGGACATCTTGATTTCTGAGGATTTTTAGACTGACCTTTAATTTTTGTCCTGTTAAATACTTCACATCCTTAACTGTACAGCAAGGGAAAAATGAGTGCAACAGGCAGGTTTTTCAGAGCTGGGAAATACAAGTGGTTATGACTCTGAGAGAAAAAGAGCTACAAAAAAAGCTCTAATTTTAAATGCTCTTATGCCTCTTTCCTCATGTAATACTTGCTCCATAACAATTATAAAGCAATTCAGCAAGATGGCCTCTGCTGGTATGGTTTGTGGTCAGTGGTATCTGGAAGTTAAATTTGGAGAAAAACATTTTTGGGAACGAGCTCCCTGTGGATTTAAGTCAGTACAAAGTCTCAGCTGTCAGGCTGGACCCTAACGCTGTTGTAGTCCCTGTTTATTTTTCATACCAGCTCCAAGGATGCAGGCACTAAGATATTTGCTCAAAGTCAAGTCCAGGAGAAATAAGATATTTGTCTTGGCTCTAAAAAGTGAGAAGAATCACAGGTAGGAGACTGAGTCTGAAAGCAGAGTTCATCCACCCCTATTAAAGTTGTATTAACAGGATCCCAAGCCTCCCCTGTGCCCCCAATGATTGCAAAATTCTTCTCTAAATATAGGAATTATCTGTTTAGAACTGCCAGCACTAAAACAGAAAGTTTAATTGGCTTTATTTTCTTTAGTGGGTTAAATCTGAAACCTAAGGCAGGCTACCTGAAAGACATCATTCTTAACTGTGCCAACACTCATCATTTCACACAAATCCAAATACCACATTTATCTGCTATATCAGACTGCTTTATAGGAAAGAACTGAACTTCACTGACCTCTCCTGTTCTTTTCTCTTAATTGACAACTTTCACCAATGTAGCTTTACATTAAAACAAACCACACCCAAAATCAGATCATTGGTACTGTGAAAAACAGGTTAAAAAGGAAATACCTCCCTCCAAAACAGCCAAATGAAATTGTTTCTTTTAAGGCAGCACAGAGCTTTTCCTTTTCATAAAGCTAGAATAAAGCTATTGTGGAATTCCTAATTTGTTTTCAAAGCCATGAACTTTTCTGTTATGTGGAGACTGCAGCATAGGTAATATCTAGATTTTATGAGTATATTCAAGCTTCCAAAGACAGAAGAATAGAGGTCAAATGACTAAAACTTTCCTGAAAAGCACAGGAGAGAGGCTCACATGTGGAACATATTTGCTTATATTTGGATTTTTTTATAAAATAGTTTGTACATGAGTGATACCCCAACAAATAACTAACCCTACCCCTCTCTACTGTTACTGTAACAGCAAAATCCCTTAGTATGGACAATTTATAGTAGGATAAAGATGTTTATATCAGTGTCATATCTGGGATAGCTTTATCATTTGTACCCAAAATATGGGGATTATGTTGCTGTGAGCAACATTTTGTAACAGCACAATTGCATCTGCCATAGGTTTGTTCCGTGGATTATCCACAGGTTCCTTAGGGAAAAAAGCCAAGTCAGCAACCTGCAAGTGTTGGGTGACACCTGGGAGTAACAAATTCTTATTGTCCTTCTGGGTGTGACCCTCCTTAAAGCAAACGTAGCAAATATTTCTGTAAAAAAATTCTGTAGCAAACTTTAAGTTCCCAAGTGGAGTTAAGTTCTGGGAGCACATTGAATGCTTTGGACATTCAAACAAGTGGAGCAGTTTTTAATTTGATGATTTATAAGTGAAGAGTTTACAGGCACAATTTGTACTTCCACTTTTTTTTTTTAACTTTTTTTTTTTTTCTTTTTCCTCTCTCCTCTGTTTCAAACTGACTTTGTTGGCCTAAGGCAGGCAGTTATTTTGGGGCACTGAAAAGTTATAAATAAATTCTAATAAAACTATTAGTGACACACATGAGACTGAACTTTTCAAACCCTTCTTTGTAAGGGAACAAAGAGCACTTGACACTGATGTGCTGGCACAAGCCCCCTAAGAAAAGTTTAAGGAAAGGGTTTCAACAACTAGCTCATGAACCCAAAATAAGAATATTGGATGAGCTGTAGAAATTCCAGATTGTGCTGAAAGGAACAGTTTGCAGAGGCAGAGGGAAGGAGAGGAGCCAGCAGTGAGGCTGGCAGTGAGCTGAGCACGTGGGCAGATGATATTGCAGCTGATGTCTGAGCTGCTTCCCTTTCCCCTCCTGCCCTGCTCCTGCTGAAAAGGAGGGGAAAAGGCAGCAGATGAAGGGTATTGTGTGAGGTCATCTCCTCTGGCTGCTCTGCCTGTGCCCCAAGGAGCCCCCCCTGTATCACTCATGAAGGATTTAATGCTTTGGTGAATCTTTTTTGTCCCAAAATAGATTTAGCATCATTTAACATCCACAGGGAATGATGAGCTGTCATTGTGATGGCAAAAATGTTCCAGACTGCCTGGAAAATACAGCCATCATTTCAGAAAGATATCCCATGTCCACCTGCATCAGCTTGCATTTAAATTCAGAATATTCTCAATTCAGAACATTATTTTCCAAGAATTTTAAAACTGACATTTCTATTGGATCAAAACCACCTTAAATCAAGATTTAATGTAAAAAAAGCAGTAATGACATTGATGTTAAAAAAAAATAAATTATTTGCCTGCAACTTAGCCCCCTTTGGATTACAAGCAATATCTCATCTCCAAGGTAGTTTTAACTCTCTCTTAAGGAGAACTACACAGTCCTGCTCTCTGCATTCTCAAAACTTTCTGAATTATCAGAGACATCAGTTTAATCAGAAACAGAGACACTAAAGAACAATGAAGGAGCCCATCCCTTTGTGGTTCTCAGGAATGCGTGTTGCACATCTGGATAAACATGGATCTCTGCAGAGAATGGAAACATTCACTCCCCAGCTGTGGTTGGGTCCAAACCCTTTTTCTTTCTCTGATTTACTCCTAGTCCTGCATCAGTGGTTGTAAAACTGCACAAACCCTGCTGAGGCTGAGACAACAGGCCCAGGAATCTTCCTCATGCCCCTTTACACCTGTTTTCTAAACAAAGCTTTCTTCTGGGCTGGGAGCTCCAGCTGAAAGGAGAGATCCTGAAGGAATTGACAGTTGTGACATTAACAGAAATGCCAACTGTCCCACAGCATCTTGTTCTCCAACAGGAGATGAGGGCTGGCATTCCTAAGAGACAGGAAAGGGATGCATTCCCTGTTTATTTTCATGCCAAGCCCAAAGATGCAGTCACTAAGTTGTTTGCACAGTTTCAAAGGCAGGTCCAGGAGAAATAAGATATTTGTCTTGGCTCTAAAAAGTGAGAAGAATCACAGGTATGAGACTGAGAGCAGAGTTCACCATCCTGCTAGAAATGCCTGGATTTGGAGATCTCATGGAACTTGGGTGTCTTTAGATCTTCTGTTCTGATGCTGTGTGGGAAAACCCATGGTCCATGGCAGCCAGAACCACGAGAGGAACTGTCTGAAGGCCCATCCCATTGGGAAGGAAACACCTTTTTCCCTCTGATTTGACAGGTACAGATCCTCTTGGACAGAGCAAGGACATCCCCCTGGGGAGGTGCTGCAGGGCCATGAGGGAATCTGAGCTCTAACCTGACAGAAGGATCCATAGTCTCCAGAACAGGTATTTCACATAGGAAAGTCAACATTTGTTCTCAAACCCCATCATGTCAGAAATACATGTAAACCACAGGCATCATCACCTTAAATTTTCTGTTTTAACAGCCAGGGCAGCAGCATCTGCTGCTACAGCAACAACAGGAGCCCAGCCTTCATCACTCCAACAATGAGAGGAGGCTGCAAAAAGCTGAGAGCTGATACAAAACACAGGGCAAGCCCTAAATTAACCCTGCCTTGCCAAGGTCAGTGCTCTGCCCTCAGCTTCAGTGGTGCTGGAGTGCACCTGTGGCAGGAAAAAAGGTTAAGCTCTTTTATGTTACCTAAAGGAAAGCATCAATGTTTGAGGGTTTGTTTCAGGAGCTGTTGTTTGCATGGCTGAAGTAGAAAAACAGAGACACAGGGAAGTTCATCACTGTAAATTATTGATCTGCTGCTTTCTAGACACTGAAACTGGTAATTAAACAAATGGTAAAAAGATACTTCATCAATTATAGAGGTGCCACTTTAAATTACACTTGCTCCAGGATGAATAAAACACAGAGGTTAAATGCTTTGGGTATTTCATGCCTGCTTCTTGTTCAAAATCCTCACTGCACCAATGATTCTAATTCTCATATCCTGCTGCCCCAGAGCTGTGTGCTCTGTATTAAGCTTCACAAAGGGAAATTAGAGCTTTTGTTTCACAAGTTTTAGTTCACACAATGTCCAGGAAGCACAGTGCCACATCAGGAGAGAGCATTTGGAGCAGATATCATTGGGATTCCCTTTCTGCTCAGCAGGGTTGGTTATATGGCCACGAGTCAAAGCCCTGTGGTTACAGCCCTCCCTCAAAAATCAGACAAAAAAAAAAAAAGTTTTGTCTGCTAGCAGCCACTTGTGCAATCTGTGAAGCACTGGGCAGACATTTGACACTGACCTGATGGTTTTTAGAGGCTATAGACATGCCTCCCCAACCGAAAATAACACCAGCAAGCTGCTTGTGAAGCAATATGGTGATGACATCAAAGATGCCCTTTTAAGCAGAAATTATGTCACAATCATGATGATGACTCAAATTTGATTTATGATAAATTTTTGTATGAGGGTGCACACTTTACTGCATCAAGCTTAAGGTTATCTCATTCCACATGTTAAATATGTGAATGTAAAAGTACACTTGCTCTAATAGTGATTTTGAAACAAACAGCAATCAAAGAAGAGCTTGGTTATCTTGCAGTTGCTGGCACAGATTCTCTAGAACCATTATTACATCTTAAATAGATTTCACCCTGGGAAAGCATTTAGTGAAGGCTGAGTTCATCCATTGCTTGAGATAGGAAATATGAATATTCCAGGTTTAAGGCTGCAAATGCAGCAGGAGCAGCTGTCTTAAAGGCATATGCAAAACAACCCAACAGGTGGACACAGCTGGCATCCCTCATGGAGCAGGGAGGCAGCACCAGGGCAACAGCAGCTGCTGCTGGGGCCAGAACAATCCTGGAAGTCAGAGAACTCATGATGGAGCAGAGGGACAGGAGTGAAGGTGGGAGCTCAGAGAGGAAAGAGAGGCTGAGGTGGAGAACTATCAGAACATGGTGTGGAAGCTGGAGGTGATGGAAACAGTCCCAGTGGGAGATGGAGGCTGGACTGGAGGATTTTTGTGGAGGAAAGAACATCAGTGCTTGGTAGGGGGACAGGAGAATCAAAGGCTGAGCTGACTCTTCCTACTGCTCCCCAGATAATGAGGCTGAAGCACAAGGAGAGCCAGCTCTGCCACAGGCCTGGTGCCAAGTGCTTTGTGAAGTGCTCCTTGCCTGTTCTGAGGAGAGTTACACAAGGTAAGGCTTTATTCATAAGCGCCTGATGGATCCTGTGTGTGCAACAGCTCCTACCAGCAGAGCAGTGTTTGTGGGAAATGTTAGGAAGAGTGTCTAAGAGAGATAAAACCTTTGAGCTGCAGATGAAGCTGCCAGCCCTCATTTCCAGCTTGTCAGAGCAAGTCCTTCTTGAAGTCAGCAGGCTGGAATGAAGAGAATCTGGCATTTGTGCCTGGATGTATGGCTCAGCCAGGCAGGGCGGAGCGGCCGCCTTTAATCAGACTTTCCACAGAGCAGGGGCAGCGGGAGTGGCCAAGGGCACCGAGGGATGGGCGTTATCTGCTGGCCATCCACAAATTCCTCTCCTCCGACTTCGGGTTTCAAGCCTGACCTCCTTTCCTGCTTCCACTAGCCCTAGAGCTGGAGGGGAAGGGCCATACAGGACTGGAATCTGAGAGTGCTTCACATTCTCAGAATTGCTGGGGTGTGTGAGAGGCAGCACACACTTGTCTGGTGAACTGACCAATTCCACAACAGCTGATGGCTCCCAGGAGTAGCTGCATGCAGGTAGCTGCAGGGCTAAACCCCACTATTCCAAAATTCACTTTTCTAAGTGCTAACCCACTCCAGCTACACAGCTGATTGCGAAGCCTCCTCACCCACAGTGCATCAAAAAGGAACAAAACTCCAAAACATTTTAATCCAGCTGCCTACTACAGCATAAAGAATTCCAGTGCAAACCACTTTTGGTTGTTTTCTACCCTCACAATGAGCTTACAGTCCCCTACATCACACAGAGCTTCAATTCCATCTAGAAATAGCCTCTTGAGGTCTCTGTTGCAGGATGGCATTCTTAAACTCTGTTTCCTTGTGTGCCACTGCTGGTGGTGACAGCAACAAATTGCAGGAACCTGCACGTATGCCCGGAGTGGGCACGGAGCCACATCTGACCTCTGGCACGGAAGGTTTTGGCAGCAGAATTAATTCCTTCTCCCCTCCCTTTTCTGCCTGTGTCTCTCATGGCATGCTCAGACACCACAACAGAGTATCTGAGTTCTACTGCCCACCACAAATGCCTTGTTCGAGTCCCACAGGGCTCAAAGGTTCCTTGGATCTTTACACCTGGTGAAAAGCAGGGCAAAAGTGGGAATCTCTGCATCCTCACCTGGGTAAGGTATCCCCATCCTCACCCTCAGTGCAGTGGCTCTCCCAAACTCCATCCATGGAAAAAAAAATGCTCTGGGAAGGGAGCAAAATATTGCAGACACCAGTGCCCAACTGGACCCCTGTGCCTTGGGCTCCTCTCCCTGTTTTGGATGCCAGCCACTCTAAGGATGCTTTGGCAAGAGGCAGAACAGACAGCAGCTTTTCCTGGCTCCGTGTCCAAGTGTGTGCAGCATGCAGGGATTTATCAGTGCTTCTCTCTCCCTGATCTGATAGCTCATTACAGGGCAGGACTCACGGGCAGGTGCTCCTGCACTGCTCAGGAGCTGGGACTGTGGAAGCTTGGGAATGCTCATTATGAGCAGTGGAGTGGAGATGGCCTGTTCTGTTTGTAAACCTCGATAAAGCCAACATTTAGAAAGCAACTAATTACCATTTATGTCCCAAACAGCTGGCCTAGCTCCACATCCACATGCTGGGAGGTTTTGGTGCCAATCAGCCTACACATCAGAGCACAAAAGTCTCCCAGTGTGACTGCAGAACCTTCTAGCAAACAAACTTCTCACTAGCACTGACTTCAAGGATCAAAACACAGCAGTGTAAGAATAGAACAGCCACACACATCATTCCCACATCATTACACTACACTTGTCCGAGGTGAAAAGGGCACAGAAAATGTCCTCTGAGGGGCCAGAGGGCAGTCCCAGGCTGCTGTCAGCTGGCCTGCACAGCTGATGTTACTGTGACAGCCTCTGTCCCAGCTGTGTCTGTGCCCTCTCCCCCTCTGGACTGGGACTAAGATCCATTCAGCTCTGAGCAGACAGTTCAGGGAATTAAACAAACAGAAAATATTGGTTTTGTCATCGCTGCTCTCCCAGCTTTGTTTCAAAGGGTTAATCAGAGGGACAGATGGATGCAAGCACAAGGCAGGGAGTGGAGGACTACAAGGAAACCAGTTAAAATTGGTTCAGTGAAAGTTGGGACAAGATGATCTTTAAGTCCCTTCCAACCCAGACCATTCTATGATTCTAAACAGAACTGATATCAGGCTAAGCTTATCTTAGATACTGGGGGAACACAAAAGAAAAGGCATTTCATGGAAGTGACATGGATGGAGCTCCAAGACTCTCTGGCTGCTTGTTCATCCCCTCCCCTCTGCACACCCTCATACCTGAAATCCTGGAGAAGTGACATAAGGACAGTATCACCCCCAGCAGCCCTGGGGACAAGCCCAGGAATGCCACCAGGGGTGCAGCCTGTCAGCTGCAGTGCTCCAGGAGCAGGGAAGCAGCACCATAAATCACCTAATCTGACTCATGGGGATCCTGTCCCAGCACTGCTCTGCTACTCCCAAAAAATGCAAAACCTGACACTTGGCCTTAGAAATGAGGGCTGATGCTGGTGGGTTTTGGTTGCCAGCATCACTCCACACGCTCATCACTGAGACATTTATTGACCCAAATGAGCCTCCCCATCCCCTATCAATTCAGAAATGTCAATCCAGCCCACACTAAACACTGATTGATTTTCTACTCTAACGAGCACCGTGTCACATTTGTGTTAACTACTCATCAGTTCAGATAAGTGGTTTGCAATTAAGATAATTTGAGACCAGTACAAGTGTGGCCTGAAAAGCACTTTCAAGAGTTCAGCACAGAGAAATTCACTGCTCAAAACAGACAGCCAGGTACCAAGCTGACAGCTACACCACAATTTACCTTTCCATACCAAAAAATTTTGTCACAACCTAATTTTTCCTTGGAAGGCAATAACTGGCTCATACAAAGATTTCTTCCCAGATGTGAACTCACCCTGCAGCACACTGATTTCTGATTTCCTTCCTCTCAGGTGACACCACAATCCTTTCACAGGTGCTCCCTTATTCTGATGGCAGGCAGGCAGCATTCCAGCAAAGCTGCACTCAGGGACAAACAGCCAACTTGACTGAAGCCTCCAGAGAAAAATAAACACTTACAGGAGAGCAGCTTTGAGTTCCATGGCCGTGAGCCTGGACATAGCTCACATTCTCATCCTACACAGAGGCACTTTGTGGAATTTTCCTCCCAGTGCAATGGTTTGGACACCAGCAGCTGCCAGTTCAACCCATTCAGGTTACAGTTGGAACTCCCCTGTCCCCACCTAGATCCGGAAACTTCAGAGCTGCATTTGGCAACCACCCAGTTTCAGTTTGAAAGAGAGAGATCAAACAGCCTCCTGCACAACACCAGGGTTTTTTGCATAGAGAACACCACATCTCTTGCAACATTTCCTCTTCACATGGAGCCCTCATGACCAGTGTGCCAGAGCAGCAGGGAAGTCCCCAGTCCCTCCCAGCACTCACTACCTGCCAGGCTGCCAGCACCAGCCATGCCTTGCTTTTCTCTCCAGGAAGTGCAGCTCATCTCTTTTTTTACTCTCCTTTCCTTTCTGCTTCTTCCTTCTACCAAGACACAAATACCTCAAATCAGATTAGTTTATATTTCACTCAAATAACGTCTGAAAGCTTTACCCTAATATGTAAATGGCTCATAACCATCAGCCCTTGTATTCTTTAATTAAATCAGGCAAAGAGAAAAGACACTGTGCTTCTTCATTATGTTGTTTTTTCTTAAAAGTTCTAAAGGACTTTAACACACCTGGTTTGGAAATACCTCTTGCATAAATGATCCCAAATTCGTCCCAGCTTTCTCAAATCCCTGCAAAAGCAGTCAGAGAGTGCTGTTCCTTCTGTGGGTTTAGGGGACACCTCTTTGGTGATCTTAAAGGACAATATTTTAAGGTATTGAACAGAGAGGCAGCACTACAGCTCACCTGCACTACTTTTACAATCAAGATTCAAACAATTCCAGCTTTCTGCTGGAAACCAAATTTTTAAGGGCTGAAACTAAGCTCCAACTGAAGCAATACAAGAGCCAGGACAATGGGCATTTGTCCCCAAGTTATTCCATGAAGCTGAGCTTTCATTTTCTTCAGCTGAATAGTCTGAGAGTCCCCTTCTTCAGGAGGATGTGGAGGCCAACAGAGCAAAATGAGATTGATCAGATCTCTGATATGGGCTTATTTTGGCCTCACCACCTTTTCTGCCTCCCACACATCTTTATCTCCATCTAACTTTTCCAGCCTCCACTTTTTGGCCTCTACTTTCCTTGCTGACCTCCCACACCATTTTGGCCTCCCACTCCTTTTCAGTTTCTGCTTTTTCTATTGGCCTCCCACCCTTTCTCAGCCTCCACTTTTCCTTCTGGGTTTTCAGCCTCTGGTTTTCTCTCAGACCAGCACAGAATATTCAAACCCCTTCAAGGTTATGAATTTGTAAATTCCCTTTCCAAACAACCACGTTTCACCTTGATATGTCCATCCACACTTTTTCTACACCCCAGGTGATCAGAAATAACCCATGACTATCCTGACACCTTGCAGTTGGGTTTATGTCCAAGGAAACCTGGTGGTTCTCTCAGTAATTCCAAGCCTGCTAGGATTATCACAGCACTGTACAGTTGTTTCAATGGAATTATAAAAGTAAAACATGAGAATTTCTGGGATGGTAAAAGTTGATGCTCTAAGCTTTGCTGATAGTTCCATAAACTGCTGTTCCCAGGTCCTATCCACCAGATTCCTGGACAGAAGATCAGCAAAATTAAATACAATCTGCATTCCCATAGAGTGCTGTGGTTGGGCACACACAAAAACACACTCTGTACTTTTCTGCAGAACTTGCTTTTGATCCCTTCACTCACTTATAAGAGCAAACAAATCCATGCACAAATAAAATGAGGATTTTGCAAGTCACAAATTTTGTATTCGCCTTCATTATGAGACAAAGGTCTTCCTTTCTGTTTTCCAACAAAATTGTGTCCAAAACAGCTTGTAATGTTGGGAAAAACAGAAAATAAACCTTTTGAATGCACTATTTAAAATGAAGCACTTGGTTTACTTGAGAAATGTGATGGGTGCTCTGCTGGATGTTGCACTTGGTTGTTTACTCAGAACCCCAAAACCAACCAGGGACACAAACCCTGGCTGTTGTTAAAACCTTTTCAGGTGTAATGGGTGGGGAGGGAAGTTTCCTGTAACATCTGTGAGAAAATCCCATGCTAACACAGAACAGCAGATCATGAGTCAGGAAAAGGCAGAAAAGCTCACACTGAACTCCAGTTCTCACTCAAAGGAGGCAAAAGAAACATCTGTTTTTCTGTCTGAGTTCCAGTTCTGTCAGAGAGAGAATTCCTGGCTTCCTGGTGCAAAGGTGTGGCTTTCCCTCCCAAGAAGAACAAGAGGCAATTTCAAACAGACTCCAAAAGTCCTAAGAGTGGAGGACAACCTGTTATTTAAAACAACAAGATGTGTGGACACAGAACAAGGCTTCCTGGTCTCTAATTTGGAAGGTTCAATAAAACTCTAGAGAAGCCCAACACTAATTTGTGCAATAATCTTCCCTGTCTCCAAACCACACCATTGGACTCACCAGCTTTTACTGCAGATTAAAACCTGAGCTGCAGCAGCAGCATTTGTAATGCAGTGCTGTGAGGTGTTGCAAACATGCACCAGGTTTTGTTTTTTCCAAAATGTTGGTTATAGTGTGCAGCCTTGTAAAGCACAGAACTGCATATTTTAGTTATTAAACTTCACAAACAAGTCTGGCTGTTGAAAGTAATTTCCCTGAGTAAACAATGACTCAGTGTGGGCTGTATAATGTACAAGTTATTAGTTACTGTTAGTGAGTTTAAAAAAACTCAACTCTATACAAAGGCCTGCTTCAGAATGGAAAATAGTTTTCCTCCTACTTCTATAGTTCCAGTTATATTGTTTCAGTGGAATTTAATTTTCTAAAAAGCTAAACAGATCACTATCTCTTCATTATATAATTGGACATTGACTTAACTGGACCCTTCAGCCATGAACAATATGTGCAGTGTGAAAGCTGAGTTTACCCTTTTTTCTGTTCTCAGTTTGTCATTATAATGCTGAAGTAAAGCTGATTCTTTCCTGGATAGGAATAGTCCATCTAGACCAGGCATCAGGTGACAATGAAAACAGACATAAAGACTACCATAAAATATTGAGTATATGTAATGAAGAAAAATGCGATTGCAAGCTCAATAAAATCCTCTGACAAACACTGCTCCCTAGTTGAATTACAGCTCCTTCCATAATCCCCCTCTTCATTAGCAAAATGGCCAAATACACCTGGTGATTGTCAGCTGGCAGAAGGCACCAGGATCACTCTGCCTAATGAAACTCAGCTGTTCGGGCACCAAGGTTTCCCTGAGCCTCAAAGCCCCTCCAAAGGCTGTTTTCCTGTTCCAGTGTGCACTGAACCAGGCTAGGAGCACATCTCTGTGTTACCTTTTGTAAGGGGGAGATCTCTGGTCAGACACCAGAACACCAAAAGGAGATACAGAGTCAGATCACAGAATATCCTGAGCTGGAGGGACCCACAAGGATCATCTGTTCCAACTCCTGGCCCTGCACAGACACCTGAACAATCCCAGCCTGGCCATCCCTGAGAGCATTGTCCAAACTCTCCTGGAGCTCTGGCAGCCTCAGAGCTGTGCCCATTCCTTGGGGAGCTTGGGCAGTGCCCAGCACCCTCTGGGGAAGAACTTTTCCCTAAAATCCAACCTAAACCTGCCCTGGCACAGCTCCAGCTGCTCCCTCCTCCTGTCACAGGGCAGAGATTGGTGCTGCCCCTCAGGAGGAAGCTGCAGCCCCCAGTGAGGTCTGACCTCAGTCTCCTCTTCTCCAGGCTGAACAAACCAAGTGACCTCAGCTGCTCTTTACAGGACTTCCCCTCTAGACCTTTCATCATCTTTACAGCAAACTCTCTGGTGAAATTTTACTAGAAAAGTGCCTTCAAAAGAAATTACCAAAGTAAATTTCAAAGCACAGCTCTAGCTTGCAGAGCCCAGCCTGCAGGCTGAGTGCCATCACAGCTGTGTCACAGAGCACTTTTTAGTCATTCATGGACTCTCCATTTCCTGGCAAATATCACAACACATTTTGACACGACATTCTTCACCACCAACAATGACACTGCCCATTCAGTGACTGAGCTTTCAGTGACTGCAGCCTGCTGTACTTCCCAGCCCTGGGACCTCACTGCCCAGAAGGCAAACACTCCAAAGGTACTGCCAAAATGTCAAATTCTACTTCCATTTATTATCAGCTGCTGAACTGAATCACAGGAAGGGTGGTGGCCAGGCTGGCCCAAGGTCACTGTACCGGTTAAAGGGCTGAGAGTGTCCCAGGAAAGCTGGACATTGTGGCACCAGACCAAATGCTTTCCTAAAGAAAAAAATCTGCCAGGGAGAGCTATCCATGCATGCATGAATGCCACAGGAGTTCTAAATACTAACCTTTACTGCCTTCCAGTACAGGACTTTAATACGAACAGTCTACACTGGAGATCTATGGCAACAGAAAAGGTACTGGCCCTGCTGCTCCTTGCTGCATTTAAATGTTTAAATATTTAAATAAGGCAGGGCAGGGCTGTAAGGAACACTTCCACCTCCACAGAACATGACTCAGTGGCAACAAATTACTTGAGATTTGTCCACTCCAAACCTTCTGCCATAACAAGCCTTGTTGGCCTTTCACATGGACTTGTGCTGCCTGCCTACAGCTTTATTAATATTTTCTGGAAAGAGCTGGTCACCCACCCCACTAATGCAAGAAATATGCAGAGGAGGGCACAAAATACAGAGCAGGATATTTTCCAGCAGAGAGATCCCTGAATCCAGGCACAGAGAGGCACAGCACAAGTGGCTCCCTCGAGGCAGAAAAAGAACTGTGCTACAATCTCAGAGGAACACAAGGCATGCAAACCTCACCCACTAGAGCTGACAGCAGCTTGGATGGATGGTTTCTGGAGAAGCCAGGGATAGCAATCCTAGACAGAGCCAACCACATCACTCAGGAGCTGGTTCCACAGCAGTAAAGCAGTGTTTAGCACAGGAAAAGCCCTGACAGGAGACACACACATACCATAATTGCAATCACTTCATGCCAGCACAAAGGGCCCACCTGACCCCAGCCTTCCCTGCCTCTGTGCAGATGTTGCTGGGCTGAGGAACTGCTCCTCACAAATCACCTCCTCACAAATCCCCTGTTTGTTTGGCTGCTCAGTTCTGATTTGGATCATTCTCAGCAGTTAACCACCTTTGGCTGCCACTGCTAGAGGTAACCCAAAGCACAACACAGATGGTATTCCCCACCACACAAATCAGCCTTTCTAAATGGTTCTTTAGCCTGTGTGAAAGGACAAGTGATTGAGTTACATCTCTTACAAAGGGCTGTGGCACAGACCAGCCCCGGGGAAATCTGCTGTATTTGAGTACCACCTCCTTTTCTGCAGCACCTGTAACACTCCAGCTTTTCCCAAACACACACCTGTCCTCCAGAAGGCACTACTGGTTATCTGAGAATAGTGCTCACTCATCAGTCCTTTGAACTGGGAGGCAAAGTGCTGCAGCCCAGCGCTCCTCAGTATTTTCCATGCTGGAAGCATTCACAGCTGCCAGGTAAGAGCCAAGGGAGGGGGCACTGGGAGCTGTGTTTTACACACTGCCCTGGGACTGTGGCAGCTGCTGCAGTTTGTTTTTCCTGCATTTGGAGCAGACTGTTCCTTTGGACAGGGGTGGAGGAATTTGTCCTGTTCCTAGAAAGCATGTGGTTCCTAATGCAGTAATAAGCAACACGACACTACAAACAGAAAAATCTCAAATATCTGAACAAGACTATCTTAGCTTTGCATAAAGGCATCCATAGAGTTTGAGCTTATTCAAAGAAAGAAACATGATATTTAATGTTATAAATCATTCTTAGGCCCCAGTTTTTTACTGGCCTTCCTCCAGTGGGGTTAGAGCAAATAAAAAAATAAAAATTGCTTGACTCATTTTGTCAGGATCTATGTAAGTTCTCTCACAGTTATTATAAATCCTGAAGATGTACTGTAAATCACAAGTTTCTTCACTATTAATTATGCAGAAGAGAACAGAAATTATGCACTGTGGATCCTGACTCACATGGGATCTCTCACTCCTTAGTGTGTTATGAGTCACACCTTTTTTTTTTCTCTTTAAAATTAAATCTATCCTTTATACCATGATAAATTAGAACACGTGTTCAGTGTAACACTCCATTGGTCCCTGCCAGGCAGAACACAAAATTCATATTTACACAGCCCCTCCCTAGAACACAGGATCATTATATCCACTATCAAAACTAAAACCCCTGAAGTGTTATGACAGTGGTTGCCATATCAGGGCCTACTGTGAAAATTAAGAACTCATCAGTTCCACAAGCCTTAGGCAGTTTCTAAAAGTTTTGAAAAGGTGCTGACAACTGGCAATTATCTATTGCTCCAAAAGGGGATGAAAGAAAAATGCCTTTCTTCCCAAGTACTCTAAGATGTGGTTCTGTTTTCATGGCTTGTCCCACCAACCAAGCAAATTTTCTCATTTGTCACTTTAAAAAACTAAGCAGCTGCCATCCACAAGTAGTTCTGGAGGAGCCTTCTGCCCCAAGCAACTGTCAGAGAGAGATTAAATAGCAGAATAATCTCTGTATTGTATCTCAGAACCACTTTTCCTCTGCAATCCTCCCAACGAAAAGAATGCAGCTCAAGCCAGCTTACTTGGAAAATTCAAGTTACTAGAATGAGTTGCTCATTCAGGCAGAGTCAGATTCCTCCCATGAGTCACTGTCACTTAAAACAATTAACTCCAGGTATATTAGAACTGGGGAAAACCGGCATGGAAGCAGCACTAGAGATGGGGACCCCTGAGCCACAGTGGGGACCTGCGGTGTAAATTGGAGAAGTTAAGGAGTTTGACCATCTCCACCTGTGACAGAGGGCTAAATACACCGAGCTTTCTCCATGAAGAGCTTTGGGGCACACCTGTGCAAGCACTGACAAAGAAGGAAGAATTCCTCCAATGTGAACAGTCAGCGCTGTGCACAGCAGGGTGGATCACACCCAGCAGCGCTCGGAGCAGTAACACAAGTTCGGGATGTACAGGAAGCCTGTCTTGACAAGGGCAAGCCGAGCCGCCTGGAGCCCCGGCCGTGTCACAGCCACGTCTGAGCCGGGAGCAGCCCCGCCCTGCCCCGGCTCCGCTCGGGCTCCCCGCGGGCGGGCAGCGCTCGCCCCGTGCCGGGCAGGGATGCGCGCACGGAAGCGTTACCGGAGTGCAGCCACCGACCGCCCGGGAGCCGGGCAGCGAGCGACTGCTGCGGGCAGCCGGAGCCACGCCGTGCCGCCGCCGGGATGCCGGCTGCTCTACCCCGCTCATTTGCTCCTTCCGTGGAGAACGTTTCGAGTTTCCGGGAAGGTCGGCGGCTGCGGGGAACGGCCGAGCCGCGGCCGCCCGGGGCGCTGCCCCCGCGCCGCCCCGCGCGCCCCGCAGCCCGCGGCCATGTGCGGGAGCGCCGGTGCCGCCGGCCGGCCGGGCGGGACGCACCGCGCACAGCGACCGACCGCCCGCTCGGCCCCCCCCGGCCCCGCTCACCTGCGCTCGGTGCCCCGGGACGCGCGGCTCGGGGCCCTGCGGCGGCTCCGCGAGCGCCTCGGCGCCGACTGCCCGCGGGAGCCCGCGCCGCGCCGCTAGTGAGCATGTCCGAGCGCCGGGCATGCGGGCTGCGGGCCGCTGCTCCGCCCTCACCTTCACCTGCACCGGCCCCGCAGCTCCGCCGCGACCCCGCCTCGACCCCCGGGCCGGCCCGCGCTGGTTACGCTGCCCGCAGCAGCGGCATCCTGCCGAGCAGCTTCTGCAGAGAGCTGCTGCCTCCAAGCGCAGACGCACCTGTTTGCTGCAGACGGACAAGATAAACGTCGAACGCCGATGGTAATTCTACCGGCCCCTCCTGGCTGTGGGAGTCATCAGAAGTGCATGTTCCTGGGAAGGACGCAGGTGGAGTTCGCTCTGGAGTGATTGCACCGAGCTCGGGTAACCATCCGCTGTGAGCAGCAGATTGGTTCATCCCACACAGGTGTGAAATACCCGAGGCAGTCTCGTCAGGATCTACAGGAAATTCTACACACTGAACTCCAACAGCCTGAACCACTCTGACTGAGCTAAAAGAGTAAAAAAGCTCTGCTCTTGCCGCTCCTGCAGCAGTTAAAAGTATCTTAAAGTTTCTCTTAAACCACCCCTCTCTGGCCATTCCTGCAGCACCAACACCGCTCGACGGACAAAGTAGCAAGTTATCATTTCACATAATGTTAATAAGTGTTTAAAACCTTTTATAAAGTTGAACCGATACCTTTTCTCTCTTTGAGAGGACCTCGGCACACGCTAAGGTTTAAAGGAACATTCACCCCTGGGAACAACACTTCAGTCCAGCCAGTGTTCCCTAATAACACTACAAATAAATCAGTAACACTCCTGCAAATCAAAGAACACCAGAATTGCCACTGTCTCCTCTCCTAACAAGGCAGAGGGAGCTCTAGGTTTTTACTGAAGTAAAATGACTCTAACCTGACAATTGTGTAACCACACAGTAAATGTCTCAGCTCATTTTCAGATAGAGTTTCAGATTAGTCACTAGAAAGACAATGCTAGGAAACAGCAGCAACATGCACAGATGTGCACTTCAGTACAAGATGGCTCTACCAGAGCTGAAGATCTGTTAAAGGGGTTTTAAATAGATATGACAGAGAGAGAGAGAAATTCACGGTTGCACTTAGGTACTTCCAAACCTTTTTAAATTTTACTCAGTTCCTTTTTTTTAGGATCCTTTAATTAAAAATTACACAAATGCAGATAGAAAATATTCTGAAGCAAAATCACAGAAAAGCCATTAATTCCAAGAAAACTGAAATTATTCTTAGAAAAGTACCATCCTTCTCAACTGCTTGTGTCAAACCAGAAAAGATCAGCTCATGGATTTCTATTTGTTTACATAGAAACCCTGAACACAGATCAAGAAAGTGCCAAGTTGACAGAATAGTCAGTTTCTTGAGATATTTATAAATTTGTTAATATGTGCCTGTACCACTGAATTTTCCATATGTGAACCTTCCTATACCATTCAGGGCATGAACATAGTGACAGCACAACCAACACAAGAGGAACAAAATAACTATTTCAAAGCTCTTTCCCTTCCTCTGCTGCCTGAAAGTGCTCCCAGAATTCTGACAGAATTCATACAGCCAGGCCAAACACCAGCTTTGGTTCACTGCAGTATTTCTACAGGAAATAAATCTTAACGATTTTCTAAACTCCCTCTCACTTCACTGCTACTAATTCCATCCCAGAGAGAAAAAAACTGTTCACAACACAGCTCCAGTCACTCCAATGACCAACCAGCCTTGCAAACCCTTCCATTCTTACCCTGGAGTTGCTCAGTTCAGATCTAAGTTGGTTATTGTGTAACCAACAGTACCAGAAGGGGCCAGAGAACAATAAAAGCCAGGCTTACAGTCCTGCGCTCTGCCTTGCGCCCGACCACGCGGATGATTTCTCCTGTAGGGACACGTTCAACCTGCAGCTCCATTTTCCCAAGGAAAGTCAGTAAATCTCTCTATTCCTTATGGATAGTTCTGGTTTCAGTGTGCAGCAGCAGCAGCCAACCTTGACTAAGTGCAGCCTTTGGTTCAGAGCCCTGTTGTGAGAGGAAAAGATGAACCTCTGTATTTATACCAAGAGTTAGGTGTGAGCTGAAACAATGAAGTTCAAGACTGGTTTCCACTCGCTCCAATGTGCCACGACAGTTCCAAGAAGCCTAAATTTATGTTTGTGTTTATTGCCTCCAACTTTGTTGCTGTTCCATTTCTGTCCCACCAGGCTCAGAAAAGTCAGGTCGCTGCGGATGCTGTTTCAGAGGTGTTGGCACGAAACAATCCCATGGTGGACTTCAAATACCTACCAAGAGATTTTGTGCAGAAAAAATCCTTCATCTTTGGCTCCAAGAGCAAGCAATAAAAAACCCTGACTGCTCCCATGGTAACTACAGGAAGTTCTGCAAACTGCTGCAGAATGGAATCATTATTAATTGAGTCCTTGAGTAGCTAACTAATCATGGCAAAGGAAATTAATTGGCACGTTACTGCATGAAAATTCCTGCAAATAGGAGAAAAATAATCTGGTGAACACTGGTTTAAGTGCAATTACAGAGCTTCATAATGATCATGCCATCCATTAATGGAGTGGCCAGACCTACCACCCTCCATAAAAAGATATCACATATCTTGCCTGTGACTGAGGGGAAAAAAATCAGTCTAAATTTCAGGTATTTTAAGATTTGCTCAGGAGATAATTCCTTCTATCTTCTTGGAAGAGCCAAATTTGAATTTTCAACTCTACCACAAACCAACTGCAGTTGATAATGCTTGCCAAGAAAGCATTAACAAGATTAATTAACAGGATTAACAAGCACTGGCCACTCCAGAGCAAATACAGGTAACACAGTTCTGTTCAGCAACTGCAAAGAAAGGTTCTGTGTTTCATATCTGGAATTATTCTTATGCTTCCTTAGCTGTTATACACAATTGTTCCAGTCCAACAATTGTTTCCTTGAGCACTTACTTCCCAATGCAGAGTTCTACTCAAAAAAAATAGATTTTATCACATTTTAAAACCCAACACTGTCACTTCCCCAAACAAACCCACCCTATCCTCAGTAATAAGGAGCAATACCCAGGCCTGATTTACCTGCCCTTTCTATGGAGAGAAATCACAACAGTCAGAACACCAAAGCTGTGTTAGTGGTATGGCTCCTGTGATGCAGATGCCAGATTTATGTGCAAAAAAAACCTTCTGAAAATGGGCTACAAGTGAGTGGTAAGAGAAAAAAAAGAAAGGTAAAAGCAGCAGAAAGAAGCTGCAGGAAAAAAAATAAAAGAACAGAATAAAAAGTGCACAGAGGAACAGTGTGGTTTCTGATGAGGCTGAGCTGTGAAACCACAGTCACAGTGCAATTAGAACTTGACAAATGATGCTGAAGCATTCCCTACCAGAGCTGATGTCTATACTTGAGCACGGCCAGTTTCAAAGCATAGTTAGGTTAAAACATTTTCTATTCTATTTTTCATCCTTTTGTGGTGCCTATATTCATATTTTCTGTATTCTTCCTGCACCTCTGCATTTCCTCTTGCCAGTTTGCATCCCCAGATCTCACACTTCACTGTTTGACTCCAGTGATTCTCCCAAGCTGTGTTCAACTGTTCCCACACAGATTTTTCTTGCTGCTTTCTAGGCTGCACAAAGTTGTCCTTAATTGTAGACACCCTGTAAGTGAAAGATGACAGTTCCACTGTAATGGAGGGAGGTGGGATGTACAAACACAGATCCATGATGTTCATCAAATTGAAGCAATTAAACAAGTTCAGTTCCTGAGCAGACCATTTCCAGAGTAAGTGTATATTAAATAGAAATTGCTTCGTGTCAATCACATGCAAACAGCAATTCCTAAATCCAGGGGTAGAAAGGGCCACAGGAAGTTTCCTGTTAGCAACACAGAGCTCTCAAAAAAGGTATCATTTCCTCTCTCAAGGAAAACCTAACTCCAGCTTTGTTCAACTGGCCTTTCCACTGCAGTATATTAATTCAGACAAGTTCATCTGAGTGTCACTCAGTGTCCAAGAGCAGAGAAGGAAGCAGTGGTAGTAGAAACAATGGTCTTTATCAGAACGTATTTTTAGGGTCTCACAAACACGCAAGACATCTTAGAAATATTTCCTGTTTACAGAGAGCTGTACTATCTGTGTGCAATGATACACTGCACATCCTGAGGTTAGCCAGCAATCAGAAATATATGGGAGTTAAATGAGGCTAGACTGGACAACATTCCTTGGGATACATAGCTCCCATTTGAAAATTAATCCTTCAACGGCAGGGAGTTATGAAAAGTTATCCTTAGATGGAAGTCGAGTGCAAATTTATATTAAAATATGTAAAATTTAAAATATGATGTATAACTTAGCAGATCTTTTATAAAAGCAAAAGAAACACCTCAAATGACACCTTGAAAAATTCACTGTGACAAGGTGAAATTAGAAGAACCTGTTCTCAAAAACTAAGAAACAATGTCAAGTGGTCTGGACATTTTTACAAGGAAAATGTCAAAACCTCAGTGGGGAAGAGGGACAGAAAATGCAAAACCACAAGAGCATTTAATACTTGATTCATTGAAATAGGGAAAAAAATAAGATTAATCTGTCCAAAGGAAAAACAGCATTTTTCCTTGCTCTTCTTTTGCAGCCTAAGCCCTACCATAAATTGTAACTAATTTCCTTCTAAAATACTTTGTATCTGTGCATCAAACACAACCTAAACAAGCTCCTTGGAGAAAAGTAACAAATTAATCCTCCCCACCCAAACCAGTCTGTTCCTTCTCAAATTAACAGAGGCCATGCACAACACTTCACTGCCAGGATTTATTTTAGAGGTACATGAAAAGAAAAACACATGAGTATAAAAACATTTCCAGTGATTATAACATCCAATTAAAGGTGTTTTAAGAAAAGATAAATTTCATCAGAAATTGCATCATTACAGGTCATGGAATAGTTTGAAAAGCTACCATAGGTAACAGTAGTAAACAAAAGTGCCTCTGTGTGCATAATACTGAAGAAAGAAGTGCAGAGTTCTGTGCAGCATCCTCCTTACACACCAGCAGCTCCAATCCCAGCTGCTGGGGGCATTTTCTGGGAAGTCCCGTGGTTCAAAGGATCAGTTTACAAAATGCAGCTTCTGTGTCCAGTGACAGAGGGGTCTCAGCTCCCACAAACACAAAGGATCTCGAGTGTCTGGCCCCTGCAAAGAGGCTGCATGGCTCCCTCTGAGCTGCTCCTGCCCAGCAGATGCACCCTGCTTAGAAGAAACTGGATCTTGGTCCACAGTAAATTGGCAGCTGTGGTCTGGAATTCAAAGCCCACTGCTCTTTGGGCTCTCCACAGAATCTCCTTGCATGGAGAATGGTCAGAGAGTTACACCAGTGAAACCAGAGACAGAGATCAACTCAGGAACTGCAGAAGGGACTGCAGTTCAAAGCAGGGGTTTGTCTGATGCCCTAATTGCCATGAGAAGTCACGTATCTGGAAGATTCAGTGCAAAACAAAT
Organism: Fringilla coelebs; assembly: GCF_963513975.1. Classification (NCBI taxonomy): domain Eukaryota; kingdom Metazoa; phylum Chordata; class Aves; order Passeriformes; family Fringillidae; genus Fringilla; species Fringilla coelebs. The sequence continues at coordinate 5,010,682 of NC_140046.1, read as the reverse complement.
TCTTGGGAGACCAGTATAAATGGGCAAACTGTTTCTAATATGGTTCCAAAGTGTAACAGGAATGTACAAACTGTAAACCTCAAGGCAGTGTTAATCCATGCAATGAACACAGTATCCTCTGAACCTGCCCTCACTACTCACCAAGTATTCCCAACAGCAAGCATCAAGCTGAGATACAACTAAAACCTAGAGAGGCAAAGTGCTCCTAAAGCCCACTGCAACTACCTAACCAGAAACCCATGTCAGAGCTTCAACAGGACAAAAAGACACCTGGACCTCAAAAGGTTTTATACAGTGAATGATAAAAGCAAAACAAATATCCTATCAAGCTGTTAACGTTCCATCTCAAAACAACCCTGAAAAAAATAAGGCTTTGATAAAAAGAGCAAAAAGGAATCCACTCAGTTCTGAAGCAGAATTCGAGCATGAACATCCCAACACCCCTTGCTCTTCCACCTGAACCAAACCTGCTCTTTTCCATCCCTGTGCCAGTGAGGAGTGACTGACTCAGGTCACCACACCTGGGAGGGAGCTGTGGATACAGAACATGGGAGACTCTAAGTGCTCTGTCCCAGCACTGCACCCTGAGATTCTGTGGAATGTTTCCTATCCTTTCCAAAGATCTCTATTTCCCCATCAAGAAACAAGACCCTTTCAGAAGCTAACTACCTTCCAGGTTCCTAAAGGTGCAGGAAATTTCTATTCCATCTCCACCCACAAGTGCACAGGATACAGAAAGGTCTGAGCACCTCTAGAAAAAGAGAAAGTTTTCAGACTGATTGCTATAAATTGAAGATATGTACAATTTTCAAAGATTATGCCAAATCATCAACCATGGGCTGCTCATCTATGCTAAAGCATTTCTCAACTTCTGCAATTTCCCTCAGAAGTTGTGGGATCCTGGCTCACTCCAAGCCAGGGACTGGTATAAAAATGGGTTTATTTTACATTTTTTAATGAGGGGGGTAAAGGCAATAGGCAAATTGCTTAATTCCTTTATAAAATAAGAATTTCAAAAATCAGAAATAGTGCTTTTTGATAATTGTATTTCAATTTGGAAGAATCACAAATTGAAAATCCTACAAAGAGTTCTTCAGTAAGGCATGAAGAGAAGGATCTACCAATGGAGACTTTACACACTCCAAAGATTTTGCTTTTCATGTGACCTGTTGTCACTGGTGTTTCCCAAAAGGTAATTAGCTTACATCTGAAAGTCAAATAAAATTTCAAAACAAGCTAACTAGCTGTATCTAATAAATAATTTTTAAATAACTTCATTTAAACTCAAAATTTGGAAATCAATTATTAAGTGGTTACAGCATAGTAAATATTGCATCGGAAATAAAATATCCTCTACAAAAAAAGGAACAACCCTAAAAACCTATTAAACATTGCAACTTCCTTAGGTTAAATCATTGCATCAGAAATGTCTATCACCCTAAAACATACAGCATTCTTTAAGTGCTATTTTACAGTTCTCATCCAGTGCAAGAGAGTTACTCTCCCCAGAATAAAAATAACCATTTCCACAATAAATTATCTTCTACAAGCTTCCAAAGTTTCTGAACATTCCTACCTGTCTTACTCCATCTTCTAAGAGCAAAAGCTTACAATCACTAAGACATAAAGAATCATCTGACAGCTGAACCAGGACCATTAAATGCCCGTTCTATTTTCAGAATCATCAACTGATTTTGGATTGTCAGGTTTCTGCAGCAAACTGCTCTCTTCCTCTGGCACATCCTTTTCTATTGGTGTTTGGCTAGGCTGAATCTAGGAGAAAAACAGGATAAAAACCAAATTAACAATTCAAAAGGACTGTGTTGCTCTGTATTATCCATACCATTATATAAAGATGCTGTAACAGTTACTCAGATTCTTTCAGCACATCAGCAAATTCTTTTTAGCCAGAATATATAATTTTAAAAATTCCTGCTGCTGCCACCTTCCCAAGGATTAACACAGTTATGTTCAGATGCATATGAAAACAAATGAAGTAATAAAAAAAAAAAAAATCACATCAACATTAATCAATGCTTCCTAATGTATTACCTGAAAAGGTTCACTGATGCCAACTATTGACTGCAAGTTATTGCTAAAATAACAAAGCAAAAATTCTCCTCCCATCTTGGGTATTTCTGAAGCACTCATGTAAACCTGGCAAGAATAAGAACAGGCAATGAGCAATTTCCACAGCAAAAGAAGTTTACAAAAAAGCCCTTCAGGACACCATCAAAATCAGTATTTGCTATTTATAAGCACGTTTTAAAATGTAAGCTAAAACGGATGGGGACAGAAATAACTCAGGAAACCATCTGAAAATTAAATCAGGGAGGAGAAGGAATATCCTTCACCATGTCAGCAGGCAGGCTTGGTTCAGTGACAAGGGAGAAGGGACCCAGAGTGCTTGGAAGGGAAGGGCCAAAGCCAGAGAGCAGCAGAGGGAGTGGAGCTGCCTCCTGGTGGCAACAGCAGAGCAATCCACAAGCTTGATTTGCTCCTGTCCCAAGGAGCCCAAGGAGCCACCATTCCCAATTTCAACTTCTATCTGTTCAGATAAGTATCTCTGGTTATTTAACATTTATCATAATAAGGGTTTGTTGGTTTTTGGTTGGTGGTGGGTTTTTTTTGGTTTTTTTTTTTTTTTTTTTTTGGTTTTTTTTTTTTTTTTGTTTGTTTGTTTGGTTTTTTTTGTTTTTTTTTTTTTAATCACTTTATGTAATCACTACTAGAAGGCTTTGTAGCAGACAGCAGTTTTTAAAGAGGGACCAAAACAATCAATAGGTAGAATTAGGAAGAGGGATCTGAATAATATTGTTCCCAATTAGCTTCAACTGGGAAGAGGATACAGAACTCCTGAGGGGAAGGGGATATGGAACAGACCTGCAGTGCTACTCTATGGAAAACTACATCAGAAAGAAATACAACTGACTTCTTTGCTGTTTCTGCTGGAAGAAATCTCATCATCTTCCACCCAAGCATAAGTAACATAATCCTTCACATGCCTGAAAGCCACCTGCAGAGAAAGATACAAAGTATCAGCTTCCTGATGGAAACAAAAGCCACACTACATGAAAAACAAAGCTGTGAGAAATATTTACTGTTTTACTGAAGTAATTAAAAAACTCTTAGTATCAAAACATTTTGGAGGCATGCACACATCTTCTGTTTCTGGGAGGGTGGGACTGCTCTGTTCTCTCACCCTTCCATTGATTCTTATTTTTGTTGCATCAACTCCTTTCCCCAGCCTCTGCGACATTTTACTTCAATAAACAACCAGATTATCTTAGCAGAGAATTTAGAGGGTGTGGAAGAACTGGCATGCTGTAGAGCTAAACTGCCCGCACACAGAAACTACCGGCAACCAAGGACACAACCATTTCACAGAGTTCTGCACTAGCAAGAATCAGTGCTCTAAAATCCTCCAGGACCTCCTGCAGCCACATTCCCCATCTTGGCTGAGGAGCCCTGATGAGGGAACATTACCTGGAAGAGCCCAATCCAGTCCCAAGCACTGCTGGGGAGCTCAGGCGCCGCAGAGTAGCGGATGAGAACATCGTGCTCTGCACTCCAGTCACCCTCAGGATTCAGCACGACCAGGGGATCTGTGACAAGAGGCTTCATCTACACCAAAAAACAGAGTTTAAACTCAGTCAAGCCTGTCATTCTTTCAGTTATTCTTCTCTGTCACAATTGCCACCTGTGGGACTCTTTAACTGACTGCAAATAATCTGACAGCAATTTGCTGCTTTCACTAAGATCAGAATGAAACAGAGATTATGGTTTAGAAATCAGCTGCTGTAAGGTAACACTGAGTACAACAAACTTCTTCTTGACAACATAACTGGCACAGCACCTCAAGCTTGAAAGTTCCTGTGACAGGTTTGTGATCACTGATGCCATAGCTCATGTGACTGACATAGTTATTCAGAGTAACAGAAACTGGATTCTCTTCTTCAGGTAATTCGTCTTCTTTTGAGGCAACCTCGCTGAGATTTTTCACTTTCCAAAGAATTCTATCTGTCCATGCTGGCTTTCTTTTTTTCTCACTGCAAAAATGTAAGGTAAAAAGAGAAATGAGCAGAGAAACAAGTTGCCAAAAGCTAAGAATGCTGTGCAAAATCTACTCAGATTTCAAAGACTGTGAGATACATATTAATAAAAGGAGGCAATCATATCCAAGCTTCATTTTACAGCTCCGATTAATGTGTTTTACAAGCAATGTTTCATTAATTTGAACTCCATTCAGCACAGATCATGGCTTTCTGAAAGAGGAGTAAAATGAAGGGGAGAAGGACATTTCAGTGGGTTAGTTGGCTTCATACAGGAAATGATACTTTCTCCTAAAACCCTGTAAAAACATGCATGAATTTAGACATAATACAACAACTGCCCCAGGCTCCATACAGATATTCTGAGAAATGAGGCTGTAAAAATAAGGAATATGTAGGAAAAGTCTGAATGATGCTTGAAATTATTCAAAATATTTGAGAGCAAGTTTCTTTTAACAACACAAGACAGGACAAACTCAGGTAGCATATGGTAATCACAGGTACCACAGCAATGCTTTATTTAAAATTCCTCTAAATTGTACCAGCCTGCATTTCAGGTTTGCAAGCTACTGCTGTCTCCTAACAACAGGCTTTCAAAATTCCACAATCGAGGAAGTTGTGCCTGCAACTGTACTGTACATCTAACTGTTATCTCAATGCAGAGTTTCCTTCTATACCATCTCAATTACACCAGAAGACATGAGCCCTCTGTGGTTCTCTCTGTGGTGGGAGGAAGCTTAACAGCAACTCTCTGGATGGGTGGATCACTTTAAATTGAAATGGAGAAAAGATCATACCCTATGGAAGAGGAATTAGAATGGACTGGATTGGATTATGAAAGTTAAAAGCAGGATGTGTAAGGAAAACTGTCAGTTTGAATATCAAAACCAAGGCCATTTAGTTCAATATTCAATATATTTTTGTTATACCCCTTCCTACCTTTAATAAAGTGCAAAGATTTGAAATTACTAAGGGCCCTTATCGCACTTACTGCAGAAATTCTATAAACGGACAGAAATCTTTAGGAGATGCCAGATGTCTGCTCTGCTGTGCAGGAAATACCAAAAGAACAGCTTAAGGTAAAACCCTCCCTGGTTTAGAGAAAATGGAGTATTAGATGGGAAACAAACCCTCAGAATTCACATTGCAAGAAGTATCAAAAATAAAATTCTCTGGGCTTCAGTAAAAGCAGCTTTTGCAGGGTGCTTGCCTGGAGGTCTTGATGGTCACCCCACCTGAGCAAAGTCTCTCTGGTAGCTTGAACGGCAGCAGGATGCACACAGAATGTGTAACCACACTTTTTGTTCTCTAATCAGCCAATACAGACAACCAGGCTGTGAATCATTTGTAAAATGTCCAGCTTTGGATTATTTTAACTATTTTTTTTAAGATGGATTTACTGCTGGTCTATTACATCTTGTTATATTAAATTAGGAAGCAAAATGTCTTTGGGTCCACATAAATAAACTTCCAATGTTAAGTGCAACAGCAGAGTAGATAACACTGCAGCTTTCAGACAGGTTAAGAAAATTCCTAAAGAAAATCAGCTGTCATCTGATTTTCAAATATTTCAAAAAAATCAAATCAAAAGCTCAGATGGAGCCTTGTTTTGATTCTGAAATATTAAAAAAAATCACTACAAAATTGAGAAAGTTCTCTTCTTACTTAAACCAAAATAGGGACTTCTGTTCTCTGCAAGTAAAGAAAAAGATCAGTACAAAACCCTGTTTGGACAGGAACTTATGACAAATACTTAACAAACAGACTTTAATATCACAGAAAAACTTTGGAAATTTAAGATACCCCATCTTCAACTTAAATTAATCAATAAAGACAAATATACATTAATTTTCAAATACCAGCATATCAAATGAAATGCTTAAACAGAGAAGGGAAGCAAAAATGACAGACAATCATTATTTTGCTCCTTTTTCACAACCAATGAGCACTTTTAGTAGGAAAGAACAAAATAGAAGCAGCTTAAACAAGTGCTCATTTATTTTATTTATCTGGTCTTTCCAAAAAGGCAGCTGGGTTGTTTCATTACTTCCCTCATACAATCAGTGGACCCCAGCTTCTTCAGCCAAAAATATTCATTTATTCAGATTTGATCAACCCAAGACTAACAGAACAACTCAACAGCCCCAGTAGACTCAGGAAATTCAGGTTTGCTGGTTACTGAAGGGATATTTAACCAAGCACCACATTCACTCTCATATTCCACATCTAAACTCTTTTACCTTGTGTCATAGACCTCTGAGTCAAGGTCAAATTTGTAGGTGGGCTTAAAATGCAGAGGACCCTCTTTGAATTCCTTCAGAAATGCTTCCTTCTTTTTTGCCATATTTAACTGCAGAAATAAAAATTAACTTTTAATGATTATGTTTAAAAAATCAGAGCTTAAAGGATGACTGGGAAAGCATCTTCCAAGAATTCAACATGGCAGTTAGTACAACACTGGAAAGGTAAATTTAGAAGAGCCTCTTTGTTATAGCCAGAACTCTTGACACAATCTATCTAAAAGTTTAGAGGCAATTCTACCCAAAACATCCAGAATAATGTTGTCTTAAAAAGAATTACTGGAAGGAGAGATAAAGGTGAGGAACAACTGACAAGATATGAAGTTCAAAGAAATCTCCAGTTAAACATGAGTATTGTAAATGAGTAAGAAACTACAGAAAAGCAGAAAAAGTTTGCAATTAATTGGGGCTTATGACCACCTCATGCTCCACCTTGTGACTGCTCTGAGTTTGTGTTCTTTAACAGAAATCAGAAGCTCAAGGTGTAATTTAACTACCACTTTGTGTGCATTAAAACCAAAACCAAACCCCTCAAAGAGACTGAACCAACCCACCTGGTCCTTTTCCCAGAGCAGACTGAAACGCTTGTTATTGATTGATTCTCTGACAAAGTGTATCCCATAATCTGCTATCCGGAAGTTTAGGTCTCCAAACCAGAAGAGAAGCCTTAAAACCAAACCAAGACGCATCAACAAAAGAAGATTTATATGAATCTATTAACTCAAGGGAAGAATTTGACAGAATGTTAGCCATTACACTAATTCGGTGCTCTAATCACTTTTATTACTTAATGCAAACAGCTTTAACACAAACATTAAGTAGCTATAGATAAGCTTACACAGGGACAACCAGCTGCTAAACAAAAAAAAAAAAAAAAATTGAAGTAATTGAAACAGTAAATTAAGTCCCTTGCATTCTTGCTGCTTGCTTATTACTGTCTGAATATCGACTTCTGCATCTTACATCTCTGAACATTTAACAGCAACCTAAAAGAGTTTTGGTATAAACAGGCTTTAGCTTCTAAAGCTTTCCTGCATGACATGTACAGTCTATATGCTAACAAATTAATGTAATTAGAGACTGGAAGAGAACAGTCTTGTAAAACAGACATCTGTCTTTCAGGTTATTGTTTCCTCCCAGGATTCAGGGTCAAGGCTGAAGGGACATTTAAAATAAAATGATGGATGAAAAATCCAAACTCAAAACTCTTCATTGCAAGAGTTCACCCTATAAAAGATAAAAATAACACAGAACTGAGTGAACAACTCACTCATGATCCAAGGGACTTGGAATACCCTCTCCTTCAAACTGCATTTCCAGAATTTTCTCAAAGTCATCCAGTCGCTGCTCGGTGTTCTCTATGTGAGCTGGCAAGTGGCAGTTCATGAAACAGATCGTGTGCCCAAAGAGGGACATGCGGACGCCGACTCCTCCTTTGTTCCCCTGGCATGGGAGATGAACAACAGTTCCCTGAAACTGCAGGCAGTGCCTGCAAATGGAACTAACACCACCTATAACCTTTTCATTCTTGCAATTGAGATTTAAATCAATACAATCTCTTTCTACACAACTTGTTGTGTATCAGCAAATAAGCTGAAATCTGAAATTACGGTCTGTGCTGCACATGAGGTTCAAACAAATGAGTCTGCTTGTCAGGTTATTAATTTTTAATGAAGCCACATCCTCTCTGTCCCAGCAGGGAGCCATGGAGAGGCACAGAGCAGCAGCAGTGAGCAGAGGCAGTCCTTACCCAGTAGCCAAAGAAGCCTGTGCGGGTGTAGTCGGTGTGGATGTCCCGGATGAAGGGAAGGTGCACGTGCTTCACAAAGATCAGAAGCAGCAAGCCCTGCATGCGGACTGAGGAGAGCTGGGGGATAGAAAAGAAGGAATGGTATTTCCAGGAGTTCCTTGGCTTTACTTCACAGGTGAAGAAGGCCACAGCAGGAGTCATGCAACTCCCTTGCCAAGCCTGGCCTCCATACTGTGACACAGTAAATGTAGACTCATTTCAGTGCTGTCAAAAACATATTCCTTATGAACAAATCTGATCAATTCCTCAGCTAATTAACACAGTTCCAGCATTACATTTCAATCTGAGGTCAACCTCAAAACAGGCACCTGCCCAAACCTCTTTAAAGACTTCCTCTGCCTCACCAGCCTCCTGATTCTGCCTTTAAGAATCCTGCTCATGAAGGACCAAACCCTTCACTTTTCACCTAAAAGCTTTATAACTCACACCTACAAGTCCTCCAACAGCAGCAGCATTTTCAAACTGAAGCACTCTTGAGCAGATCATTAAATATTCTAAATGCCTTCAAAAGCACAGCAGTCAATTCCAGCCATCTGCAAAAACAATGAGCTGCAAACAGCAGAAACTCCTGCTTTGCAGTGCCTGTAAAAACTGATTTACCAAACACTTAGAGAGCACATAAGACACAGGGTTTTTGTGGTTTAGGGTTTTCTTGGTTTGTGTGTGTGGAAACTGTCTAATAAAGATGTCCTTCATTGAACATTTATGGACTTTACAATGATCCTGGCATGAGACACAAAATTCATTGTGTTTTAATGATTATGATTCAATTTAAAATACAGGCATTGAAATACATTAACTGTAGTTCAATTTTATGCTGGATTAATTTAGAAAAAGACTACATTAGAATAGAACTGACTATACAACTGCTGGAGAAGCACAAAAAATTCAGCCCAAAATTTAAAACAGAATTCCTCCTTTGTCTTCTTATCTACAAAATTTAATGATTTCAGAATATATTTTAATGTTTTCATTGTCCTTGAACCCAACAAAATACCCCACAGAATACTGAAACAATGGACTGCAATTACTAATGATGCATAAATATTTTAGTAGTCAGCATTCTCCTTTCCATAATTACATTCATGAGGCACCAAGATCTTCCAGTCCTTTTATTATTTATTTGCTGTATTTCACTCTGCTGTGGCCAGTCCCCAGAGGTTTCTCAAGATCCACAGGACCTGAACACAACAAGGCACTGACCCCTCCCCTGCTGGAACCAGCACCAGTCCCACCAGCCCTTAGAGCCAAATCAAGCAAAGCCTTTGCACAGAGGGAACAGGATCCTGTGGATGGTGGAAGAATGAACTGTGACCAACTGAAGACTCTGAAAACAGACCATGTTACTGAGGGGACAGAATGTCCCAAGGATGACACCTCTCCCTCCACACCCGACCTCAACACAGGTCAGCCAAGGGGTAAGTGCTCCTCTCCTGCTCAGCCAAATTCCTGGCTAAGTCCTGGGATAACCTTTCCTTGCTGCCTGGTTTGATTTTGACCTGGCCTGACAGTTCCCCTTATTACTAGGGCTAAACAAGTCCTGCTGAAAGCCATTAGGTGGCAGCATCCATTCATTAGTGTGCTCCAAACTGCCTCTGTTCTAAATTAGAATTCAAAATCAGCCAGGCATACCAGCAGGAATTCTTTTAACTGTGTGTATACAGGGCCTGAATGTCAGCCCACGGCCAGATTTTGAATTTTTATCAGCAATGACTTAGGCCAGAGCGAACAATGTGGGTTTTTTCCTTTTTGTAATTCCCAATGGGTCCTTTGTTTTGTTTAATTACAATTAAAAGAACAGCACAACTACTGAGTCTGATTAGCATGCAGATAATGCAATCACCTCAGCAAAATCAGCCAGAAATAGTGCTTGGTTTAGAAAATCACTACAAAAGGCTTTTAATTTCTCTTTACTAGAGAAATCCAGGATATCTTCCTACGTTTATTGTTGGCATTATTAAAATAGCCAGTACTTTAGCTGCTCTTATGACCCCAAAATCTTGTCATTTAAATTCCCATATAATGTTATAGGTCTTCAACCAAAAATCAAGTCCTCACATAAAAATATACATCCATTAAAATCTTGTTTTACACATATGCAATTTACTTTCACCTGCAAACAAACTGGAAAAAGGAAAAAAAAATAAGATAAAGGAGCCTTACCAATCTTAATGAAAATCACTGCCATTGCTTGGGATATTTATAGTGCAAGACTACATTAGAAGCATCACAATACAGTTCCCCAATATTGCACAGAGCAAAAAACTTTTCTACAAACAAGAGAGAGATAAAGATATTGTGGCCACAAGAAATATGCTGTTCAGTATGAGTTGACATCACATGAAAAACAGGAAAACACAGGTGTGATGAAGAATCACCTCTAACACATGTGTACCTATGGAAGTGACAGACACCTGCAAAAACACCATCAACTTCTCTTATATGGATAATCTGAGGGGAAAAAAATGTAAGACTTTTACTTCAGTGCTGTGACACTTAGGAGTGGTATAAATAATTACCTTGATATATCCCAAAGGAGACAAGACAGTCATGAAAAAAATGCTCCATGGATCATCAAATGCCAAGTCAGACAGAAAATTTGTGATTTTTGAATTCACCTCCTGTAAGCTGAATACATCACAATTACTCACATTGCACCAGTTGGTTTGGACAGAATTCATAGGAACTTTGCAGAACACAGATCCCAGAAAATTCTCGCAGTTCAGTTTCTCATTCAAGCAGTTTAACTCACACACAGATCTAACACATCTGACACTGAGTAAAACAAATTTATAGGAGGTTTGTATACACCTGAAGATAGAGTTTAAGACAATGCCAGACTCAAGATGTATTATAAAAACCTGACTGTCAGGACTTCAGAATTTCAACATAGATTGGAAAACACAGTGACAGATTGTGCTTAACAAGCTTGCATTAATTCCCTTAAAACATGAGTTTCCAATAACTTTCATATCAAAATGAACAAGCTACCAAAAAAAAACAGCAGCCCAAACTTTTTGTGTGCTTAGAAAAAAAATATTCTGCATCTTGTCACCACACAGCAGCAGCTAACTGCTATAAATCATCTCTGTTGTAAGTTAGTCTCCTGTTAATTAGACTAAGTTAGTCTTCATCTCTGGTAGCAGTAGCGTTAAACCATCTCCCAGGCAGTGATTCACATCACACAGTCCTCCCAAAACAGACCATGCTGAGACCCAGCAGTTTTGCAATAAACTCACAAAGCAAGCTCTTTGATATCACTCACCCTATAACGTACATGTCCGTGGTGGGGCCCAGCGAGTTGAGCTGAAGTAAACTTGTGACATCAGGAGGGGGAGAAGCTGTGCCCACATTCCAGGTAACTAAATGTAGTCTAAAAACAAACAGAAACCACACAAAACCAATGCTAAAATTGAAATGTGGACAGGCATGCAACTCTAAGAACATTCTAATTTCCCCACAGATTTCTGGTTGATGAAAAGTGACAGAAGTTCTATTTGCCAGCCCCTACACCGCCACAAAAACAACCGACTGGAGGGAGCAAGACCTGAATTCTTGCCCCTTATCCTTCATCTTTTTCCCCCAGATGAGGAAAGCTTCATCCAGAGTGCGAGACACTTCCTCGTGGATCTCATCATCGGAGCTGATGTCCTCCACGCAGGCCATCAGCTGGGCCACCCTGTGCCGGAGCTGCAGGCGGCCGCTGGAGCCGGTGCTGCTGAGGCTGGCGGAGCGGCTGCGCAGGCTGGGCCCGCTCTCCACATCGGCCAGGGAGAGCCCCTGGTAGTGCTCAGCTGCATCCTCGCTGCCCAGCGATGCCATCTGCTCCCAGATACAGCTATGCCCTCAAGGACTGGCCCATTACAGTCAAGAGATTGATAAGGGTTTTCCAGATCTTGTGGAATTCAGCATTGCTTCCAGCGCAAAAGGACAAATGGAGGTGCAGCAATGCTGGAAAAAAAAAAACCTGTGGCGTTCCCACCACACTGGCTGGGCTGTTACAAAAGCTGCAATCACGTCCTACCACACACAGTGAATTGTTTTTTTCATAATAGATTTAATGTGGTTAATTCGATGAGCTCAGGGTTTAAAAGAATTTATTGTTGATTTGAATCGATCATGTGCCTGTCTGCAGGCAAGGAGAAATGTAATCTCCAGCTCCCAAAAATTCAAAGTTCTGAGCAGAACCAAGCAAAGCCACTGACTCTCAACATTCACATCACAGCAGTGTTGTTTCTTTACAACATGGTTACTGCACCACCAGAGCTTCTAAAAACAGATTCACTTTATTGTCAGTCTTGTCAGGCTTAAAAAATAATAAATCTTAGAGTTCTATAATGACCTTATAGACACTGATAATTAGTGAATCCCATCAATACACCCATTATTAAGGCTGTGTTTTTATGCCACAATCAACTGCTTGCTCAAGGTGACGTATACAGAAATGGATACAGAAAAGCTGGAAAACAACCTTGCACAATAGATTAAAATGATACATAATTTTCTTCACTAATAGTGTATCTTTGTAAGACTATTCTTAGTCACACAAAAGCTACTCCAAAACAAATTTCAAGGGGAAAAAAAAATGTAGGTAGGCTGTAGATCTAATTTTGCCACCGGATATGGCACTTGGGAACACTCTCCAGTTACTAATTTTGTAAGACAATTACCTGATTAAACAAAACTGAAACAATGTTGAAGCCATCAGTCATTACAGACAGAAATTCAATTCCTCAAGGTGCCCAGTGACCACAGCACTGACAAAAACACAGATCTCAGAAGTAGAAACAAACACTGTCCTAAATAAAAGCAACCTACTAAAGTCGTTATTTAGCATCAGCGCTGCTAATCCTCAAATGACTCAATAGCGGAGAATTTCTCAGGGTCACAGTGCTCATAATAAAGCCTTCAAAGGATTTTTAAGATATTTGATCTCTTGTCAGCTTGTTGGTTTGGCTGTTTAAATTTTCCTGTCACAGGCTGTTACCCAAATCCCACCTAAGCAGGTTCCTGTAGGGAATCGAGCCCAGGCAGGACACCGACAGAGAGTGAAGACACATTGTAAAAACACCGTAAAAGCAGAAGCTCGGTGTTTACTCAAGCTTCTTTTTCCCCACGGCAAGTGACAAGTTCTAGACAGCCGGTCCATGACAGCAGCGCAGATGCTCGTGCCCTCACAACACATTAACAGAGCTCCGGGAAGTCCCGAGCAGCCCGAAATGCCCCGTGAGCCTCCCTGAACCACTTCAGTACCGACCTTCCACACCAGAAAATCAGCTTTTCTCCTCTATTTCATATGACTACGCAACGCCGCCAATTTGTGTAATTCTGCGCTACTAAGCACACACACACACGCACACACACACAAGTTTCGCTAATTTTCGCCCATTTATGTAACCGCTCGGGGCCACTTTTCGGAGCCGCCCTCAGCCCCGCGCCTCGCGCCCCTCCGCGCCCACCACTCACCTCAACTCCTTGGTGGGAAGGCCCGCGGTCTCCATGCCCGGGGTTCTCACAGGGAAGCGCTGCCCGAAGGACGGGGAAGGGGCCGGCGGAGCCCCCGGCTCTCCCCTCACTCGGCTCGGCTCGGCCCGGCCCGGCCGCGGCCTCCGCGCCGCCCTCAGCGCTCCGCGCCCATCGGCGCGCGTGACGGGGCCGGGCACGCGCCGCGCCACGGCGCCCCCTGGCGGCCGGGAGGACCCACAGCAGCCTTAGGATGGCACCGAGACCTCCCCCACCCCAAAAAACCCCCAAAAAATCCCCAAAACAAAGGAGGCGGAGGCGAGAGGCTCTGTCTAGTATTTTATTAGATTTCGTTTCCAATATGCCTGTATTGGAAGATTTAGGAGACAAAAAAGGCACAAACTCACATTTAAAGAAACGACGAGATAATCTAACCCATTCTACAAAGTGTGTGTCGCCAAAGGAAAGAGCACGGAGAACCCGTCGGGACGCGGCGGGAGCCCAGCGGGATGAACCCAGAGGGCTGCGGGATGTGAGGGGCGAGCGGCCCTGTCAGCAAACCAGCCGGAGGCAGGCTGGGGCTCGGGGGCTGCCCCTGGAGCCCCAAACCCAGATGGGAGTGGCGATCCCAGCGCATCCAGCCCCTCCGGATGGAGCCGATCCCGCCGGGAGCCCGCAGCTCCCGGGGTTCTCGTCAAAGCTGATGGAAGATACGGCACGGGAACGCTGCGTGATCTTTGCTATGCTCACTAGCAGGAACCAAGCGTCGAGACTGAAGGGTCTTTACAGGATTTGTCTATCCAAAGGCTGAGGGATGCTTTCACTTAGGATCAAATTGGAAGGACATAAAACAAAGGGCAGGGAGCAGAGGGGGAGGATTCAGGCTGAAGGTCCTGCAGTTTCCTCCCCCTCCCTCCAAGTTTTTCCACTAATCAGGAAAGCTTTGTGTAAAAGCTCTTACTCTGAAATCAGAGGATCAAAAAAGGATTGCAATGGTGGAATGTTACAATCTGCTTCCACGGCGATTAGTGTCATCAGATGGAAAAAGCCTCTTGGATAACACAAACTGAAAGAACAAGTGTGCTATGTGTATTCTCAGGTTGCCCTCAAGTGTAAGAATCCCTCAAAACGTAACCAACAAACATGAACAGAAGTCAGTGCATAAATTCTCTGTTAAAAATACTTCAAACTGAAAGAACTCTAACTGGGGCCTACACTCCTAGAATATACACTCCAGCTATACAACATGTCATGAAACATCCTGGTCCCGAATAGCCTCAAAGATTAAAATTTAGTTTCTTTATCTATTTTACAATAAACTTGTTTTACTTCTGCCAGGTGAGATTGCTAAAACCCCTCAAACCCCACCCCAACCCCGCAGAACCGTCTGAGGTCACTGAGAAGAGCCTGCCAGAGTTACTGGTACAATTCAGAGCTTATTGCACTTAGACATGAGTAAGGCAAAATAAACTAAAAATAAAGGGATAAACTGCCCCCTCCCCAGAAACCAATGCCATCCTCTCCCTCCAGAGCATTCCCATCTTCCCTCACACTGAAAACAGCTCTGATCCCAGCACAGCCTTGTTCAGCAGGGCATGGGATCATTTCAGGATATCCTGCTTGCAGGAGTGGGAAGGGCTGGAGGAGTCAGAGTATTACAGAATGCTAAAAAGACTCCTCAAAAGTGGTGATACACCCACGACTGTTTGGCATTCAGGTTTTCATGTTAGTGCTGCCAAACACAGAAGTGGAAAATAAAGTTATTACTACTAGGGGAGGGAAAAAAAATCAAACATTGGGCCTTAGGGATAAGGAAAGAAGTAGGATTTTTTTTTTCTCATATGTATTGAAGAAAGCAGCATTTCCTTGATTCTGTTCTGCTGAGTTGATTGTCTAAAGCTGATATCAACATAAGGATAGTTACAGTAAATATTTGAGTTCATTAAATAATGAGAGCTCTTTACACTAACAGCATCCTCTATGATTTATAATAACCAACAGATATCCTAGCAAACTGCAGGACTTTACAAGTAGTTTTTCTTACAGCACAAAAGGAGCTATTTTAGTCAGTCTTGCAATGGGAAGAATATTATTGCTGAGCAGAACCACCGCCCCAGGCACCGGGATGCAACCAGGTGCCAACATCTCTCTTGCACACCAGCCTTTGCAACATCCCAATTTGTCCAGGGAGAATCACATTGTTATTATTAGTCAAAACCATTCCAGCTTTGTAAGTTATGGGAAGTAATAATTAATAAAGAACCAGGAAGTTGCAACATGTGTCAAGAAAGATTCTGTAAGACTGACGTGCACAGCTGGAGGACAACAGAGCTACATGGGCTGGAGACCCCAAATGGAAACTCAACAGGGAAGTGCTGAATGCCCCAGCACAGGGCCTGACTGCAGCTTCTGGGCAGTCTTTAATTCATGTTTGTTAAGACAGAACAAAGTAATGCCCTGCAGAAGCCACAAATCCCAACTCACCACAAACCAAGAACTCTCTGGCTGCTCCTCATGTTGTACTCAGGTTACCTGCCATTAAATATCTCCCTCTGGGAGCAAGGGTGAGAGCAGAACATTTCATGGAAGAGTTTTGCACTTTTAAATATGGACTATTTCCCTCTCCAAACAGACATTCAAAGAACAGTGAAGGGCTGGGCAGAAACAAAGGTGGCAGTTTATCCCACTTGGGAAAAAAAAAAAAAAAAAACAAAACCAAAACCAGAACAAAAAAATTCTAAGTCACCACATCACAAGACTATTTGAGCTAAAAATGTCACTTGGAAATCAAACAGGGCCACATGGAAATTGGTCTGAACACAATGAAAAAAAGAGGAGGGAGGAGTTGTAAATACAGATCTCTAAGTCACACGGCCCCAAGGAGGAGGAACCTCCTTGGGATGCACGTGCTAACATTGGAGTGCTTAGTACCAGACTGTCTATTTGCTCACAATATTAAGGGGCATCTAGAATTAGCTATGGGAGGTTTAAAATCGCCTGCCAGCTGGACAGAGAAAGGCTTGATCCAGAGATGGTCCATCAGTCAAGGGTGTGCATTCCCTGGGCCTTCCTGATGACTGTCTTGCAAACTGAAACAAAGAGACAACAGGGAAATGTTTCAGGATGGCTCTGGGAGAGCAGTGTGCCAAGGGAAGTGGCAGACAACCTTGAGAGAGCAAATGTGAGTCAGGCTGTCTCCAGGCAGACAATGCACGGTTACACTGCAGCGCTGATCCACAGGACATGAGAGAGAGGAAAATCAAGTGGCTGAAGCTGCATTCAAAAATCAAAATATTTCTATCAGAGACACTCCCTCACCTCATGTTCCCCACTAACCACCAAGCAACCAGCAGATAACAGAGGGCAAACAGAATAAATAGTGAGTACTCCAGGAGGATGTGGTTCTGCCCCACCCCATTCCTTCCAAGGATAACTAGGATGGCATTTTACTGCCCTAACAACCTTTCTTCCCAACATAAATGGACAATCCCTTCTTTCTCCTTGCTTTCTTACCTGTCTAATACTATACAATACAATTGTATATATTGTATATTTTTGCAGTGTCTAAGAAAAATTTGGCAAAACCAGCCCTCAAACTGATGACATATTTAACAGAATAGAAAGAAAACAAGTCAAAAGCTTTAAAATGGTCATTGCTGCTTCTCCTGCAATGCCCAAGTGTTACTCCAAGCCTTGGCCCATTAGTAAATACTACTTACTAGCAATAGAAAAAATAAATTCTTCACAAAATGTTTGGAATGCTCAATTTCCAACTGTATTCTAAGCATTTCCATGTCTAACTCTTTTTGAGACTGACAAAAGTTTCCCTGCAAGTCATGGAAAGTAACATATGCATTACAGAAATAATAGCAGTAAACTACAGAATATTCTAACACATTTTTCTTACACTTTTCACTCAGACTTTTCTTTAGAATAGTTCTGAAATGAGGCAGTAAACCTCGCTCATCAACCTGTCAGTGAAATGGCTTCACTATAAAAACAATCAATAGCACAGATTTGCCTGTCAGAAGCTATGAACAGGATCATTCCTCACACAAATGTTGGGGGTTTTAAACCAAATAGAGCAATACAGATTTTTGTCAAATCTCTTTTGATACCTACAGTGCACAAGGAAGGAGTCATATTAGTCATCTGCAGCCGACATTCCTTTCACTGGATCTTTTTCTCTCATCTGAAATAGGAAAGAAATGTTCAAGTAATGATTCTCACCTGTGTTATCTCAAAATTGATCAGTATGGAACACCTCCTGTGTGTAAGACATTGATTATATCTCAGCACCTCAAATCAGTGATTGTGAAATGCACATGCAGGCATCACTTCTGGTTAAGCTGTGGGTTGGCAGCAGATTTGGAACCATTATCCAAAGGGCAAGAGTGTACATGAAACTGTAATGAAATATCCTGAGGCTTGAAGGGAGAGAAGGGTGCAGGGCAGGACACAAGCCACAGAACAAGGTTCTCATTATTACCAAACTTGTGTTTCTCAAAGTAAGAAGGCTGTTACATACCCCCACTACCTGCTTATGGTACTTAGAGCTATAAAAACCTTTTACTCAACAGGTTTCTGGCAACTAATGAGGATAAAATCGACCATTCAGCTTTGAGTAAAAGCAAACAGAAGATATTGAGGCAGTAAATGAATCATTGCCACTCAGCCCCTCATTACCTGTGGTTCAATACATTTACTGGCTCAACAACAAACAGAAGGAGAATTCCATAATGATCAGGAGGAGATGCCAGCACGATGGACTCATGGCCAATCATTCAAAGCACACACAGCATGACCTAAATAGCAGGAGCACAATTCACACCATGCCCTGACAATGCAGCAGCCTTTCCTCTCTGCTGTGCTGGAGAGAAGCAGTTTTCTCACACAACCCACACCTGCCCTGCTTTGCCACTGACCTCATCCAGCTGTCTCTTGGTCTCCTCCTCCATCCTACGGATGTCCTCCATAGTCAGATCAACCCACTTATCAAGCCAGCAAAAGAGCTGCCGGTGGAAGTTTGTGAAGAGCCTCTTTTCTTGCTGCAAAAGGAGGAATAAAACACAAACCAGCTTAGTCACAGGGCAATTACCATGGAGCTCACAGCACTGGAACAATTTTCAGGGATGTGTAGAATCAGCTCCCTCGCCCACCTTTCCATCTAGCTGCCACAATTGGAAACTGGAGATAGCTAATTTTTATTCTTTTATCAGAATATCTAATCTAGAGCCTTGAATCCCCAGAGAAATGCCTTTTTTTTTCCCTCCAAACCTAGACAGCAGTCTGCACACTACACTGAAAGAATTACTGAATTTCCTTTGATTTGACAGTATTGTTCTGACTGAATAAAGTGCTCCAAGCTGGGTTTACTTAGAGCATGAAAGTTGGTCTGGAAGTGCAGAAAAAAGGAGAAACGGGTATTTTTTAAATTCTTAACTTGCTAAAAACTAGAATTTAGGAAATGTAAAGGGCTGACATGCACCTATCTTTTTTTTTTCTTTTGAAGTGACCTAAAAAAATGCCTAAACTTGTTTTTCAAAGCTAAAAACCTTTCAGCAGAGGTAACTAATGTGCACAAACTACTCCAGGTTTGGAGCAATTTATTTCCATTTTATAAGAGATAAGCTAGGCAAAATCATTATATTAGACAGGGATATATAATGCCTCTTGGAAAGACCTCATTAAGGAAGGACACTTCAGTTTTACCAATTATGGTTTCATATCTCATCAAAAGCAGCTTGAATACTTTGATGCAAGCCTGTAGATACTCATAAATAGAAAGGGATTGAAGACACTGCATTATTCAAGACTTTTGTTAGAGGTATTTGAAACCCTGCAGCACCATGGTCATTCCCCCTTGGAGCTGCCTTGATTGTATCAGCAGAGAATTGCTTTTGCAGAAGCAGCTCTGTGGTTTATCAATATTAACCACTGAGAAGTCTCTGTGATCTGAAGGCACAGGAGTTTTATGAACACAGCACTGCCTGGAAAACCACACACAACCATTCCCTGTGCAGCATCCTGCTGCAGCTCATGGGTTATAGACTCTGCCACAAAAAGCTCTTTTCAAGATACCATTTAAGTTTTAATTTAATAAAGTTTCTCACCATCTGCTTATTTTTCAACACAGTTTTTCCAAGCAGCAGACCAGGAGAGGAAAATGTGACCAGAACTCCAGGACTTGTCAGAAAGATCCTTAGCAGCAAATTGAACCCAGCTTAAACTGAGTGCAGAATTTCAGGCAGAGGCATTGCCTGTACAGCAGGTGGGTGATGAAATGAGCCCCATTCCCACATCTCTCCCCATCCCAGAACTTACCTTCTGTATAAAGTTCTCCACTTTATTTTGCAGACCCCACCACTTGAACTTGACTGTTACCAGCTTGTAAGCACACATGTATGGACAATCTGACTGCTTCCCCAGGTCCTTCTGCAAAGACACAAAGATATCCACATTAAGCCTCTAGCCAAGTATCTCCAGGAAAGCAGCTCCTTCAGTCCTAACTGTGAAGTCTGCCCACAATTCCCCACAATCCTCTTGCATTGTTACACCTTTCTTATATTTTATTGACAAGTTTTGTCACACCTTTGCTCACCCTTTTTCAAGGCATGATGAAACTAGACCCTGGTTTCCTTCACAGGTGGCTTTCCCTCCATTCTGAGAACAGACTATTCCTTCCTCTCCTCTGTTGTCCACTCTTTCTTCCATTAAAATTATGTCTTTCAGCATCTTCACTGTTATACCACGGCTACTTTGCTTCCTTAAAATTCTCTTGATAAAGTCCCTACCTAAAACATTTTGGAATTAGATTTATATCATCTGAGTCACGATTATAAAGTCTTAAAAAAAACTCTATAAGGTTTCCTATTTCCCATCACAGGAGCCATAACCACTCTCCCCAAATGAATCACATCAACCTCAGCTTCTGCCACCTAGGAATCAGACCTGCACACCAGTAGCTTCCTAAATCCCACCCAGGGTCCCTTCTAAAGACTGGTATTATATCTGCACTTGCAATGTCTTCAGATTCCAAGGATTTCAGTGAAAGGTTAAACACTGCTGGTCACTACTCAGCTATCTCATACTTGAATTCTCTTGGGTGAACCCTTGGGCTGAGCACCAGACAGCTCTAGAGATTTCCTGGAAGTCATTCTCTTTGTACCAAGCTCTTTCATTTCTTTTAAAATCAGAACAGATTCAGGACTGAGTTTTGTATTTCCTTCTGCAGAAGGGATTCTAGTGTTTCCCAGTGTATCTTTGGCTCCAAACCCCAGTATCTGTCCTAATACAGTTCCTGAACTCATCAATACAAACCTTCCAGTTGGGACCCAGAGGCCCACGTCCAGTCTTGACAGATTTAAACCTTGCTGGATCTTCTTCTGCCTTGTAATCCTATTGGACAGACACAAAGATTAAACACAAATTATCCTACTGTTTCCCAGCTGTTCTTTCACACAAAGGATTTCTTTCCCTGGCCCAAGACTAACCTCTGCCTTATCAAGAGCTACTGTTTTCAGACCTCAACATTAGGTCAGACACTCTCCAAGGAAATGTATCTCCCCACTGTGCTGTGTCCTAGACCTATGAAGAAGTGGTAACAAACTGAGATGACCTTTGTAAGGCTATCAGAAGTTCTGTAGGATATGTTTCCTGTAACCACTTGTTCTCTGGGAGCTAAACACTGCTGTTACACAAAGCAGCTGTGCTATCTAGGATTTTTCACAGCACTGTATCAGTGTGACGCTCACATGCTGCTCACTAGAAGAAAAGTACAGTCAGACTCACAGTACTACCATGAAAATGGTATCAAATACTGTTTGAAAGTCAGGAAATTCAACCATTCCATTTTTATACAGTTGACTTTTCTTCCCAGTAAAGAAACACCCCTTTCTTTCTCACAGTAACTGGAGTATTGGCTACATCATTTCCAGATACACTTGTGAAGCCATGGGTCAGTATCAAAAAGAGGGAAGTTTAGGAGAGATCCTGTGTGGAAAGGGGAGTGCCATTTCCTGCTATTCAAACACTTCATTCAGCTGCACTGCTGGAGAAATACTGTTACATGCACAGGCAACACATTTTACAGGCAGTGCTGACAGTTTTTAAAAGCTTTTCCTCTGGCTTCCTCCACTTGTCCTGCTGGCTGTGACCACCCCTGGAAGCACAGTTTGTCCATGATCCCCCCTTTTAGCACGAGGCCTCCCCCCCAGGGAGCTGTTACCCACCTACCATACCTTGGGGAGTACTTGGCTCCGATCAGCAATGTCTATATAAATGGCTTCTACACTCTTCCATACCTCTGGCTCCAGTTTATGCACCTGCAGGGAAAAAACATCACCCAAGGAGCTGCTACAGTGACAAAACACTCCCAGCCTAAGAAAATATAAGGCCAGATGGAAATGCAGACACCCAGTGCTCCCCTTCCCACCCACAGAGAGGCAAACACACAGTGGGACAGTTTCCAAAGAAGCAAAGGTGTTCACACAGAACAAGGGTTTGGGGGTCAGTTTTATTCAGTTCATGTGAGAAGCCAAGAGAAGGGAGTCTGCCTTGGTAGTGAGACAAACATTTGAAATGCAGGAACACAGTGAATAGACAGCTCCACACAGCACTTCTCTAACCCAGCACAGAAAGCAGCACTGTGACATTAAAGAGATGAGTAAAACACATGACACAAGTACTCACATTCTCTTGTGTTCCAAGATCTGATTTATGCCAGGTTTCAATTTTGATCAGGAAGTCATCCTTCATATACTCATTCTGTCATCAAAATAAAGCTTCTTGTTATTCTAGGATATATAATTATATAAGACAAATATATAATTTGTCTTCTTTTTACCCAGATAAGCATTAGGAGAGTCAAAGAACTAAATCAAAGAATGAACTTTCCATTTGACTGGGCTCCAACTTAGGGAATTTCAGAATTATTTGTAACCAGATCATCACTTTCAGCAAAATTGATTGATCATTAATTACTTAGGATTAAATAAACCACAAGCTGTTCACAAAAAAACCACCATAAATTCTATTGTTTTAGTGAAACATTTGGAGTTTATAAACAGCTTTTTCTTGAAAGGACAATATCTGCCACTCTATTTAGAGTTTAGAAGGGGTAACATAAGTTAGCTAGGCAGAAACTGTCTTTCCACAGAGATTATTGATGTAGCACTGAGTACATATTTTGATGCAACTCTTCAAATTAATAACAATATTAAACTGATGTGCTGAGAGCTTTTGACACTGTAAAGGAAGGGACAAGAAGCACAGTTCTGCCAAGTAAGCAAAAAACTTTCCATTTCTCACTATTACTGTGAGTAGCAAAGGACTCCCAAAGGTAACCCTATCCTGCCTCAGGGGAGCAGAAACAAAAGCACAAGCCAGTGAAACACTCAGCATGTAGAAAGGAAATATCAAATTCAGAAGAGATGAATCAAGGGGACAGCATGGTTTTTACTCAGTTTACCCAAGCAAGGGCTTGTTCCCATTTGTAGAGCTGAGCTTTGCTGAGCACAGACAGATCTCTGCCCATGGTCACATGGATATACCACCCTTGGTAAGGGCAGTTAATCTATGTGATCTTACAGTGATAAAAGCTAAAGTGCCTTTAGCTCAGGTTAAAGAGCTTCTTCTACCCAGAACACTTCATTTCAGTCATTATTCCACAGATTATCAGTAAAAGCAATACTTACTGTAATAACTGGTCCAAGAAATCAACACATGGAAAGAAAGAGACACAGTACTTTAGTGAGGAAAGACTGTACAGCAACCACTGCCCTCCTCCCACTCTCAGCCAAACAGGGACAGCTCCAGCTTCCCAGGTACCTCTGGGGGAAAGGACATGGAAGTTGATAAAATCCAGCTAACTTCACCCCCTTCTCCTCTGGAAATTCTCAAGACTCAGAGAAACCCAGAGGAGCAGCAATTAATTATGCACTGCCACTTGTGCTCCCTGGCCTGCTGCCAGCTGGATGAGAAGATGGAATGAGTATGTTCAGCTGACAGCATTTTACCAATCCTTTCTCAGCTTGCAGATAAGGAGCCTCTCCATAGTTCCAAAGGAAACCCATGCTGGATTTCAGGCCAGAGCAGCCATGCCTGGAGTAACCAGACCCTCTGCATCTCTGCTGCTCGTGGTAACTGAGCTCCCTGGACACCGAGGCTCAATTATTCAACACAGAAAAGCAATTAAAGATCCTGTAACAGTCAGCATCTGCTCTACCTGAGCAATTCTACTCGAGCAGAAGGAAGTCTGAAGCTGCAGGTGAAGTTCTCTGGCCTGTTCTGAAGTCTAACATCAGGGCTTGATTAAGGAGCAATTTGGTTTTGAAGGTATTGTAACAATTTCTGGGTTTCCAACCCAGCAGCCTGCAGACAGTTACCATCCCAAATCACCTATCATGCACATCCAGCTGCCTTAATTACCCACTGCTGGGCTTGGACTGTTCTAAACCACTAACATGTGAAAATTGCTTTTTACAGCAATTTTACAGAAAGCCAATTATTTAGACTGGCATGTTGGGCTGGAGGGAGAGAACAAGAAAGCAGAGCTGAGGCTAATTTTTCAAAGGCTGAACTTCATCTCAAAGAACATTTAATTATTTCTGCAAGAAGGAAGTGGGGTTTCTTTCTGGCTAGTCCAACAAAATACAGAATAAACCAGCAATAATTATAAACCAGGGCCTTCCCACTTTGCCATGACTGTGTGCTGTGACTATGCAGCTGCCCCAAAACAGGTTCCTCCATCTCCTTAACTTCTTCCCTGTGGGGAAGACTCCTCATTTGTAAAGAAACAAATTAATCTCTTCAGAAATGTCCACTGAAACTTCAGTGCTCAGCTTGCTACAAATTAGGACCTGCTTCTTGAGGCATTCCAGCAGCAACTCCTACATGTTTCAACTGCAGTTATAACTCCTCAGTTTCTTGACATTTGGCCACAGGCCATGGTTACACTCAGAGTGGAACACACATCAAATTGCTTTTCTAAAAACATTTAAGCAACATTAATATTTAAGTCAGACTGCAGAGAAGAACACTGTTCCCCTTGGCACCAGCCCACAGGTACAACTATTAGACAATCCTCACTTCATTTCTACTGCAGAAGTTGTGAAACCATACAATATCAACAACCCCACAGTTTATACTCTCAAAGGAACTAAGCAAGGCTTCCATTCAAAGTACATAAAAACAACATATTACAGCACAAGGAAGTGCACAGTACTGCAGAAAGTTATAAACTAGGCATTTAAATTCCCTCAATCTCCAGTATACTTTGATAATGGCCCATAATATGTATATTAATTGAGCTTCTCAGAGGAGATATAGGGAAATGGAAGAAGGATGCAGTCATATAATTAAAAAAAATACCACAAGGCACAATTAAGTAAAAGCACTGCTTTATTCCAGTTTGGAAGGCTCTATGAGCAAGCAAGCTGTGCTCCAGAGACAGCACAGCAACACCACCTTGGACAGGAGGGCACAGGCAGAATCACCAGCAGCTCCTACACTCAGGTTTGGCTCTTACTGGGTCCCTGGCTCTTAAATTTCAGATTCTAGTGAGAGGGCTGAAAGCCTGGCTGCTCTAAGCCAGCACAGCAATTTCTGCTGCCCAAGGATTCACAGCAGGGCATCCAAGTCTCCCCACACCCAACCAAAACACGGAGTGCATCCAAAGGAAAATGGTCAAAAAAGGCAGCCCCACAATGCATCCATGGGCTCCCACATCCATGGGATCTCTCCCACATCCATGAGCCCTCTCATCCACGGGCTCCCAAACCCAGGGGTTCTCCCCTCCTGCCCAATCCCAGCCAAAGGAAGGTTTCAGTAACTTTTTCAAGCTCTCTTGCTTCATGTCAGGCTGGCAGATTCTCTAAACAGATTTATCAGCCTCCGCATCAAAACTGCCTTCTGCTCCAACCCCCTCAATAAAGCACTTTTTACCTCATGTTATGATGCTGTTTATTACAGTTGGGGGGTGGTTTTTTTTTTTGGCTTTGTTATCATTACTAGCATATTAAAATCTGAAATATCTTTGATTGTGTTGAAAAGTCTTGTACTTGATTTTAGTAAACCATTCTTCAATGGAATTTTATTAGTGTGTAACTGCTGAAGGATAAACAGCTTAAGAATAACAAAAGAAGTAACTCCATACCTTTGTTTCAGAAACTGGTGGAGAAGGAAAAGAGGAGGTGGAGGATACAGCCAGGCATTTAAATCAGCTCAGTGGGCTTAACATGGAAATAAACTAGACATTTACTAACTAATTTAAGTAACATGAAGCAAGAAAACTGCATAAAGTTTAGAAAGCTTGTGAACAACTTTGTTTCCACATCTTCTGTGAGACATTAAAAATTTATTCTAAAGTTAATGGCAGTATCTGAATTTTGTATTTGAAATATCCATTCCGCCAGACTGCTGCATGTAATTTCACAGACTGAAGTAACACTATCCTCTCCCACTGCAGAGCTTTTTCTTTCTTTTAAAACACTTCATCTAAAATTTACTTAAGTAAATTGTCAAAAAAGGGGGGTTTTATATATTGAGTTTCAAGAACAGTTTGAATTTTTAAGTGTTTCGTTCCCATAGCAACTGTACCACTACCAACTAGCAGCAAATGTATCCTTCAGAGATACAAACAGCACAAAATGCTGCCAAAAACACTACACCAAGTTTGGAGGCAAAGTCAAATTTTCAGTTTACAGCAGCGAACACCAGAGGAGCTGTAGTGGTTAAACACTATGGCTGGTAACTTCAGTAAGTAAATACTAACCACTCCTGTAGAAAATAGATTTGACATTATTCCAGCACTTTACACAGCTCCCAGAGCCTCAGCCCTGCCTTTACAGATGGATTCACTTCAACTGCAGCATCCTCTGTTCAACCCTCACTGACCTCAGATCCTGCAAGTGAGCAAATACCCATCACTCAACACTTGTTCCCTTCACCTGCACCAAGCAAGAGGCACCTGAGATCTGCCCTGTTCCCCTCTTGCATCTTCCACTTTTCCCCACCTGGCTATGTTGCACTTGAGCACATAAAATCACCCCTCATGGATTTATTTCATCTGTGTTGCACAGCTATTCCTTTAGGCAGACTAACAGATATCTCTTGGTCTGTTCTTTCTCTCTCACAGAGGAAGGTCGTTCATGAGCAGCACATTAGACAAGGGCAGTTCTTTTAACTCCTCACTGTATTTTGCTTTTCCTGACCACACAAAGAGCTCAGAGAACAGAAATACAAGATTTGAGAGCTGGAACAGCTTCTCTACTGATTGCATCTTTCCTTATACCCTCCCCTATCTTTTTTACCCCTGCCCCCAGAAAACAAAAAGGGAGAATCCAGAGTCCTTCCTCAGGCACTCACCAGTTCTGCAGTAGGGATAGGCATTCCATGCTTTTTCATGGATATTCAGAGCTCCTTCAGGGGCCAGCATTCTCACAAATGTTGGCACTTTGCTGCAGAATTTGGGAATAGGAAGAAAGGCATTGATAAGGACTACATGGAATGAGAACTGAGACAGGCAGGACTTCATCTGGAATGCAAACACTAGAGGATTTGCACAGCTCTGGAATTGGTAGGACTCTCCCTAGCCCCATTATGATGTTTTCCAGAAATGCTAAATCAGACACATTAATATAAATCTTCTTTACATAATGAAAGATAAAACAAATAAAAAAAAGAAGCTGAAAGCAGGTTGAAATCTAGGAGATGTTTTTTTCTTTAGCCAAATTCAGGTATGAAAATACTGGGTGGCAGGATCAGACTTGCTTTGAAAAGCTCAAAGCCAGATTTTCTTGGGACAACAGCCACGTTTCCAGGGGAGGGTGGATGTCCCAGTGATGCTCACTACCAGGTGCTGTTATGCTCCTGCCTTCTGCACCTTTTAGCCTTTACATAATCTGTGATTTACAGCTGCTGCAACCCCTCTGGTTCCTCTTGCCCAACTCTGGGAATGAATTGGTTCCCATACCTCTGTAGGTGGTAGATCTTGTGTGTGTACTGCCCACGCTCTCCATCCCTCTCGTAGGGTTCGTTCACCAGGACTTCCACTCCTTCACCTCCACCAGTTTCATTTTTACTGGCTTCTGCCACAGAATACAGCTGCCCCACTTGATACTGGAGAAGTTAAAGACACATTATTACCATGGCTATAATTCAGCTGAAGTAATAACTTTGCCAGAAGAAGCCAAGGACAAATTTATTACCCGGGGAGAGGGCAGAGAAAAGGACATCCACTTGTATGGGCAGATAAGCAGCTCATTTAATTTCATTTGAGATAGAAAGCTTGAGTGGTAGTTAGGAGGAAAGCACTGCCAGTAAAACACTTACCTTTAACCCTTCAATGTCAAGCTCCAAACCAACACAGAATCAGGAGAAAGCAGGAAAGATGAAAGGAGCATCAGAAAGTAAGAAAACACAGATGACCTCAGGGATACTGTAGCAAAATCCATTGGGTTTCACTCTTTTTGAGTGACACACAGCTGTCCCCACAAAATTGAGACTAAGGCACTGCCAGTCCTGAATCAATAAGCACACAGTGCTGCATCCAGAAGAGTGCCAAAGAAATTCACATCAAGCTTTTTCACAAAATGCAGGGTAAGGGGGAAGGGAGTGAAAAACTTCATAAGGCAGACAGAAGATAAAGGATACTTTCACCATCTGATTTAAATGCTCCAAGAAACAAACTTGGACTGTGCACAGCTTAGGAGCCCCAAGGGTCAAACATGAGCATCCCCTACATGTAGTTCAAACAACTGAGTATGAAGCCTGAAGTAAAGAGGGTATTTTCATTCTGAAAACTTTATCTAATGAAATAACTAAGCCAGTGTCCCAAATGACCAGTTGATCTATGCTGCCACTGCTCCCACTCTTATTTTTCCTATTATCTTTGATTTGGATTGTGTTGTTTTTCCTCTGTATCACACTTCCTCTTAGCCACAAGTGTAAACCACTCCCAGGGAGAGCACAGGATTTCAACATATAGTAAAATTCTTACCCTAAAATCATTTCTCAGAGTCTTACAGACATTCACTTGGCAGCATTATTTCCCAGAAATCACTTCAAGTACTCGATACTACACAATTTCTTTCATAAGAGGCATTCACAAATGTTTCCCAGGGCAGAACAGAGGAAAAACCAAAAATAAACAAATGAGAACATTCTCCTCTGCAGCAGATATAAAGATTAATACACTCTTGCCTCTTGTAGCTGAAAAGGGGGATGTAGAGCTCAAAAGAAACATGATCAAATGAAGAAAATTCACACAGGTCTCTCTGAGGCAAAGTTAGATGAGCAAAGTTTGAGGATGAAGAAGCTAAACCACTGACTTAAAAGGAAGAGTTCTAACTTAGCAGAGTTAAGTCTTCAGAACTCTTAAGTGAGCAAAACAGCAACTGTTGCCAAAGGCAACAGTACAGGGATGCAATCTGAAAGGGTAAACCACAAAGTGTTTGGCACCAGAAGTGCAATGATTAAAAAAAAAAAAAAATCAACCACCAAAACCTCCTAAAAATTCCATAACATAACTACAAAGCAATGCAACACTGTTCAGGCCATCTTCCTTTTCCACAGCATAAGGCCCTGCCTCAGAAACAGGAATAGCACTTCTGAAAGGCAGCCTGGAAAAGTGGAATACTGCTCAGAGCTGAGAACCCAGAAATACTTCACTGGGCTGGAACATCTTCTGCAAGGAAGGAAGATTTCCACAGTCGTTAAATTTTGTTGTCACAGCATCCAAAATAACAACAGTACCCAAAGCTCTCTGGTATTTTGTGCCATCTGGTGCCAACAAAGGCCTGCTGGAAAAATAGATGGAAGCCAGAGTAACAAGGCTAGGTGTCCTGGCCTCAGCTCATGTGGGGCAGAACAAAAATCAGACCATTTCCAAGCTAAGAGCAGCAGCTCTGCTGGATCTTTCCAGAAGGTCCTGGCCCAGGTTACATGAGCAGCCCTCACTTGGCTGGACAGTTCCTGCACTGTCACAGCAGGTTGGGTTTCAGTCTGCATTTTGGGCTGCAATACAAGTCTCTGACTTCTGACATTTCATACACCACACTGCTTTCCTTATGACTCCCTACATATGACCCACACAAAGCAGAACACTCACCTCCCTCCAGAAGAGCAAAACATGAGAGTTGTGAAACCTTAGAAGCAAAGTTGCTTTAGCAGAGTAAGAGCCACACAAATACTCATAGAACAGAGTTTATTATGAGTTTGGTAAGTACAGGATTACAGGGGAGGACTGAATGGCTTTGCAGCAAGTCCCAGGACAGAGTTCCAGGAGCACAAACTAATTCCTCTTAGTAACAGCCTCTTATTCATTCCTTCTCCCTTTCAAATACTTGGGTCAAAGTTCAGACACTAAGAAGATAAACCCTTTGGTTTAACATCTTCACCATTTAAACTTCCCTGTTATTTCTGAGCCTTTAATCACATTGATAAGAGAGGAAAAGGCCCAAATAAAGCTGTCCCAATGAGCAAATCCCACATCATTCTCCCTGCAAAGGCGAACAGAGAGAAAGATTTTGACTCTAGGAATCTGGACTCCAAACAGACCTGAGAGCATCAAAAAACTCCTCTTCTGCAGGAAGTCACCCCTCTTGCTCCGTGCCAAACACCTCTTATACAGCTAAGAGAATATCTTCATTGCACCAGATTTCCTCCAGCAGGCCTGATCTCAACACAACCATCTTCAAGAGCAGTTGTTTTCCTAAAAGCTGCTTTGAATGCAATTATTAAGATTCCTGTGTGTTTGGCAAGCTCCTTGCCATGTGAAAAGGAACAAAGAGGCAGCACAGAATGTGTACACACAGCTCTAATCCATACCAGCATTTCAGTGGCAGCTGGCAGAGACACCCACACGAGTCCACGCTCCCCAAGCTGGCACCTGACGCTGGTCAGGCAATGGGAGCAAAGCCTGGCACCCAACACTCAACAAGGAGATTCCCTTTGCTCCCCACAGTGGGACAGGGGAGAAACCAACACAGCAGTGCAGCTTGCAGCCTGCACTTGAGCAGGACTGTGTTTTGGCAGGGTTTCCATGTAGAAGACAGACTGCTACAGTCTAACTCCTACATGCCAGCTCTCGAGTTTTAGTCATCGCCAGGGCTTCTCTTGCACTGTTTGGTTCCCAGCTTGGCTAAGCAGCACTGAGCTCTGTGTTGATTAAGTCACAGCTCCCCAATGCCTTCCTGATCACCAGTTTTCTCTTGAATTCCATTCTTGAATTCCATTCTTGAGATCCATTTGCTAAGGGTGGAGACTGAACACCGAATCCCTGGTATATCACAGAACCTCACAAAAGACTCCCTCAACCCTTTCATGATGTCTCAAAGTGACAATTAATTTCATTTCCTATCTTACATCAGACTTTTGCCAACAATTTGCACATAGAAGGTGTGAACTTTTAAGCCTTTTGAGCAAAAATCAGGCATATACAAATGAAATAAGAAGTCCTCCTGCTAGCCAGAGATGCTTCATGAGCAGCTACACAGTCAGAAGCAATAACAAGTCTCCAGAGCCCTACTTAAGAGTTTTGTACACAAGGAAATCCTTGAAAGCAATGAAGGTTTAACAGCTGGTTTGTAGAACAGACAGCAGTGCAGTGACCAAGTGATGCACAGATGTGTCAGCATCTATGCACACAGGAAGGGGGATGAGGCAATAAACACAGCAGCAGTCATCCTCTGAGTCAACACTGGAAATAACCTTTTTTCTTAAGCACACCCAGCTACACAGGCAAAACCAAGTGAACTTTAGAACCCTCTTTGCTCAGGGAACTGGCTCCTGAAATCTGGCCTATGACAGGAAAAACACCACAGCTTGGAAAGGGACATCACTCATGGGACACGATGACAATGTGCATGTCTGGGGAGAAACTTGATTTGGTCAGGTTGGGGGTTTCTCCACAAGGCAAGCACTGGACCCAGAGCAGAGCAATACATGTCCTGAAACAGATAATCCCAGGGCACCCACACAAGGAGTTTGCCAGAGACTGACAGGTTTATCTGCAGCCCAAACCCTCAGTTTTCCACTCAGGCAGTTTAGACACAAGGCTCTGAACAGCCAGGGAGGGACAAGAGCACAGCCAGGGATTCGCTTTAACTGGATGAAGGCTAATCCCAGTATCAGAGAACTTAGGAAAACCCTCTGTTGGGTTCCATCCAGTCTAACCCCCTCAAAGAAACAATCTGTATGCTGATGCTTTGACTTTCTATTTACACAGCTTGAAGCCAAGGAGCCATATCACTACAAGGCAGGGTTCCTGTTACTCAGGGAGAGTCCTTTCTGTCCATCGAGCTCTAGCAACCTGCCATTTGCCCACAGCTTTCTCAACCTGCAAGTTTGCATCCTTTGCTTCCTTGATAAAGCTGATCATGTTACTCCTTCCTTTGTCAAGCACTTGCTCTTGTGAGTGGTGCTCGGGCACAATAAAAGACCCAAACTTCCCTATCTCATACTTCAGTCTGACTTCTGTTAAAACTGCTGGAAACAGACTCATGCAGAAAGCATAAAAGCTACAGGTAGGGAGCAAGCAACAGACAGAACTTCTGGCATTAACAGCCTTGTTCTTGCACTAACACAGATCCAAACCCACTCTCTGATCAGAGTTCTGGGCTTTCTGTCAGCATCTGATACCTGTCACAGCAGACTGAGCCACAGGAACAAGAAACTCAGCTTGGACACTGCTTTTGTTTTACTAGCCAGTCTGATGGCTGCAGGAATGCACTACATGAAGTTCTAAACTGTGTTCTGTCAAAAGAGTGAGAGTTATAAAAGGGATGTGCTTAAAAAAAGTGCTGCCATGAGCCAGCCCACCACTGTCTACGCCACAGTAGCTGGTATATTCAGGGGAAAGAAAAATGAACAAGAGTGCTGTTATCACAGCTCTCCCTAAGAGTTAGAACAAGGCCTTGATCAGAGTTCACAAACCCAAGGCTTACAGCCAAGGATCACAAGGAAAAAATAAAACACATCCAGAAGAAGGAATCTGCTACAAAAGTGCTATAGACTCAGTCATTTCAATTTCTACCTTGTTAGTATAAAGATTAAAAAATTCAAAACACTTATACGGTTAGATTCTCTTCAAGAGTGATGTTCAATGCAGGAGGGAGGAAGGAAAGGCAAGCTGAAAATCAGAGGAAACAGAAGGGAAACAGCCACTGAGTCTGCACAGCTATTCCATGGGTGGTTTGGTGATGAAAATCACCCTGTCCAATAGAAAATACATCTCTTCTCTCAATTCAGCTTTATCTAAACAAAAAGAAAGTTTGCTGTATGTAAGAGCTAAATAGCACAGGTCTTAAAAAGTCCTTTTGCTATGTGAGCCTCCTAATTCTTGATCTTTGCCTGAAAATTTAAAACAAAAGAGCTCCAGCAAAACACAGTTTAAAAGGTGATTTAAATCTGTACTAAAGCTTCCCCTTCATGTTAAAAAAATAGAAAAGAACAATAGTGCTAATGAAAAGGAAACTGCACTTGAAAACAGCCTGACAACTCAAGATTTATAATCAGCATATCTGAAAGTATTTTATAAGAGAGATGATTGGCACCCTCAGACTTAATACAATTATTTGGTCAAAAATGATGGTGAATGAGTAACAGCTCACAGGGGCTCCTGAAGACAGCTTGCATTTTCCAGTTTTTGTTCATGCTTTGATCACAGGTTTATTTACAGTCCTAAAGCCAGGAAGCAAGAAGCAAAGAACTTACCTCCTCCACAGACACGGGCAGGATAACGCGGCTGGAAGGGAAACAGAGACGGAAATTAGCAAATATCCCTGCAGCCCCAAAATTCCCACATTCCTCACAGCAATGGCTGCACAGCTCTCCTCTCCCCCCAGAATTCCAGCATCCACCCAGTACTCATTGGGCCAAAGACTATTTATATAACAACCTCAAAGAGAAGCAATACATGATAGAGCATAATTGCAACCCTCTCTTAAAACTCTGTAATTCAACTGGTGATCCCTCGCTGGCCTACAAACCCACACAGCATCAGCACAGTGGTGATCCCTCTCACTCCATCCTTTCAGCAATCCCATCTTATTCCTCATCAAGCTGCTGGGGAGGTTTCTGTGGGCCTCAGCAATTCTGCAGAGATCTGCAATAGCCACAAGGCACTGCATGATTTGCTCACATGTCCCAAAGCAGCAGCAAACAGCAAAGGAAAGGCTTTCTCAGAGCTCACTGCAAAGCAGGGTGCTGCCACTGCTTTAAATTAGTCTTTTATTATTATTATTATTATTATTATTATTATTATTATTATTATTATTATTGTGGTTTCCTAAATGCTTCTGAGAATCAACTGACTGGACAACACAGCAAAAACTGCCTGAAGTCACACAGATTTTTTTGGAAAAGGATCAATTTAAAGCTGACAGAAATACATGCTTGTTAAGGTCTTCTCCAAAACTGGATCTGTGGTTGACTTCTGCTTTCAGCAAGGATGATGCCAAACAAGGAACCAAAGCAAGAGACAAATAGGAAATGGATATGGCTACCACGGGCAGAAGAATTCCCAATTCTTTAGGAATTAGTCTCAAAGGAACTAGGACACAATCAGGAAAAAAACCCTTCTGTATTAATAAACTGATTATAAAAAAGCAACAGTGGTGAAAATAGAATTCTTTTTTTACACTTTACCAAAAGAACAAACTGCAATAGGGGCAAAAGATTACAGATTATGCAAGATTATTTGTGACAGCAACACTTTATGCTGACTGCAAAGTACTGCAGAAAGAACTACTGAGAAGTGCAAATGAAGTTCAGTGTCAATTAAGAAAAAAGAATAATGCACTATAGGGACTCATTTTCACCAAACACATGGGGTTAATGAGCACCAAGTTAGTTATTGCCAATATCTTGTGCCTTTATGGAAAAGCAGCAGGAAACATCAGCTCAGTGGTAATTCAAAAGTAAATCCAATATTAGAAACGGAAACAGCACACAGAACACACACAAAAAAGACAATTATGTCACTAGAATCTCCCACATATCAACATCTTGAATATTGCCCATAGTCCTGGTCACCATATCTCAAAGAGGATACAGAACAAGTAAAGGAAGTTAAAAAAGATGATTGGAGATGGGAAAAAGGTTCTGTATGAGAAGAAAGCAGTAAAGATTTGGCCTTTCAGCTTGGAAGAAAAAACAGCTAAAAAGCTCAGGTATGGAAGAATTTTAAAGATCATAAATGATGCAAAAATGTGAATGGAGAAGGAACAGTGACTGTTTTAAAACAGAAAAATCATTAGACAACAAATTTTAGATCAAGTCACGTGTGCTTCCTTACATCAGGTTTACTGAAGACATGGCATTCCTTGCCAAACACAGGAAATAAAAGCAATTTTTAAATGGAATTTGAAAATGGAAATCCATGTGCCACTTGCTGGTAGGATACATTGAACTATAATTGTTTAACTCATCGTTACATATTGTTTCCTGAAAATACCTGCAGAAAGGCAAGAGGGGAGAGGACAAACACCAGTGTGGTGTAAGGGAGGATTAAAAAAGGAAAGGGATTTTCACAGGTAGGCTTTGCCATCGAGCATGATGTTGGGTTAGTTAACTGAATAAAAGTGCAATAAAAGAGGGGCTGGATGATAAATTAAAGTGAAAGACCAAGAAAGAAGGAAAAAACTATTTCTTTGGAATGGAGTTAAAACATTTTTCTTCAGAAAACCTGGTGTAAAACATTGCTGTAAGCAAATGAAATTCCATTTAGGAAACTGGAAGACACTAAATCTGAATTGTTATCTTGGAGTTCAATGGAGAAACAGAAACACAAACAAGATCAATGGTTTCCAGTTTGTTCAGCCCAGCAAACCAAGAAAGTGGGGGTGAAAACCACTTACAGGTAGTCAAGTGATAAAGGAGGAGGAGGGAAAACTCCTCAAGAGGATCCTGAGGAAAAGCTTTGCAGGAGCTGCAAAGGGAACAAAGATTCCTGACTTTAGGACAGAACTTGCTCAATTTATAAGAAATTATATGATGTGGTCAGCCTGAAAATGGTAAGGAACATTTAAGATCCCTGTTAGATTAAAATCTGCCTCAAATGACAGCAAAGGGAAGTACAGCTGCAGGGAAGGTCAGTGGCATTATCGTCACTTCACAGGAAAGGGAAGTGAGTCTCCACACTCTGATTCCCCTCAAGGTCTTCCAAGGCAGTTTAAATCAAAATAAGGACAGCAAGCAAGACTCCAGCCAGCATTTACAAACCCTGACACCAAAAAAATGCAAACAAATGAACAAAATCCATGCAGCTGCTTTGCAGCACAGATGGATAGAACTGCAAGATAAGTCTGAAAGTCTGACAGGACATCAAATAAAAGCATTAAAGTCAGCACTGCATAACCATCAGGACAAGAAGCTGTTGAGAAATGATGATACAGACTTGTCTGATAATAAAATGTGACATCAGGTTTTTGTTCTATTGCTCTATTTCTGTATCAGCTCCTAAAATACTTACAGGCATAATAAAACCCATCTGATTTACTAGGGAGAGTGTGACAAGGGGTCACAGAGATGGAAGAATAATCTGCTCAGATGAGATGAAGTTACAGATCATTTAGCTTTTTACCACCTATGGTAGGAAGGCAGCAATTACCTGCATGCAAGCAGAACTAACATAAGTAACAGCAAAGCACTTCAAACAGCCAGCTCACACCAAAACAAGGGGTTTCAACATGCCTTAAAAAACTGCTTCCTGGAACAGGAGATTTCATCAAAAACCATCTCAAAAAGGATGTAAATTGAGCACGCACAACATCAAGAATATTTAAATCTGAGCCAATACAGTGACACAACTCAGAATGTGCAACTGTCAGAGGTAGTGGGGGATCTCAGAAAGTCAAAAATAAATGTTCATTTGGAAAGTCCAGCAGCAACCTTGATTGTCCTTAGAGCCACATACGTCTTACTAAGGGCAAAACAAAGGGAAGAAAAGAAACAGTATAATGGCAACACTAAAAAGGTTTAGTGACCCTTTTGAAAATACAAATGGAAAGCTGTAAAAGGAAACCAATGTAGTAATTCTGGTCTTTTAACCTTTATTCTTAACGTTTACACTTCCCACCTAGTTTCTGAAGCAGACAGTGTGAAAGACCAGTAGGCATGCTGATATGGTGAGCTAAGTAATGTTAAGTAAAACGACTTTTGGAAGTGATAGTCACGAAAATGAACTGCTCATACTGTCAGAAATCTGATTCAAAATACATATGTTCTCACCTTTACAGCACAGCTCACTGATAATGAGCTTTATTGTGGAACAGGGTAAGGGATTGTGAGCAGAAGCATGAAAAAGATACATGATAACCCTGCCAAGGTGCTCTAAGAGGGAAAGTAGTAAATCCACAGGAAAATATCAACAAAACAGAGGTTGCAGAAGGAGTTCATTATCTTTTCATGCACCTGAAACCAAGCATTAGGCCAGGTTTCTGCCTGCTATCCAGTTTAACACTACAGAAGGTAATGGTGTTTCTGTGTTACAAAGAGCAGCTCTGCTGCTCCTGAATTCTACACTCCTATTGTTTGGATAAAAATAGCAGGGGTTTAAGGATTGGGGGAAAAAAAAAAAAGTTAATCAAGTTTAAAGGCAACTACAAGGATCAGTACAACCCTCAACGTAGTTTTAATATTTAAATCCACACCATGGTCCATAATCTTGCAAAGTAATTCCTGTAAGGAGGACACAGTCATGTAGGTAAATGTGTCTAAGAGAAGACCTGAAAACCCACTTTATCACGGGGATCACAGGTATCTTTTGGAAGGGGAGAAAGAAAAAATAAACAGAAAGCTTCTTCCATCAGCCAAAGGAAGTTTAAAATGATGGAATGCACTTAACTTGGGAATGCACTTGAGTTAACCTTAAGAATTGAAGAAAGAACTATGTGCAGAGTGCACACAGCTTTGAAGACACCCAGCCAAAGTGCACCGGTCCAAGAGCATATTCCACATTAGCAAGCAAAAAGCAGCTGAACCAAGGACTGTGACAAGTCGTGACTAATAACTACACACCCTCATGTCCAGCCAGTTTTCCACCCCTTCATCCCCATCACAGGGCAGGACAATCGCAGCAGCCTCAGGGTCAATGAAGAACTCCAAGGTGAGGCTTCCACACACCAAAAATATTTTGGAGCTACCTCGTTTCTGACATTCTCGGGAGTCCCTCCTTGGAGATTTCACGGGCGAAGGCGGGAGGGGATGAAAGCCAGGCTTGACGCTTGGCTCTGTTACAACGAGCAGGGGCAAGACGAAGACGCCCCTGCCTCCCTCAGAGCTCCCTCAGAAACCCCCGGGACTGAGCGGGCTCCGGCTCGGCCCTCGGCACCCGGGCACCGGCAACACCCACCCGGCACAGCCGCTGCGGGGCCAGCCGCCCGCGGAGGCCGTGGGGGCACCGGCGGCACCCGCGGAGCCGCAGAGGGGCCGAGCGGCCCCGGTGCCCGCCGGCAGCCGCGGCCCCCGCCCCGCCGTGACCTTCATGCCGCCCCCACCGCCGCCGCGGCCCTCACGGCGCTCCCCGTTCCCTCCCTCCCTCTCCGCGGCCGCAGTGCGGGGCAAGGCCGGGCCGCCCACCCGCGGCCGTCACCGCGCCTGGCCCCGGGCGCGGACGGAGGTGACCGGAGGGGCTCAGGGGGGCCGGCATGGGGGAGCTCCCCGCACTCACTATTCCTTGATGAGCACCATGGCGGCGCCGCCGCGCGCCTCCCGCCCGGGCCAGCGCCGCTGAAGGTAACAGGAGGCGCGTCCCGGAGCCGCTGCGCGGGATGGACCGAGCCGAGCCGAGCCGAGCCGCGCCGCGCCGCACCGGGACGGGGGGGCCGGGCCGGCGGGGGGGCCGGGGCGGTTCGTCTCTGCGGCAACGGCTGCGTCACCTCCGCGCCGCGCGCGGGGCGGGGCGGGGCGGGGCGGGGCCCGCTCGGCTCTCCCCGCCCCCCCGGCCCTCTCAGGCAGCGCGCGCCTCCCTCACGGGGTTCTGCCTGGATGGCCGCTGACGTTTTGAGCTAAAACGCCTGGGGTTTTTGGTGTTTGGTGGGTTTTTTTAGGTTCTCTCATGACGTGTAAACCGCGCGGTGCTGTTTCAGCTTCAAGGCTGGGCTTGCCAGAGCAGTGCCGCAGTCTTCCCAGCAGTGCCGCTGGCAGGGAACTCCTGGCAAGCCCTCAGGTTGTTCTGCATCAACTCATCAACTCATTTGAAACTAAAGCTGCTTCTGTAGGTTCTCTCAAGAGGTGTAAACTGCATGGTTGTTACGTGTTTCAGCTCGGGACTGGGGTTCCCGAGAAGTCTCCCTGCAGTGCTCCCAGGAGTCTCCCTCCTGCCACCAGCAGGTTCTCCTTAAATCACAGAATGGTTTCAGTAGGGAGAGACCCCAAAGACCCAAAAATCTTGTCCCATCCCCTGCCATGGGCAGGGACACCTTCCACTAACCCAGGTTGCTCCAAGCCCTGTCCAACCCGGCCTTGGACATTTCCAGGGATGGGGCAGCCACAGCTTCTGTGGGCACCCTGTGCAAGAGCCTCCCCTCCCTCACTGAGAGTTCTTCCCAATATCTACCCTAATTTTCCCCTCTTCCAATCTGAACCCATTCCTCCTTGTCCTCCCATCACTACAGTGCCTGATGAAGAGGTTCCCCTGTGGCTCATTGAGATACTGGTAGGTGCTGTGTGGTCTCCACACAACCTTTTCTTCTCCAGGCTGAACTGACCCAAATTTCCCAGCCTGTCTCAATAGGGGATGTGCTCCAGTATTTTTGTCAACTTTGTGGCCCCCCTCTTTTGGGAGGGTGGGGAAGGGAAATGACGAGTGACCAGGGTATTAACGCAAATAGCCAGGGGATAAGTCAGTGCTACAGTCAGACAGGGTGAGTGGCTTCAGGTTATGGGCTTCACCTTGTCACTAGGTCATGATTTATGGCATTTTCAATGATTGTCATTATTGGATTGGAAAAGTAAACCACCACAGATTTAGCATCACCAAGCTAAGGCATGGATAACCGAGACGTGCAGCTTTGCTGTTGACACCTGTGATCCCTTCTAAGGCCACACTGTTCGTTTGTCACTGTTTGACAGCAGTTTACACTATAGCTGAGCTCAATCTCATTCTCAACCTGCCACCTACAGGGTTTGGGTTTTTTTTCTCAGAGATTAAACTCATTTGGAGAAGAAAAAATTAATTGGCAGTGGCTCTTAGCTCCTAACCTAGAGAAGAGTCAAGGAAATCTTCAACCTGGGTCCTGCCCTTTGGCAGATGCCACCCTATAAAACATTCATGGTTCCATAACCTCGTTAGGAAGTAACCAATGCCTTTATTATGTCCACCCTCAGAAGGAAAACTAATGATTAACTTATTATCACTTTATTTTGAGATAGTACTGCAAGAGTGCACATCACCTTACAAACACAGAGAAGATGACACAGGCCTGCCCCGAGGAGTTTACAATTTCACTTCAGCAAATGCTACAAAAAAACTGTGGACAGGAAAAGGTGGGAGAGGTAATGCTGGCAGGTTGAAGAGTGGGTTTTCTGAAAGAGGGGATTGTCTCCAGAATTAAAAGCAGGTGACAGAGGGTCAGGCACAAGGAAGTGACAAACGGCAGTAGGAGGACAACGTGGAGCACAGGACACCTGGTAAAAACAGATTGCACAGAGACAGGCTGGCAGCACATGGAGGAAAACAAGGACCTGTGGGCTTTATAATTAACATGTAAGATTGCAGCTACATAACACATCATTGTTTCAGCTATTCCAGAGAAGATAACATTGTGAAACAGAAGTGGCCTTTTTTTTTAATAAAAAAACCCAAACCAGTCCATTCCCAACAGGAATCTGTTGTACTATAATACTACTTTCCATTATGAGCACTTTGCATTTTTAAACTGGGGTGTAGGGAGTATCAAAAAGCTCTGCAGATGCAGGAAAAAAAATCAAAGGGGAAAAAAAAGAGTAGCAAATATGTGTAATTTAGAGATTTCATTCCTTTTACCCTACAGTATCTGCTTTGAATTTTGTGGCATATTTTCCAAATTCATCAACCTGTCAAGAGGGAAATCTCCTACTTGAAAACATTTTAGTGATTTACGGACTTAGTTAAAATCTCATTATCCTGCAATTTTCCTTTGCAGACAGAGCATGAAGAGGCCAGGCTTTGCTGTGGGAGTTGAACACTTCAGTTGCTGTAGCAGCAATGCAGTTAAATTGATGTCTCAGCAAGATTTGCCCCCTTTTTTTTCCCCAGACATCTGTGTCCAGTTTCATCTCAAGGATCCAGATATAGCTTTACTCAGTGACTGTCATAGTGTAAGTGTCCTATTAAGCAGAACAGCACAGATTTTCTCTGCTACTTCTGACATTGTGTCATTGCATTAGTGCTATAAAGGCTGTGTCAACAGGGCTTAGGTTCTGACAGATTAGTGAAAGCAAAAAGCTGTCACCCTCCCTTCTCCACTCTGTGAATTCAATTTTATTTTAATACAAATGCAGATTAAATGCACGTGAGAGGCTGTAGAGCCTGGGAGCAGTGTCTCTAGAAGGTGCAATTGCTTTACACAGCAACACCTTTGACTCTGAGGTACTCACAGATCAGGTTTCTGCTTCCCTGCATTCAGTTGGGGTTGCTTCCATGAAGCTCTCTCCCATGGCCACCCTCCTTGCACTTCCCATATGGATCAGGGTAAGGAGGTACAAAGGACACAAAAACCCCCAAGTCCTACAAATTCATCATTTAGGAATTATGAGAGCATCTCAACACATTGACCTATATTTGAGTTCTACAGATAAATGCATTATTGATGCTAACTGCTGTGACTCTCTACTCTTTGGTAGCCCATTTATTTTTCCCACAAGGTGGCTCGTGCACCAGGCATTGTCTTGGTTCTGAAACACTCAGCTGGGAAGCAGCAATGCTGTTTTCCACTCCAAATGTATATAATGTTATTATATACAACTCTATTTCCCTAAGCATCAAAGGATGAGGAAAACTGCCCCTGATCAACCACATGTGACACAACCACCCCAGCTGTGTTTCTGCTGTGCAAGACAACGTTTAGAACAATCTGAAGGCAGAATATGGCCCTCCACTGACCCCACTGCTGCAGGAGGTGCAGCTCTGAAGCAATCATTCCACAATCAGTAGAGTGTTTGCACATCTTGCATGCAGGTGCAGGTTTTTGATAGATAAATATGAGACTGAAATTAGTTTGGTTCACAACTGCCAAAATAAATTTCACCCCATTAGATCAGAGCAGTGTTTCACTTTAGCCCAGCATGTTTTCTCCAGCTTTGGCCAATTCTTACAAGACAGAACATGCAGACAAGTATCTTTCCTCGGCATAACTTTCTTATTTACAGCAACTTAAAATCTCCCTGAGTTAGTGGATGCATCAGACCATTGTTTAACCAGCCTCCTCTTTTAAAAAAATTGATACTTCTGTTCCCCACTACATTCTGCAGCAAAGAATTCCAGTTTGACTTTGCATGGCCCCAGAACATGATCCCATTTGTCTGTTCAACCCTGAACAGCTAAAAGCTCCCCCTGTACCCACCAGGACATGAGCTCTCCTCACAGCTGACCAGCAGCTTCTGACCACCATGGCACATCAGCAGAGACATTAAGCACAAACATTCACCAGTTTATCAGATGAAACTGGATTTGAAGATATCCCTAATAAAGGGCAGGATCTGGGAATTGCAGTAGGGAGGTAGATGGCAGAAATAAAACTGTGTTCTTTGAAGTATGTGCAGCTAAATTAAAAGGCAGCAGCATCTCCGCTAAGACTTCATTAAAATATGCCACTCTATTCCACTGTTCTGCTGAGACATTTGTAACAAGCATTTAAGTGACATAAGAGTGGAAGAAATCACATTCAATTCTGCAACTGAGGTGGAAGTAATGCTGGCTAGCACACGAAACACCAGCTCTGCTTTAGGACACTGAGACTATGGATGGAGGCTCACACATCTGATACTGAATCTGTCATTGTCATGTCACGAGTATCTCTGAGCAGGAACAGGACTCCTCTCAAAATATTTATAAGTATTGTAATATAAAATGCAGAAATCTGCAGAAAGCCCTCTGGCTGTACCACTGCTGGTGTGTCTCTGAACATATACTTGAGACAAGACAGGTAACCAGCAAAATAATCAAAACTCTACCTTCTTAATTATTGCTCAAAAAAAGATGGAAAGCTTACTAAATCATCACCAAAACACAAAAAGTTCCAGAATACAGTGTTGACAAAGGCAGTAAAGCTGCCTTGAAACAAACACATTTAATAAAGGCAACACATTAAAAAAAAAATCACAGATGTGTAAAATCTTCAAGTGGTGAATCCTTCTGAAAGGAGAGTGAAGACTAAAAGGTACCACGGAGCAGCAGCGACTGGAGATGGCGCTGCCGGCCCACGGAGCGCTGCCAGCAGCCAGGGACCACAGGGCTCTGAGCAAAGCTGAAACCCTGCCCGGCCTGAGGTTCTGCCTCCTTCACACCCCCAGCGAAGGAGCGCACACCCAGCTCAGCTTCCAGGTAATTTCTCACAGGAAGGTCGCAGCACGGTGTTGCTTCTTGGACTTTTCCAACCAAGTTGAATGTCTGATCCCCTGCCAGGCTTTGCAGTAAGACACCACCACTAGATCTCCATAGTTGTTTTATTTCTGCCCCAACCTTCCCGCAGCCACCAGCTCAGCCCAGTGCAGTCGGTGCTCCTCCTCACCCCTGCACAGTCCTGCTCCCCACAGCTCCACTCAGTGCAGTCCTTAACACAGGGCTACAGAGCCTGAGCTGCTGACTTCAACAAGAAGGTTAAGGGCAGAAAAGTCTGCTTTAGACAAGGAAAACCTCTATAAAAATAAGCAGGTTAAAAATTCCCTTTGTATTCCCTCCCTGGTGTGAACAGGCCCGGGGCATCTTTACGCACACATATTGCTCTGTCAGCTTCACCTTACAATCAATCACCAGGTGCTCTGTCCACACAGAGCATCAACATTGTAGAAGGCTCCTAGAACAGCCCAAAGTGGCAGCATTTTGGTCAGTCACAGTAACCTGGTGCTCAGCAGCTTGGTGACCATTATCATAGCAAGGTAAATATGCTATGGCTAAAGGAAAAATGACATCACATCACCCTGCCATATGTCCAC
Organism: Fringilla coelebs; assembly: GCF_963513975.1. Lineage (NCBI taxonomy): Eukaryota > Metazoa > Chordata > Aves > Passeriformes > Fringillidae > Fringilla > Fringilla coelebs. Next base: position 4,966,922 of record NC_140046.1, on the reverse strand, counting down.
AGGATCCAGTTACCAGACACAAAGGATTGCTCTGCACTCCTGGTTCTTTTCACCAGCAGGTCAGCTCATGTGAACACCAAGGCATCTGAAGCCCCAGAACTCAGCTTCAGGAAGCTTCTCCACTTAACTGAACACACACTGCTGCTCCCCTCCCAGAGCCATGTCAGGGGGGAAGGACAGGCAAAAGGCAACAAAGTCTCAAAGCACTTCATCGGTAAACAAGATCCAATTCTTATCTCAGAGGCTCCAGGACTGCAGACAGTTTAAAACACGTACAGGTGAGTTTGTGAACCGGGAAGAAGAGGAACTCCAGGCCTCCCAAGGCTTGGTCTAGGACCAGTAGTTCACTATAGGCTCTTCATTTCAGTGTGGAAGGCAGATCCATTGCTCACAGTCTGTGTCATTTGCAGGAATAAAAGGTTTGGGAGCTGTCAGTGCTAGCAGCCAACATTTAGCAAAACACTGAAGCTGTGCTCATACACATAGGAATAAAAACCCCTTCCCTGCCTCAGAAACAGGGATATGTCTGGAGACAGTAAAACCACTGGTTCCAGCTACACATCAAGCAGAAAGACCATTATGAAGCCTTGGGGAGGGAGGACAGTGCAGCTTGCATCCGAGACTCTGTCAGCCAAGTTTGGGGGAAGAAGGGGAGAAAACAGATTGCAGTGTGTTACATTTGCAAACTCAAATTATGGTCTGTCTTCCCTCTTCTCCCATCCCTCTATTCCTTCTCTCCCCAGTTTCCCATGCAAACTCTCTGCTGCTGGAGAGTGTGATCAGGGGATAATTTAAGACACAATAGCTGTGTGGCCTTTATAAAAAGGAAAAGTGTCCCATGTTTTGGAATAAGGAGTGGGAAGTCTCCTCCTGCCATGTATCTGAGGAAATCTCAGTCATGATGTCCAGCCCTCACTCGAGTGATGAGCAAAGACTGGCAGAGCCAGGGGAGAAAAGTCCTGGCTTACACCACAGGTAGAACCCACAGATGTGGTAGGAACTTGTACAGGGGAGGTTGTACATGAAGCACCAGTTTAAACAAAGGCTTCCTCAGTGGGAGTGCCATTGATTTTGAAGAAAAGTTTGGCATCTTCCATCTTCTGCTTTTTTTCTCTCTCTAGCCTGCGCCTGTAGCAGACCAGGTAGATTGGGAGGCAGAAACCCAGGAGGCTCAAGCCAAGCAAGCCAACATTCACCTGCAGGAGGAAAGCAAACCAAAATTAGTCTGGTTAGGAGAAGACAACAACCCAGTCATGCATGCAGCAGTGTCAGAGCCCAGCCCACATCACCCAGCTGTGGGCAAACCAGGAGACGCCCTGCTCCGTGCGCTGGCAACATCCTCCACTGTTTTCATCTTTACACTCCCGTGCCCAGAGAACCTTGTGTGTACAAGCTAAATGCTGCAAGAGTTTGTCACTCTGGATTATGGCTGTGGGAGTCTTGTTCCACACAACAGGCAAGGGCTGTTTGAGCTGCAGGTGTTTCACACCGAGTTTGCTGAGTGAAGAGCAACAGGCATGGGCACATGTAGCCTAGAGACCAGAATTCTCCCCAGCATCACGCAAGTCACGATTTTATTGAGCTTCCCAGACTCTCAGCAAGACACCACATCAGCCCTGCCCTCAACAGCCATTTGGGTTTTTGGACATTAGCATGAGCAATCCAAAATTTATTGGTAATTGGAGCTTGTAGCTCTGAAGCATCACAGTGTTTTTCTTCAATTTTGAGGTCTGCTCACACTCACCCATTTTAACCTGACAAATTCTGACTCACACCACATAAACTGTTAGTGGAAAGCACTCCCTTCCTCCCTTTCCATTCTCCATAAGGGTTACTGGCTTTCCTGTCCAGGGACTCATTACTCACACGGGGAAAGGTCTCCTGGACAGCACCAAGGTAACAGCAGACTGAGGTGCATGCAAAATTACAGCTGTTTTTAACCTTGGTCCATGCACAGGAGTCCTTAAATGAGCCAAAAATCATCTTAACCCCCAAGCTTTCACATCAAAACTGAGAAGAACTTGCCCAGAGGGGGTCTCCTTTCAAAGGTCCTGTCAGTGCCATGAAGAGAGGCTGCTGCAGGAGGGCAAAGAGGGCGCTGATCAACGACTGCAGCCCTGTCAGGCTGCCAAACTGAGTTGAGGGGTATCTGTCAACAAAGAAAGCAACAGCATTATTATGTGTCACCTTGACTTCATATCACTCAGGTCAGATTACATTCCCAGTCCAGTAACAACAGAGACCAGCGTGAGAGCACAGTCCCAAGACAGGCATAATGTGCAGAACTCCCTCCTGCACTGTGTAACTGCCCCTTTTTACAGGCTATTTACAAATACCCTGTGGTGTCACACTGCTCCTGAGAGCAGAATGGAACTGGTGCCAAGGCTGGAGCCTTCTTCTTCAGATTATTCTCATCCTGAGCCCCCAGACTTTAGTAATACCAGATCCAGCACTTTTGTTTTGCAGCTCTGCTGTGGGCAAGTGGAAGTGCTTATACAGCTCCTGTTTCTATTGCACAGGGAGCAGAGTGTGGATATTTACAAGTTAAAAGCAGAGCTTCTTTATCCAGATGACAACACCAGTGGCTGAGCAATCATTTTCATCTGGTCATAACAATTTGCTCCCTTTGGAGGTGAGTGAAACCTGCACAACAGGTTAGTGTTTTCCTTTTTAGAGGACAAGTCTGATCCTATGTTAAACTAAACAACACTGTTGACTGGCAAGTGCTGGTATCAGATAATATTAATGGAAAAATAAATTTCAGGAATCATCTAATATCTTTCTCTTTTCATGACTGAGCAGTATTTAAAAAGAGTCAGGTTAAACTAAACTTGGAAAGAAAGAAGCAAATAAAAACCTCAAATATTCAAAAAAGTCATATTCAAAGCAAAAATACCTCAACTCCAGGAAGTTCCAGAGTTGCAATGGTCAAATAGGATTAGTTTACAAGTAAGGTGATACTTACTGCAACATACATTTATTTGCCTTGCCCAAGACAAAAATATTTTGCTTCTAGCTGCCAGGGAACCAAAAGTTTATACATTTTTGAAGCAGAGTCTTAGATGTGTTCTCTAGTGTGGATTCCCCAGACAAGGGGATCTAAACCTTTGACAGAAAGAGTCTGTGGAGCTGTGGAGTCTCCATCCATGGCGGATATCCAAACAAAATCAGCTGCACTCCTGGACAACCTACACTAGCTGACCTTGGCCTTGAGAGGTCCCTTCCCACCTCAACAAATCTCTGATTCCCTGAAAGGGAACAGCTCCTCTTTGTTCCTATGTCCTACCTCTCAGCACTGAGGGACAGATCTGTTTTCAAGGCCAAAAACATTGCTTAATGAGGAAGAGAGCATTTAGATTCAGCTATTGATAACTTGCAAAGTTGGAAACAGGATGGGTGATCTGTCCTGGGAAAGGGAGGAGGCATCACTAATGGTATCTTGAGCAATGTTTTACCAATGTCAGCTTCAGAGGAGGGCAGCAGCAATGTTTTCAGTCATGTTAATGTTTTACCTGGGCACATGCACACATCTGCTCATTGCAAGACAAAAAAAGCCTTGAGTTTTTACTATATAACCTGTGTGTCAATAGTTTAGCCTCACACATAACTGTTCCTGTCTCTGTTGCTGAACAAGGGAAGCACTGGGATTTCAGCCCAGCTATTGTCATGTCTAGAGGTGACTGAGGAAACAAGTTGCTTCATTTTTCCCCTCTGACCATGAAGACTTCATTCCTGATCTCCCTTTGCCCTGGACAACCCATCATCCCAAACCAGTTTATCTGGCTAGTTACATCTTATAGGGAACCAGAGACTTACACAGCTGCATAGAGGCCTCCCACAGCTGAGTGGATGAATCCTCTCACAATTGTGTGCAAAATGAAGGACAGAATCTGAAAAAAGAAGCAGAAAAATGTCACATCCTAGACACCTAGACACTCAGGTGTGCCAGACCCCAACACCAACCATTCCTAAAAGCTGTTCTTCTAAGGTAAGACTGGCAAACCCAAAATCTGAAATATCAGCAGGAGGGTAGAAATTCGTACTTGTCTCCAGGCACTGCCTTTCCTTACTTTGCACACACACAAGATATCTCTCATTTGTAGGTGGCACTGCTGCAAGGATGTGTCCCCAGCAACCCCTGGCCAGGATCACAATGCTTTTCCATGGCCACCAATTTAGTTAATTTTCCACAACTTACTGCAGACAACACGTAAGTATGAGCAAACTGCAGCTGTTTGCCTACATCATCAAGGTGTGCTTAAGTATAGCATAAAATCACTAAACTCCTCTGCCAAAAATAGGTGGTGCCACAGAATAAATATTTTAACAGTTTATAATCCCACAGGTACCATTGGGCACAGCATTTGACGCAGGAATAACCTGCTGTACACATCACCATGTTATGCTTCTTGCTGCAAGTTTTTCCAGCCTTCAGCAGCTTAAATCAGGCCCAGTTGAAATGTACAGACAGTGCTGAGAGGATCTTGGTGGGCAAGAATTTGTTGCCACACAGGGCAGCTGCAGAAACTTTCAAGTGCAAATAAATTCTGAATCAAGTGGCATTTTAACTATAGCTACTTGTTCAGGTTTTCCCAAGAGATCTAAACTGCACAGTGTTATTTGTTTCTGCTCTAAAAGTGGGGCTTACAAAGCAGGATGGACGTTTCCCAGCAGTGCCAATCCCAGCCCTTCTGCCACCACCAGCAGGTTCTCCTGGCACTGTGCTGTCATTCTGCCAGCACCCCACCCATTTCACCCACTCACCTGCAAGGGCAGATTAGGAATAAGACAGGTGATTCCAAATCCAACCAGCAGGAAGTTGGTGAACACAAAGGCATTGGTGGCGTTGGTGATTTTCTGGATCTGACGGTCACGCTTTTTCTTTTTCTTCTCACCTCTGGAAGGACAGCAAAACCTGGGTTACAAACACTCCCAGCAGCTGCTGGGACTCACAGCAAGATTCTCTACACATCACATCAACTATCTACACCAGTCTGGTTACAGATCTGCCTATGGAGGT